>NC_069383.1:126621666-126937500 GCF_027475565.1 Acinonyx jubatus | reverse complement strand
AACCTGGTGACCTCCTGACGGCACCCAGAAAATCTTCCAATGCTGGACAGCAGTCAGGAAAGGGAGAGCTGGGAGTGAAGAAGGTGGGGAAGCCTTTCTCTCCATTTCAAAGTAAAGAGAGACAGTAAAGGAGCCATTCGAAAACTGTAACATTACCTGATAGTTAGAACAATAGAAAGAAAAGCAAGATTGGCATATACTGTAGTCCTTTTCGCACCCTGAAATAAACAGTTAACTAAAGACAAAAGACAGATAACATGAGAAGAGACTATAAAGGAACCAAAAGAAAGGGAACACCAAAGTTCAAATTCAAAAATCAAAACTAAGGGACCTTAACATTCCAACACGGTTAACAAAAAGAGCAAGACTTCAAAGAGCTAACAAATATATGAAAAGAAGTTTACACTTCTGGATAAGGGAAATGTAAATTAAAACAATGAAACATCATTTTTAACCCTATGCTTTCCACTCTTTTCTGAATTTGAAATCTAATAATCCCAACTATTGGTATTATACAGGAAAACTGGAATTCTGCCCTTAGCAAAAACACTTTGAAGACCCAATTTAATAATTCTTAAACACTGAAGAAGCCCCATCCTATGATTCGGCAATTCCACTTAAAGATCTCCAACCTAAAGAAATCTATACTTGTCACAAGACGTGTACAGAGATGCTCACAACAGTGTTATTTGTAATAAAGGCAAGGAGAAACTATCTAAGAATAGATAACTGTATTTTACCCAAGGAAATAGAACCTAACAGTTAAAATGTGCAAGCCAGATCCACCATCAACATGGTAAGGTTGATCCAGCATCACCAGGGCATCTAAGACAATGCTAAGCTGTGTGTGTTTGTGTGTGTGTGTGTGTGCACGCGCGCGCGTGCGTGTGTGGCGGGGCAGGGGTGGTGGTGAGACAAGGTGCAAAAGGATATGTACAGTACACCATTTAGGTCGATTTGTAGAACGATACACATCTTCAACAAAAGTGGGTGGGGAAAGGCACCGAGGGAGAAAAAGTCAGAGAAAAGAGGTGCTCACTGTTTACATTCCTGCTAAATAAATGTTTACCGTTTGAACATTTCATCAAAACTATCCAAATCAAATGCAGAAAAACTGTTAACACTAATAAGCAGTAGGTGAGGAGTATGTAATACTTTTGTGTGTTCTTTTATTAAAGGATTATGTGTTTTCTTAAGTTTTAAAAGGCGGTAGTATATTAAGTCAAAGTGAAAAAAGATGCAAATTCTTTGTATCAGGAATCAAAGAAGAGACATCATTACAAGTCTTACAGACATTAAAAGGATAAAGGAACTTATAAACAATTTCTGTCTAAGTTTGACAGCTTAGATGAGATGTCTCAAAGAATTTTTCCAAATTAACAAAGCTTACATAAGAACAGGTAACATAAATAGACCTATACATATTTTTTTTAATGTTTTATTTATTTATTTTTTGGGGGGGAGGGAGGGGGAGGGAGAGGGAGAGGGGGGGAGAGAGAGAGAGAGAGAGAGAGAGGCAGAGCACAAGCTGGGGAGGGACAGAGAGGGAGACACTGAATCTGAAGCAGGATCCAGGCTCCGAGCCGTGAGCACAGAGCCTGACATGGGGCTGGAACCCATAAACTGGGAGACCATGACCTGAGCCAAACTCGGACGCTCAACCGACTGAGCCACCCAGGCGCACCAGACCTATATGTATTAAATAAACTGGTCTGTACTTGACACAACAAACCCAAAAGAATCCTTCCCCGACCTCTAATCAAGAGGACTTCATTGGTGAATTTCTACCAAAAATGTAACAACGAACTCTACACACACTGTGGCAAAAGAAAAAGAACACTTTTCAATATTATAAAGCCAGCATTACTGAAACACCAAAATTAAAGACAACACAAGAAAACTATAGATCCATCTCTCAAGAATATGGAACCAAAACTCCTTAGCTAATTATTAGCATACTGAATCCAGCAATACCTAAAAAGGATAAATAACATGTGATGACCAAGTGAGTTTATACCATGAATGCAAAATTTCAATATCTGAAAAATGAAGATAATTCACCTTGTCAACATATTAAAGAAAAACTATATGATCATAATAATAAATGAGGTAAAAATGTATTGACAAAATTCAGCATCCATTCATAATAATTTTTAAAAAGCCAGCAAACGAAGTCTTCTGGTCAACGTCTGGTGGGCCAGGAGTATGGAATAAGTGGGGAAAACAAATACAATTAGAAATTAAAAATAAAGAAAAGTACCACTTACAGTAGCATAAAAAATGAACTATTCAGGGATAAATCCAACAAAATATGTACAAGATCTATATGCCACATTCTACAAAAAACAATGATGAAAGATCAAAAATTTAACTGAACAGGAGAAATACTATGCTTGTGGATTAGAAAACTCATTATTGTTAAGTCAATTTTCCTGCAAATGATCTATAGTTATGATATTCAATACAGTAGACACTTGTAACAGGACTATTTACATTTGAGTTTAATTAAAATCCGGTAAAATTTAGAATCTATTTCCTCAGTCTAACTACTTTTCAAGTAGCCAGGTCACATGCTGTTAGTAACTACCACATACTGGACAGCATAGACAGAAAACATTACCATCGTCACACAAAGTTCTGGTGTTATTGGACAGTGCTGAGCTACAAATTCAGTGCAATCCAGTAAAAGTCTCAGCAAATTTCACAGAAATGAGGATGGAAAAAGAGGACCTATTATACTCAAAAAAATTTTTTTCTGAAAAAGAAGTACGAAGTTTAAGGATAGATTTCATGATTTATGTTGACTTACAGTATTCAACACAGTGTTGCTGGATTTTATGATTTATGTTGGCCTTACAGTATTTAAACACAGTGTGGTATTGGCAAAAGGAGAGTCCAGAAATATATACACACATTTATGATCATCCGATATTAAACAAAGACACCAACATAATTTGATAGAGAAAGGAGAGTCTTTCAACAAATAGTATAGAAAAAACTGGGATGTCCACAGGTAAAAATTAAGGACCTTAATCTATACTTTATCCATATATAAGAATTAACTTAAAAAGGCAAACACATTATTGAAAAATCTCAAAGTTACTATAAAACTTTTGAGAAAACATAAAGGAAAATCTTTAAGACCCCGTCTATGCAAAGATTCCTTGGATAAAACATAAAAAACAGAAACTGCAAAAGAAAAAAAATATTGAATTACAAAAAGTTAAAAATAAAAATCCTCTGAAACATAGCATCTCTCCAGTTTTATTGAGAACAAAAAGTTTAAGGTGTGTAGCATGTGGCTTGATTTACACTTATTATAAAATGATAACCCCAAGTTTAGCTTAACACCCATCATCTCACAGAGATACAATAAAAAGAAAAAAACTCAAGGGGCGCCTGCGGCTCAGTTGGTTAAGCATCCAACTTCGGTTCAGGTCATGATATCGCAGTTTGTTGAGTTCGATCTCTGCGCCCAGCTCTGTGCTGTCAGCTTGGAGCCTAGAGCCCGCTTCCAATTCTGTGTCTCTCCGTCTGCCCCTTTCCTGCTCGTTCTCTGTCTCTCGCTCTCAAAAATAAATAAACATTAAAAAAAATAAAAAAAAAAAAAAAAGAAAAATGAAAAAACTTTCTCCTCGTGGTGAGAACTCTTAGAATCCACTCTTTTAACAACTTTGCTATATGCCATACAGCAGTGTTCATTATGGTCATAACATCCTTAGTATTTATCTGTAAGTGGGCATTTCTACCTTTTGACCACTTTCCTCTTATTCTCTGCCCCCACTCCACCCTGAAAGACACCATCAAGAAAATGAAAAGCCACAGACTAGGAGGAAAAAATATGCAAAATACGTATCTAATTTAAAAAACTGTTATTTAGATTATATAAAAACCTCTAAAAGCTGAATAATAAACAACACACTTTAAAAATGGGCAAAAAAAATTTGAAGTCATTTCCCCAGAGATATATGGGTGACTTACATAAACACATGAAAAGAGATTTATCACTAGTCATTAAGGCAATGCAAACTAAAACTACAGTGAGATAACCACTAAGATGTATATTGGCTATTAAAAAAAAAAAACAACAAGTGGCAATGCTGAGTACTGAGGATGTACAGAGACAGGAGTTTCTATAGTGTTGATGATGAAAAGCAAAATGGTATTTTGGGGGTGGGATGATGGGAATTTGTTCTTCTTAATTGTAATTACAAGTCTAAGTGCATAAACATTCACAGACCTATACACCCAAAAGGGTTACGCTTAATATGAATTACCTCGGTAAACCTGACCTGAAAATAATTCTCACTTTTCCAGTATTTTCTTTGAAATATTTTAAACACTTCAGTTTTCCAAATTCAATTCAAACTTTTCTAACACCTCTCCTCAATTACTTCTAAATGGCCTTCTGAAAGCCTCCTATAACCAGTTTGATCAAACCTTAACTCCACAAGGCAAGCAAATGTTCCATATGACTAGACAATCTGCTTCCAATGCATAGGATGTACAATTAATCAGAGAAGCTTCAAGAAGGAAAGACACGTAAAGCATTCCACCTGCACCCAAGTCCTACAGGTGCTCCAGTTATCTAAAAGAAAATCGTCAAGAGGAATAATCAAAGGAAAGGATCCTAAAAACAAAAGAAATCTTACGAAGGGAAAGGAAGTGCTCTGGATGCGATGGTCACAACAACAAAAAATCACCAATCCACACTCAGACATACCCCCTCTCACTGGGAGAAATCAGGTGGGCAGAAGAACAGAAACTATCAAAAGAAACCTAATGCTCACCCTGAATCACGTCATATCAAATTTCCCTGTCGTGCAAACCAAATCATAGGACTTCCAAGACAATATACAAGCACTGGAAGTCTAAGATAGTTAGAACAGTTAATGGACTATGCCAGGGAGAACTTCACAGAAATGATTATGCAGAGGAAAGTAAGAGCTGGTAATTGAGAAAAAACAGTTGCTATTTCATTATGAAATGCACATGTGCCTGCCATGGTTCCAAATCTTAACTGTAAAGAAACCCTGAAATACAAAGCACTTAATACTGCATAGAATCCAGAGGAATACCTCTAATCATCTTCTTAACTCCTGCTTTGTCACAAAGACGGTACCATTTGTTGGGAATAGGACAAATCTAGTCCAGAAGTCTAGGCCAGGTTCTATTACTACTAACCTGTTTCACAACTTAGGGTCAGTCCCTGAATCTCACTGGCTTCTAGTTTTCCTGGATATAATGACTGAATAAAATTACCTCTATGAGGCCCATTCTAAAGACAATTTTCCATGGAGGAAGAACAGGAGCCTAGGGCAATCCAAAGAATTTTAGTTCTTCTTGGCCAGATACGGCTACAGCCATATGAATGTGGATTTAACACTATCTCATTTTGTAAAACTACATTATATATTTACCAGTAGCATATGGGCTTCAGCAAAAAGCAAAACGCTGCCCTACAAACTCTAAGCACAATAAACATCTTCTACATAGAGAGCAACACCAAGGCTCATCACAAAAAACTGCCAAAAGCCAGTGATAAAAGGAGTCTTAAAAGCAACTAAAAACGCATTTTGTAGAGAAAGAAAGAAAAAAGAATGGCAGATTATTCATCAGAAGTGATGCAACCCAGAAGACAATGGAACAACATATATTTAAGGTACTTAAGGTACTTTAAGGTATTAAGGTACTTAGATAAAGAGGTCTGGGCGGCTCTGATGGTGAGCTTAGGTTCTGAACTCCGGGCTTGTGAGTTGGAGCACCACTTCTGGTTCACTGCTGTCAGCATGGAGCCCGCTTCAGATCGTCTGTTCCCTTCTCTCTCTGCCCCTGCTGCTGCTGCTCTCTCTCTCTCAAAAATAAATTTAAAACAACATTAAAAAGATAATAAACTGAACCTAGAATTCTATATCCACCGAAAACATCTTTCAAAACAAGCACAAGAAATTGGAAGGCTCATAGACCATCAGTGGTAATATAAAATGGTGCAGCCACTTTGGAAAACATTGTGGTAAACTTCAAAATATTAAAGACTTATCAACTGTCCCAGCAATTCTAGGTATATACCCAAGAGAAATTAAAAGATATATTTATTGGGGCACCTGGGTGGCTCAAGCAGTTGAGCGTCTGACTTCAGCTCAGGTCATGGTCTCACAGTTTGTGGGTTTGGGCCCTGCGTCGGGCTCTGTGCTGACAGCTCAGAGCCTGGAGCCTGCTTCGGATTCTGTGTCTCCCTCTCTCTCTGCCCCTCCCCACTCACACTCTGTCTCCATCTCTCAAAGATGAATAAACATTAAAAAAAAAAAAACTAAAAAAAACCAAAAGATGTATCTATTAAAAATTGTATATGCTAATGTTTATAGCAGCATTCATAATGGCCAAAAAGTGGGAAAATTCAAAATAACCAACTGGATAAACACAATGTGGTATATTACACAATATTATTTGGCTATAAATAGGAACAGGTACTGATACATGCTACAACATACATGCTGTTTCCAAGGTGAGCCTTGGAAACATGGCAGTGAAAGAACCCTGTCACAAAAGACCACATAGATTATTTCATTTACACAAAATACCCCAAACCAGGAAGAGTGTATCAATGGTTCCCTAGGACTGGGGATGCCTGTGTGCAGTGGAGTGGGGACACCCTGGAGGGTGACAGCTTAAAAAGCACAGGATTCCTTTGGGGAATAAGGAAATGAGACCACAGTTCGTTATTCTGTGAATTTACTAAACACCAATGAATTGCACACTTTAAATAGATGAACTGTATGATACAGGAGTTGTATCTTTAAAAAAGCTGTTATAAGAAAAGCAAAAATTAAAACTTCTGAGGAATAAAACACAAATCAATCAATCACCCGCAGACCTCAGCTACAAGGAATGTTACACTAAGTCTTTCAGGCAGAAGGAAAATATTACCACATGGAAATCTGGACCTAAACAAAGGAATGAAGAGCACCAGAAATGGTAAATATGTGGGAAAATACAAAAGACTTCTTTTGTTATACTTTGCAATCTCTTTAAACTATAATTGACTACATAAAAATGTTAATATATAATGGGAGATTACAAAAGCAGCAACAGCAGAAAGGCAAGGTATAAGAGTGGTAGCATACTACTCTTAAGATTCTTGTATTACAAATGAACTTGAACACCACCAGTCTGAACTGCATGCGTTCAATTACAAGTGGGTTTCTTTTTTTTTTTTCTCTCGAAAAACACAGTATCATAAATGTATTTTCTCTGTTCTCTGGTTGTGTTAGTATTTTTTTCCTTAGCTTACTTTATTGTAAGAATACGCTATATAATACATATACAAAATGTGTTGAGTGTTCATGTTATTTGTATGGCTCCCTATAAATAGTAAGCTATCAGTAGTTAAGTTTTAGGGGAGTCAGAAGTTATATGTGGATTTCAATTCCATATGGAGTCAGCACCTCTAACCCCCATGTTGTTCGAAGGTCAACAGTATAGGTAAAAAAAAGTCTGTCAGGGACGCCTGGGTGACCTCAGTTAAGTGTCCTATCAGGATCTAGCCCCAGGTCATTATCTCAGGCATTGTGAGTTCCAAATGCCACATCAGGCTCTGCGCTGACAGTGGAGAACCTGCTTGGGGTTCTCTCTCTCTGTCCCTCTTCTGCTTGGGCACAGGTGTGCTTTCTCTCTCTTTCTCTAAATAAATAAAAAAGTAAGTAAGTATACTAAGGCAACAAATTAAACCAAAGACTTACAGGTAAGAAGAATATAAACAGAAATTTAAAAAAAAACAAAAACAAAAACCAAACACTCAACCAAGCCAAAGATGGCAGAAGAAAAGGGGAAGAAGATAGGTGGGAAAAATAGAAAACAAAAAGACAGTAGATTTAAAACCAATCATATCAATAATCACATTAAATGTAAATGATCTTTAACTACAAAAATTTAATTATATCTGCCTGTAAGAAATCCATTTCAAAGATAAAGACAAAAGGGTGTTTGGGTGGCTCAGTCGGTTAACCATCTGAGCCTTGATTTTGGCTCAGGTGATTATCTCATGGTGTGCAGGTTTAGCCCCACACTGGGATTCATGCTGACAGTGAGGAGCCTGCTTGAGATTCTATCTTCCTCTTTCTCTACCCCTTCCCCACTTGCACACTTACACACACATGCACGTGCTCTCTCTCAAAATAAAGTAAAAAAAAAAAAAAAGACACACAATTATGGAAAAAGATAAGTCACGATAACCCTACTCATTTATTAAACCTCCTTGATATATGACAAAGGAGTATCAGAACAAAAAAACTTATCAGTGATAAAGGTGATCCCATAATGACAAGGGCTCAATTCCTCAAGAAGACACAATTCTAATTATTTATGCATCTAATAAGAAAGTGGACATAATTAAATCAGAAGTCAAAAACAGAAGGGTAACTGGAAAAACCTCACGTTTGGAAACAAGGTGACAACTTGAAATCATGCATCAGCCAAAAGAGGGAGGGAAAATTATAAAACACTTTTAACGGGATGAAAACGAAATACAATAATATCAAATTGCATGGACTGTAACTAAAGAAATACTCAAAAGGGAAATTTATAGCATCAAATGTCTATATCTGAAAAACAAAGTTCTCAAATCAATCACATCAAACTGACACCTTAGGAAACTAGGAATAGAAGAGGAAATGAAACTCAAAATACACAAAATAAAGACCAGATCAGGAATCAATGGAAAACATAAGAAAAACAATGGAACCAAAATCTTGTTGAGCTCAATAAAATTCTGATAAGCCAGACTCATCAGAAAAAGACGACACAGGTCAACAATAAGGAATAAGGTGACATCTCAATAGCTGCTACACATCTTAAAAGGATAATATGGGAATATTATCAACAGTTTTATTTCGGTAAAATGGACAAATTCCTACATTCCTTGAAAGGCACAAACTGCCAAAGCTCACTCAAGAAGAAACAAGTAATTATCTCTATAAATTTTAAAGAAATTCAATTTGTATTTCAAACCTCCATAGACGAAATTCTAGGTTCAGATGGCTCCACTGGTGAATTCTACCAAACATTTAAAAAGAATTAATACTAATTCTACAGAAACCCCTCCCGAAAAATGAAAACGAAGAAGGAACTCCCAACTCATTCTATGAGACCCACATTAGTATGAATACAAAACCAACTACATGACAAGGTTAAGTAAACCACATACCAATGGCCTTCATGAGTGTAGGTGCAAATATTCTTAAAGAAAAAAAAAATCTAGGGGCACCTGGGTGGCTCAGATGGTTGAGCATCTGACTTTGGCTCAGGTCATGATCTCACGATTTGTGGGTTCGAGCCCTGTGTAGGACTCTGTGCTGACAGCTCAGAGTCTGGAGCCTGCTTTAGATTCTGTGTCTCCTTCTCTCTGCCCCTCCCCTGGCTCATGCTCTGTCTCTGTCTCTCTCTCTCAAAAATAAACCAACATTTAAAAAACTTTTTTAAAAATCGAACACGGATTATTGCCAAGAACATAAATGTATCATGACAAAGTGGGCTTTTCCCCCAGGAATGCAAGGTTGGTTTAAAATTCCAAAAACCAACCAATGTGATTCGGCATTGAACATGAACAACTGTATGATCATCTTAATAAATGCAAGAGATGAAGAGCAGGGAAATGTACTTGACAAATCCAACGTTCATTCCTTAATTAAAAACTCTTGGCAAAGTAGAAAAGAACTTCCTCAATCTACAAAAAAAGTACAGCTAATACCATACTTAACGATAAAAGACTGAATTAACTCAAGAACAATGTAAGGATGTCCACTCTTTATAACTTCTATTCAACACTATTCTGAAGAGGTAGTGTAGCAGGCAAGTAAAGAAAAATAAAAGACATCAAAACTGGAAAAGTAAAACTGTCTTAATTCACTGATAGGGTCATCTATAGAAAAAACTGCAAAATCCACACAAAAGCTACAGAAGCAGTAAGTTTAGCAAAGATGCAGGAAACAAGACACACAAAAATAACTATTTGTATAAGCCAGCTAAAAAAACCAGAAATTAAAATCTTTAAAGTAGAAACAGTTACATAGATAGCATCAAAAATGTGAAACACTTTGTGATGAATTTGACAAAAGATACCCAAGAATGAAACCCACAGAACACCACTAAGAGAAGACCTAAATGGGAAACCCATACAGTTTTCAGAGATTGACTACTGAATCTAATGTGGTTAAGATGTCTGTTTTCTACAAATTCAATGCATCCCAATAAAAATCCCAGCAGGCTTGGGGCGCCTGGGTAGCTCTGTCAGTTAAGCGTCTGACTTCGGCTCAGGTCATGATCTCACAGTCCATGAGTTCGAGCCCCGCATCGGGCTCTGTGCTGACAGCCTGGAGCCTGCTTCAGATTCTGTGTCTCCTTCTCTCTCTGCGCCTCCCCTGCTCTCACTCTGTCTCTCTCAAAAATAAAGATTAAAAAAAATGTATTTTAAAAATCCCAGCTTTTTTTGCAGAAACTGACAAGGTGATGCTAAAATTTATATGCAAATACAAAGGACCTAGAATAGCCAAAATAACTTCGAAATGAACAAAAGTGTATCTTAATACTCCCCAATTTCAAGAGCCTAAAAAAAAAAAAAAAATGTTAAGACAGCACAGTACCAGTGTAAAGACAGAGATTGAGGGAACAAAACAGAGTCCAGAAAGTGACATGTATACAGTCCATTGATTTTCACCAAGATACCAAGCCAATTCAAATGAAGATATAATCTTTTCAATACAAGATCCTAGAATAACAGGATGGGCATATATAAAAAACAAAACCAAAAGAAACCACCTAATTCACCCTTACAAATATGTATACAAATATCAGCTCAAAACAGACTGAAGATCCAAATTTAAGAGTTAAAACTATAAAACTCCTAGAAGTAAAGACCTGAGAAAAGCTTGGTGACATTGCGTTTGGCAGAGATTTCTTAGATATGACACAAAAAGTAAAAGTTATAAGAGAAAAAAATCACAAATTGGACTTCATCTAAAACCAGTGTTCTTCAGAAGACTTTTAAAACATACACCTGAATCTAGAATAAAGAACTGTCACAATTCAGTAAATCAAACAACCCAATTTAAACACGGGTAGAAGATCTGGGGGGGAAAAAAACCACAAAAAACCTTAAAATATACAGATGGCAAATAAGCACATGAAAACAACGATCAATGTTATTAGTTATCAGGAAAATACAAAACCACAATAAGAGACCTTCAGGCATCCTCTATCTGCCTAAACTTAAAAACACACACGTCAAGGTTGACAGAAATGGGGAGCAACACAAACTCTCACACACTGCTTTGGGAATTTAAAATATGAAGCCACCGTGAAAAAACAGTTTGGCAGTTTGTTAAAACATTAAAAATACCCAGTGACTCCAGCACTTAACCCAAGAGATACGAAAGCACAGGTGTACACCAAGACTTGTGTGAAAATGTACAGAGCAGCTTTCTTTGTACTGGCTAGAAACTGGAAACGCAAATGTCCATCAACAGGTGGATAAACAAGTAGAACAGGTGTACGATGGAGTATTATTCAGCAATAAAAAGGAATAAATATGGACAAATCTCAAAATAAGTACGCTGATTCAAAGAAACCAAAGGAAAACCAAAAAGTATATGTTGTAGGATCACATGTATACAAAATTCAACAAAATGCATACTAATGTGTAGTTGCAGAAAGCAGATTAGTGGTTGACTGGGAACAGAAAAGGGTAGGAGGAATTACCAAAGGGCAAGAGGAAATTTTTAGAGATGACAGATAATTATTTCACTTGTGGTGGTTTCTCCAGGTTCTTCTTTAAACATGAAGTTTCTTACAGGCCAATTATATTTTAATAAAGTTAAAAAATTAAACCCAGATGACAAGATGTTGTGCTTTTTCTCCTGATTACAATACTTTTTAGTTTTTCCTAAATAATAGAGGATTTAGTAATACAAAGTAATAGAGAAATTATACATTAGTGTATAAATTAATGTTTTGTTGTTCATCACTTTTTTAAAATCAGGACATCAAATCTAGTTGTTCGGTACTATTTGATAATGTATTACAGAAATGCTACAAATACATCTGTTTTTTGTAAAGTAAAGTATTTCTCACTAGCTTGTAAGTATTTTCAAAATGCTCTATCTTCCTTCCCGGTAATTTTAATTGGCAAATAAGCCTAACATTTTAGCTGTAAATTTAGTATCAATACCATCATTACCATTACACAAACTCACCCCATAAATTATAACACGCATCTCTTCAGAAACAATCTGTACCACCACAGTTTTCACCAAGACATAAAGTGGTTTTCCTGATGGCTGGAAGAGTTCATAAATCCAGCTTGTTTACAACTTCATGTAATTTTGGGGTCACTATGTTATTTCTTATATTGCCTATATAGTAGAGTAAAATCCTATTCTTCTTCCCAATCTCTACACCAGTATCTAGTCCGAAAGTTTTTAGGCCCAGCACAAGAAAAGATATGAAAGGCAAAAATCACAGCCAGGCTAAGTTTACTTAAAGGTCAATTACCTAGCTAGTTCTTTCTTGCTTATGGCATGTAAGTTTTCATGGGGCTAGACACAGGGAGAGATGGGACTTCTTTCACGACTTTTGAATCCCTGAGCCTTGAAAAGCCAGAGGTAAGCAAAGAAAGTAAACCAACTCTCATTTACCAGAAGTCTTGCTTTTTTAAATTCCAGGGCTAGGGTTTGTTTGTTTGTTTGTTTGTTTGGGGGGGATGGGGTAGGGTGGTGGTAAAAAGGTTTAAACTACTAATTAAAATGAATTTTCAGGTTAGATGAGGAAAATCCAAATCACGTAAGACAAGTGGAAACAGGCACTAATTGCTCAGCATTCATCATTCTTAGGCTGTTTTTTGCTGCAAAGCAGATGCAAAGGAAGCCAACAAGATCGCTTTCTTGAGTCTAAATACAGCCAGTCGCAAGAATTAAAAATATGTTCATTCATATACAATAAATGGTATTCCATAACTTACAACAAATACTTGCTAAACTGAAGATCCAATTAGAATCCTCAAGAATGGACCTGTAGAAAAAGTCTGATTTACCTGCAAACTACAAATATTCTAACTCAAAAGGGCAATCCATCAGTCCAAAAGTCTGTTCTTGAAAGAAAAAAATATATATATACATATATATCATACAAGAAAACCACATTCTGTATCTTACTTTGTACAATCCTGATAGATTTACTCAATTACATCAAGGTAAGAGTTTTACAATGAAAGATTAAGGAGCAGACACCACCAGGAAGTCAAAGTTACAAGTTTAGCTCACACCTCTTTCCTCAAAAATCTGACTCATTAGCACTAGACTTAGCAAAGTTAAAATGACACAGAAATATCCAAGATATGTTTGTCATTATGTAGAATTTGAAAGATTTTTACACTTCACCACACTGCCTATTATTAACACTTTGGAAACACTACTATAAATTTAAGTTCCACTATATAAATAAGACACTTGAAAAAGTAAAGACTTACCAAAATAAATACATAAGTAAATAAAAGTAAAGAGTTACAATAAAACTCTCATTTCTTTTTTTAAAAAAATTTTTTTAACATTTATTTTTGAGACAGAGAGAGAGACAGAGCATGAACACGGGAGGGGCAGAGAGAGAGAGGGAGACACAGAATCTGAAACAGGCTCCAGGCTCTGAGCGGTCAGCACAGAGCCCGACGCGGGGCTCGAACTCATGGACGATGAGATCATGACCTGAGCCGAAGTCGGCTGCTTAACCGACTGAGCCACCCAGGTGCCCCTATAACTCTCATTTCTAAAGCCCTATTTCATGTAAAACTAGACAGCCTGGATAAAGGAAAGAGGACTAGGAAAAGATAATTAGGACCTATTTACTTGACAAGATCAATGAACTGGAAACAAAACAAAATTCTGGTGATTACAAAACATAACTGAAAGAGTGAAGACTATACTGGTCACTGAGAAAAACAAGGAAATATCCTTATACAATTTTCTGTGCATGTTATGAATAAAATTACATCTGAAAATATACCTTTCAAAACAAGAGTATCACAAAGATTCATCAAGTTACCATTAGCTGGTTTAACTAATAGGATTAAGCCAAACACTAAATTTAGCAAAAGTTCCCGAGCTAGGGATCAACATGGTTGCTGTGTACCAAATTTATTCATGCTTATATAGAACATTTCCTGTTTGTAAATGCTTTTAAAACTAGGTATGGACTTTCTAAGTTTGCATGTAACATCTTTTTAGAAGCCAACTCTGCAGTTCGGCATTAGTCTCTATTTTCACTGGGTATTTGTTTATTCCCAAAGTCGTGTTCCAGTAATTAAATGCATATTAATAGCTAACAGGTTAACTGAAAATGTAAAATTCTCTTTTTACAAAAACATTCCAATTCATCAGAAGTATCTTCTTTCATGAAATTCATTATTAGGTCAATGAGTTTTAAAAATACTGATAAACAATTAAGAGGCTTCATTTATAAAATAGAACCAACTGAAAGGGAAAGATCATATAGGACTTCCATTCTGAAAATAATAGGTAAAATACCAATATCTGCATTATATTAACCAGTTCAAAAAATTCTCCAACCCATCTCTTGAAAACCCCTTGCTAAGAGAATTCCACCCATTCTGAGTCCTACTGAGCTTCAAAATTTCTAAGAAAAACAGACTTCATGACTTGGTCAATTTTAATCCTATCCTCCTTTAAACCATATTGCATCTAGACCAGGCTAGCCACTGTTTTACAAACCTTTCAAGATAGCTGTTTCTAAAACCTTAAGCCAGCAAGCAGAGAACAGAAAAGAATTTAAGAGAAAGGTATTTTTTAGTTCTCCTGAGAGGGAGAACCTTTTTTAAAAAGACACTGGTTCACAAGAATTCTATTTTGGGGTGCCTGGGTGGCTCAGTCAGTTAAGCATCCAATTCTTGCTTTCAGTCCAGGTCATGATCTCCAAGTCCATGAGTTGGAGCCTCACATCCTGCTCTTTGCTGACAGTGCAGACAGAGCCTTCTCTCTTTCTTCCTCTGTCCCTCCCATGTCTCTCTCTCTCAAAATAAATAAATAAACTTTTAAAAAATTCTATTTTGCAATAAATTGTAGTCTCAGCTGTGAGCAGAAAAGCAAGTATGAGTTTGAAAGGGAGATAATGAGGGAACCTATCTTAAGAATAAGACTATGCAAAGAGTAAAAATTCTATAGAAACTAGAGAGAAAGTAAACAAATGTGGGTAGTATTTCCAAGTCATTTACCGAGTGATTTTTTTTTTTGGAAGGACATAACCTATTTGCACAAAGGGTTAACCAATATGACATTATTTTAAAAACGAAAACATTTTACACTAGAGATTGGAGAATGGATTACACTTGAAAAGGTACACCTAAGAGTACAAAGCTGCAGCACAGTAAGATCCTGCCTCTGAAGACTGAATAACAGTCACTGTCCCTGCCCATGAGGGCTACAAATTTAAATTTGGGGCAACAAATGTTAACAAGAAACTCTGGTGCAAAATGATGATGTGCTGCTAGAGAAATACACAAAGTTCTTCTATGATCACAGAAAAAAAGAATCAAGAGAGGTTTCCCAAAAGAGTTGACATGAGCTGGGTCTTACCATGCAAAGGTGGTGTTTACTGTTTACTTTACCAAGTAACAGTAATAAGGTAAGAGTCTTCAGGCACTGTCACAAAGAACATGCTGAAGGAACACTTAAGTTTGACCAGAAGGTGCATGGTAAGAACAGGCAAACATGAGCGGGTGGGTAGGACAGTGCCAGCCTAGGATGGGCCTTGCACATGACGTTTAAGGAGACAAGGCAATACCTCCCTGGGCAATCAGGCAGCAACCAAGTATTCTAAGCAGACAAGCTACATGATCTAGGTGTCTTCTAGAGAGATCACTGACTACCTGGCCGACCAAGGCTACTGCAGTAGTCCAGATGAAAGTCTGGACTAGAGAGGCTTGCAATTAATGAAGTTCACAATGAAATAATGAGGACCTGAAGTGAGGTGGTAGCATACAGGAGAAATAGAGTAACAGAATTTGATACCTGGCTGCTACAGGTGGGTGTCTTAAAATGATGTCTACAGAGGCGCCTGGGAGGCTCGGTTGGGCGTCCGACTCTTGGTTTAGGCTCAGGTCATGATCTCACGGTCCATGAGTTCAAGCCCCACATTGGGCTCTGCACTGACAGTGTGGAGCCTGCTTGGGATTCTATCTCTCCCTCTCTCTCTGCCCCTTCCCCCACAAAAGTAAATAAACTTAAAAAAAAAATGATGTCTACAGATTGGTGGCTACATAGGTGGCAATGCCATCTTCAGAGGAAAACTAAATAGAAACAATATAAATGTGGAGTTGGAAAAGATCTGAGTCACGTGCAACTGTGCTATGTAAACTCAGGGTGGGAATGTAAACTCTAAGCCTCATTTCATTATCTGAAATGGAGATATATATCATAAATGTAAAGCGATGAAATGAGACAATGCGTGAAATGGGCTTAATATAGTGCCTACTATACATTAAATGCCGATTAAATGTTGGCCCTTATCAGCATAATTATTAGGTAGGTTGGGGCCAGGTTCCTGATGAAACCTTCGATGAGCTGTGTCTCACACGTCTTCCTGTTCCCTAATGAAGCTCGTTCTAGGTCTTACAGTTACAGTACCTAACTCACTCAATTACGGTTTGTTCAATAAATGCTAAGCATAAAAAAGTGTAGGGGCACCTGGGTGGCTCGGTCGGTTAAGCGTCCGACTTTGGCTCAGGTCATGATCTTGTGATGGTTCGTGAATTCGAGTCCCGCATTGGGCTCTGTGCTGACAGCTCAGAGTCTGGAGCCTGCTTCCGATTCTGCGTCTCCCTCTCTCTGCTCCTCCCCCACTCATGCTCTCTCTCGCTCTCTCCCTCTCTCAAAAATAAATAAAGCTTAAAAGAATTTTTTTAAAAAGTGCAAATTACTCCTGCTGTATTAGAACCAAGCTTTGCCTTGAGGCAGGACCCAGGATTAACTACTGCAGAAATACAAACTTTGTAAAAATAAGAAACAGAGAGAAGCATCAGAGTCATTCTTTTAATTAAAAGATATAACAAAGACTACCACTAGGACTGCAGCACACCTGTCTGTAGTTAAAACACCTTCCACACCAATGTTTTGACAGAAAGCCTGTATCTTAAGGATCCTTAATAGGAGATTAACTGAATCTAGTTTTGGTCAGTCTGAAAGTTTAATTTTTTAGACCGGGAAAAACAGAACAAAGATTTTTAAGTCCACAAATGAAGGATTTCAAAATAAAAACACTAACTATTATCTTTTTTTTTTTTTAATTTTTTTTTCAACGTTTATTTATTTTTGGGACAGAGAGAGACAGAGCATGAACGGGGGAGGGGCAGAGAGAGAGGGAGACACAGAATCGGAAACAGGCTCCAGGCTCCGAGCCATCAGCCCAGAGCCTGACGCGGGGCTTGAACTCACGGACCGCGAAATCGTGACCTGGCTGAAGTCGGACACTTAACCGACTGCGCCACCCAGGCTCCCCCTATTATCTTAAATAAGGAAACTTCAGCTATACATACTCTTGCCAAAAAAAAATTTTTTTTAAATTTTTTTTTATTTTTTTTTAACACTTTATTTATTTTTGAGACAGGGAGAGACAGAGCATGAACAGGGGAGGGTCAGAGAGAGGGAGACACAGAATCTGAAACAGGCTCCAGGCTCTGAGCTGGCAGCACAGAGCCCGACGCGGGGCTCGAACTCACGGACCGTGAGATCATGACCTGAGCCGAAGTCGGCCGCTTAACCGACTGAGCCACCCAGGCGCCCCTCTTGCCAAAAAATTTTAACACATAAAGTCTTCCTATTCCTATTCAAATTCTGAAATATACAAATATCTACGGACATTGTCTTGGAATAGAGGAGTGAGACATTACAAATAAATTATTTTCCATATACTTTTAGACAAGTAATTTGGCATCATGGTATTTAAGTCATTTCATTATTATAAACTGCCAAAACTGACACAAATCACAGTATTTTACAACTGGAGGAGACACAGAAATCATCTAGTTCTGCAAATTTCAGGGAACTTCAACTTATTGCAACTCAGTTTAAAATCCCAATCTGTTATCTGTACATACATAATGTCTTACAATGTGATATTTTTAAAGCTTTCATTCACAACTGCAGTAAGCAGAAAACTGTGTACAGTGAAACTTCTAAGACATCCTAAGCATTGAGAAAAAACAAGACTCTTTGAAACATAATTCCATCAAATTTCAGTCTGTCTGGACAGCCAAATTCCACAATCCTCATAACCTTCCAATAAAGAAAAAAACAAAACCAAACACTAATTGCAGAATTTCATGTTGCTAAGATTCACCTAGATCGGAAGTTCTCCGTATAGAATTCTGATGGGTTTTTTGTATATGATTTATAGGTTGGGTAGACCAGAGAGGAGGCATTGTCAGGCACATCCTGCGGGGCCAAAAACAAAAACAAAAACAAAAACAAAGGGCAGAGAAAAAATCAGGGGGCAAAGAACACTACCTACCCACCTCCCCCTATTATCTATCACTCTGGTCCTGAGCATCAAAATGTAATTCCCCTTCTTATAAATTCACTTCAATGATGCACACCAAAAGTACATGCCAGGATAAGCTGACAGTTTATGGTCATACATTTTGTCCCAGAGTACACAACAAATTATATGTCCTGTGAGTAACTTCTTTCATTTTCTTAACTGGAGGAAAAAACCACAAATAAAGACAGCAGTACATACCAGGATAGCAGAATGTACATAACAGAACACAGATGCTGAACGTCTAATGATATGTGTGCTCCATCAGACCCTGCTCAGGAGACAGATACCTTCCGCTGCACCACTGCCTTGGGAGAGTCAATAATTCACAAACTCACTGCTGCTTCTGACCACTGATTTTAATGGTGGCATGGCATGTTCTTTCAAAGAATTGTGTAATTTTCTGAATGAGTCAAGCGATGAACAGTACTTCAAAGGTGATTTTATGGCAGTCAGCACATACTGCATATTCTTGGCCCATTTTTATGGGCATATTTGATCAAGAGACAGACTGAAAAACATCACAACAAGCAAAATAAATCACCCAATCTATACAGGCTTATGGTAACTTTTTACATCATAGGTGATATGATTAACCTAATAATCTCAGGATAATTCTAAGCAAAGTAGCTATTCAGCAAACATTATATTATGGCCCTTTTCTAATTTTAACGGCCCTGGAAAAGGGTGACATGTTCTCCCGTGAGATGGCAAAGGTGAAGGGAAAGAATTAAAAGAATGCAGTTAAAATACTTTGGTACTATATTAATTTGTCCATTTAACTATGTCACATTTCTATTTCTTCCATTCTACTAACTGGGTAGGAAATCAAGTAAGTTACTTCACTTTTCTGAGCCCCAACTTCCTTAACTGTGGAAACTGGAATAACAACTTTATCTCAGGATTGCTTTATTACATTGGGAAAACGGACATAAAAAAGGTATGGAAAATGTAAAGTGCTATGCAAATATAAAGTATTTGAATATATCATCTTAAGATTTACAGTCTAAATGTTCAAGTGCCTGGTGCAATACACTCTACATGAGTGCTCAAATATTTGTCCATTTATTCAATCATCATTTAAAACTTAGGTCCCAAAAATTCAATTCTGGAACACAAAGACCACCTCATGTACTACTTATGTATTTTTCAGTAGTAACATTAAGAAATCAGTTTTGCCTAGGGGCACCTGGGTGGCTCAGATGGTTAAACGTCCAACTTCAGCTCAGGTCATGATCTCACGGCTTCTGAGTTCGAGCCCCATGTTGGGGTCTGTGCTGACAGCTCAGAGCCTGAACCTCTTTTGGATTCTGTGTCCCTCTATCGTGCTGCTTCTCCCCCACTCATACTCTGTCTCTCTCTCTCAAGAATAAATGAAACATTAAAAAAAAAATTAAAAAGAAATCAGTTGTGCCTTTAGAATGAGTCATTCGATCCAATCCAATCCAAATCAACAGGTTTTTTTTTGTTTGTTTTTTTTTTTTTTACAATATGTATTCTATGCTAGGTCCTGTGCCAAGTTGCTACATACAGTAACTCACTCATTTAGTACTTATAATACCCCTGTGGAGAAGTTACCATCCACAAATGAAAAACGAAAGCACAAGTTTAAGTAACATGCCCAAGGACATAAGGTTAGCAAATGACAGAGCTGGTGTTAGTTGAACTTAGGTAGGACACCAAAACCTTGGCTCTCAACTACTACTACTAACTCTCCAATATGGTAGCCACATGTGGCTACTGGGCACTTGAAAGCTGGCCAGTCTGAACTCAACTGTGCTGTAATTACAAAATGCACACCAGATTGCGAAGACCTAGTATGATAAAAAGAACACAGAAAGTCTTACTGCAATTTTATGTTGATTACATGTTGAAGCGGTAGTATTTTAGATAAAACAGATTAAACAAAATAAATTCTTAAAATTAATTTCACCTGCTTTTTACTCTCTCACTGTGGCTAGCAAAGTTTAAAATTTCATGTGGCTTGCAATGCATATACTTACATTGGACAGCATTGATTCAGAACATCATACAAAACATTTCTAATACAAAAAGCACAAAAGAGTTAAATTTACAAACACAACATGTTTTAGAGTACAAATATACTCTTCAATCTCAGCTAATAACTGTTTTAATACTAAATTAGTGTAACCAATATAAAAAAAACCTTTATATAATCTCTTAATGTGAATTATTATTTAAATTTTATTCCAGAATTAGATTTTTTAAATTTCCCATTATGAAAATTGCTTTTTCCAACTGCAAAAGTGGTATCAACTCATCTATACTATAGAAATTATAGAAAAGCACACACACAAAAGAATCCATCATCTTACCAGTCAGAATATTTTAATCATTACTTCCAGGTATATATATCAAATGATATGAAATACTGAAGTGCGATCATATGGTTTTATCATTTTGAAACTCGTTTTTCTAATATATTACGAACATTTCCTTTTATTACATATTCTTTCTAAAACTTAACTTTTTTATTTTGAAATAGACACACAGGATGTTGCAAAAATAGTATGAGGTCTCATATAACTTTCATCCAGTTTCCATACAGGGTCGCATCTTCTGGATTATATATAGTACAACATCAAAACCAAGAAACTGGGTACTGGCATGCGTGTGTGTGTGTGTGCATGCGCAGTTCCATGCCACCTTTTCACAAGTGTATATTCATGTAACCACCAACACAGTCAAGATTAGATTTCATCAACACACAACCTTCTGTCTTTCTACCTCTTTACCCATCTTCCTCCTTTCCCACCAGCTCTAACCCTTGGCAACAACTAATCTAATTTTGTTATTACAAAAATGTTAATGGGCTCCTAGGGTATGTGATCTTCAGAGATTGGCTTTTTTCACTCAGCACTGAAATTGGTGCCAGTTGTTCTATTTATCAAGAATTTGTTCCTCCTTAATTGCTAAATAGTATTCCACATGGTATGGATGTACCACTCGTCTACTGAAGGACATTTATATTATTTCCAGTTTTAGGCTATTACAAATAAAGCTGCCGTGAACATTTGTGAACAGGTTTTGTGTGAACTTAAGTTTACATTTCTCTGGGACAAATGCCCAGGAATGCAACTAGTAAGTCATACAAGTAAGTATATGGTTGATTTTGCAATAAACTGCCAAACTATTTTTCAGAGCGGTTTTATCATTTTACATTCCCACCACCAATGTATAAAAGACCTCCAAACATTTTTTGAGCTACAAAATATTTAGATATTCCATATTTTTTTTTTAATAATTCGCTGCTGATTCCTATGTAGGTAATTTTCTTCCTCTTTTTTTTTTTTTTTTTTTTTTAAACTTGTAGCAAGAATTACTACTATCAAACTCCACTTACTGGGCCAGAGACCCTTGTGGTATTAGGGAAAGACTTGCCCCTCAGGTAGCACACTACCTACATTTGTGAGTTTATCATCCAGTCATTTTGTTACAATACTGATGTAATTAATATGTTTACACAAATATTTTTACATGCAGATCACACAAATTCCTAGAAGGTGAATTGTTTGGTCTCAGGGTACAAGTATTATTATTTTTAAAATATAACTTATTTACATGCAACACCCAGTGCTCGTCCCAACTAGTGCCTTCCTCAGTGCCCATCACCCACTTTCCCCTCTCCCCCACCCCCAATCCACCCTCAGTTTGTTCTCTGTATTTAAGAGTCTCTTATGGTTTGCCTCCCTCCCTCTCTGTAACTATTTTTTCCCTTTCTCTTCCCCCATGGTCTTCTTTTAAGTTTCTCAAGATCCATATATAAGTGAAAACATAGGATATCTGTCTTTCTCTGACTTACTTCACTTAGCATGACACCCTCCAGTTCCATCCATGTTGCTACAAATGGCATGATTTCATTCTTTCTCATCGCCAAGTAGTATTCCATTATATATATAAACAACATCTTCTTTATCCATTCATCAGTGGATGGACATTTAGGCTCTTTCCGTAATTTGGCTATTGTTGAAAGCACTACTATAAACACTGGGGTACATGTGCCCGTATGCATCAGCACTCCTGTTATGTCACGGTACAAATATTAAAGGCATGATACCAACTGCCATAATGGCCTTCAGAAAATTTAAATCAACTTACTCAGCCACCAAGTATCTGTGAGAACACCCAATTCTTCCTAGACTCACCAAAAAATTTTTAATCTTTAAAATGAGATTTCCCAAAAATGCTTTTTTGTATTTATTTAACTAATGTGAAGGTGATACATTTCTGTTTCCTGACTTAATTTGTGTTCTTTTATAAACTACCTATTTGTGTTCTTTGCCAACATTTTACTGAAATGCAGGTTTACTATAAAACTTGGTTCTATTGTATGTTGCAAAGAAATAGTTTAAAATACGTATATCTGAAATTCAACGCACGTGTTAATAGTGCAAGACAATATCTGATTTTACAATGAAAAAAAGATGCAAGTTTAGTTGATATGACTCCCCAATTTATTTGTAAGTATTCCTATATTACATACAACGTACTGGTTAAAAAAAAAAATCATCTCCAATGCCAATTCTAGATTAAAAACATGGCTCGGCTGGTTAAGCGTCCAACTCTTGGTTTCAGCCCAGGTCATGACCTCAGTTTGTCAGTTCAAGCCCTGCAAAGGGCTCTGCATTGACAGTGCAGAGCCTGCTTGGAATTCTCTCTCTCTCTCTGCCCCTCCCTTGCGTGTGCATTCTCTCTCTCCTGCTCTCTCTCTCAAAATAAGTAAATAAAACAGTATAGAGCTGTAGCCTTCTAATAAAAGTTAAAATAAATAAATAAAAAAAATGAATGTTGATCAATTCTCTTAAATTCACTCTGAAATGCCAAGACATAAATTTTCCATAGCAAACATCAAGAACTATCTCCAGCTTCATTAAAAAACATGGCTGGCTTCTCTTTAGGAGAATTTAAGGTCATCCAACCAGCGCTTCTCAAAAGTGCTTCCCAGACCAGCACAGCAGTATCAGCATCACCTAGGACCTTCTAAGAAATGCAAATTCACAGGCCCTACCCCAGACCTACTCAATATAAATCCAGGGGGTGAGGGAAGGAACAGGGAATCTAGCAATGTGTTTCAACAAGCTTTCAGGTGATTGTGATACATAGTGAAGTTTGAGAATCACCACTGTCAACAAATTTAATATAAAAACACGGAATCTCGATTGTCTTGTATCCATATTCTTTTAAATGGAGGACTTGGGCAAAGTTAATCATGCCACAGATATTACAAATTCATTGATAGATTTTCATTCTTCCCCAAATTAAAACAATCCAGAAAGAAAACTGTAAACTGAATGTTAGCTTTATTTCCTGCAAAAAGAAATCCTAAAAACCATGGAGTGTTCACAAAAAATTTCCCTTAGAAGAAACATCCAAAATGAACCATATAAACTAACAGGTCGGAATATGTGTCTTTCAAACCAGAAACTCAACTAGTTTTGTACCATACACTGCCTGACTTTCCCACTCCTACGTCAACTATTCCCTATCACACTTCGACAATTCAGTGAACTAGCGTATTAGATCACACCTGGAAAACTAGTTACTCAAATATTTGTGGTCCAGTAAACAAATATATTGGTCAATAAATAAAAATAATTCTTCAAGGCAGTATATGGGTGACCCTTGTTTTTCTGTTTTGTCCCCAAAGTTTCTGTAGTAACTATGTATTACCACCTTCACGACGAAAATAAAGGAGAATCGTGACTGTAACTAATGATAGAGGAGATGAACCTATAAAACACCCATATTATTAATTTTACTAATGTACTGATAATCTTTCCTTCCTTTATCTGTATGATTAAAAAATTTACATGATGCTGGTAAACAAAATTCCAGCCTTCAAGTTTATTACCGTTCTCAATTAGAACTGAATATATATCCTAAGTATTAACCCAGTTACAAAGTTGTGTTACTGTGGTAATTATTTTCTATCCACCTGGTTAAGTGTCCATCTCTCTTCAAGTAAGACTTCAGATGTGTTTGTTAGGCTTGGACAATCCAAGTATCCCAACCTCCAGGCAACAAAGAATGGTCCAAGAGCTGGGCAAGTGACAGGGGTCCTGATTCCTGCAGCTGACTCCGAGTTCAAATTATGTAAACCAGCAAAACTGTTTTGTTTTGACTTAAGGTTAGTTTGAGCTGAATTCTTCGTTCTTGAAACCTCGAATATTCCAGCAGCACTTAGGACACGAACAAGTTTTAAAGGAATGTTTTGTAAAAGAATGAAGAGTGTGTAAACCTTATAACCTACATATGAAATGATATCTTCTTAGAAAGCAGTAACCAAGTTTGTTTTCTCCTTGACTAACCAGCATGTACTAAGTTTTAAGATCGAGTATGTGGTGATGAAACTGGCTACATCACCTTTCATTTCTTCTCCCTCCCAAAGGCTACTTCATCCTAAATTGTACTGCTAATGCTCTTAAATGATAAAGTTTTGAGTAAGGTTTTTCTTTTTACATATCCCTTCCACCAGTTTATTTCCTAACCAAAGGATAATTTAAATGGCTTTCAAAGTAGACAGGAGAGGGAAAGGAGAACAGTAATATCTAATCCTATTTAAAAATTAAAATTGCACCTGTTTACCTTGTGATTTCAACTATCCATGATTTCTGAGTAACACTGCAGTTTATTTGCATTGCATTCACTGAGAATTCATCTTTGGCACAACAGTCTGTGTCAATCACTGTTTCAGCATGCAACTGAAATTGAAGCTAAGTAAATGAAGTGAATGAGTCCAGACTTCAACGGAAGTAATTAACCCAAATTACTCAACAGAACAGTAATACACACTATGTAGAAGGTACAACTACCAACTTATAGGTATGTTAACACAACAGAACTTATACAAGGGACAGTGTAACATCAACAACACCCAACACGTTTTGAGTCTATTTTTAGACTGCCTTTAGGTGCCAGCTCTCACGCACACCCATCTAGTTCCTTAAAATTGGTTTTGCACAACATGACTGATCCTCGGCCCCAGTGTCAGACTTTCATGACTTTGGGCTGCTTAAGTAACCAAATGGGCAACCAAAAAGAAGATTAAGAATCGCCACGGTTATTTTTTAGGTAAATGTGCTAATGCTCTGAAGCTCCAAACCACTCCAGGAAGTACTTTAAATGAACTGCCTACAGCCTCCAAGGCTGAAGTTCTGTGTTTAATATCTAGTACACGTTTAGAAAAACAAACCCAGAAAAACAGGAATACTACTTTTAAGGACACACTTCATCAAGACAACTTTCCCCTAAATCAATGAATTTCCCACACAAGACGCAAGACTAATGTGAAAGCATATCTATTACACAGAACCTTTAGCTGGGACAGTTTTAAAGGGAACTCCTCTTGAAAGTCCTAGACTTCATTTATTCTATATACACTTACTGAACCCCTGGCAACTGCCAGGCACTGGACTAGATTTTTAAAGAAAATAAAGCTCTGAAAAGAAATGATCCTGCCCTCAAAAAAGGTGAAAACCTAACAGAGGTGATCAAATAAAAACACTTCAAGTGTTACAATGAGGGGTACCTGACCGGAGAGTGATGGAAAGGTTTCCTGAGACGTCTAGAAGGACAAACAGAAGACAGGCAGGACACAGAAGGAAGGAAAAGCATTTCAGAAGAAAATCCAGAGGAAAGGAATGTGTGAAGGTATGGAAATGAGAGATCACGGTCCATGCGTAGAAAATAAGCAGTTTGGCATAAAACACACACATGCTGTATGTGGAGGGCAGATGGGTGTGAGGTAGCAGGCAGTCGGCTTCCAGAAATCCTAAAGGAACATGAAAAGATTAAACCAGAAGCCCCTCGTGATGATCAGCATTTAGACTTATATTAAAGGCAATAAATACTAGGAGAGAATTGAAGTTGACCAGGTGGAACGGCCTCAAAACAAGTTGGATTTGATCGTCATGGGTATGCACGCATGAGAGCAGGGATATGTATGGTTACTACATAGTATCTGCGAATTACCAGCCACCCGGGAGAAGTTGAAAGGTATGGATGACATCTCAAGTGAGAGAAAAGCTTAAAAGGAGGTAGAGGGAACAAAGAACTTCTTTAAGCCTGTACAACAAACTCTGCATCAATCACAGAATCATACAGTCCTCATTCAAATGCCAGATTCAGTGAAGCCTTCCCCAATGTACCCACACAGACTACCTCTACCATGGACTCATTCATTCCACGCATACCGTCACTGGGTGCTTTACACCACTGAAGATGTTACCTAACCTTTTCAACATGGTTGTTGGGGGTCCCTCAAAGGACGAATTTTCTGTTTACTTAACCAATGACTTGAAATATTATAAATGACTTATGAACACAACTGGATGTGAGGCAGTTTACTCCCTTTACGATCTGCAGGAAGTTCCACACACCAGGTTTTATCCTCTCACCTAATGTGCCAATTTACACCAGCTGAAAGAAGACAGCTGTGTTCAAGTATGTAGGTAATAGAAATCAAGAAGAGACCCTATCGCTAGAACGTCTCTAAGGGTCTACATGTAAAAAGCGGAGTTCCAGGGGCGCCTGGGTGGCTCAGTAGATTAAGCGTCCGACTTCAGCTCAGGCCATGATCTCACCGGCTCTGAGTTCCAGCCTGGAGACTGCCTTGGATTCTGTGTGTCCCTCTCTCTTTCTACACCTCCCCCACTTACGCTCTGTCTTTCTCTCTCAAAAATAAAATTAATAAAAAAAAAAACTGAGTTCCAATATACTCTTAGGATAAAACAGCACTGATAAAATAAACAAGAACCACACAATAATATGGATGAATCTCAAAAACCCAGACCCAAGGGCACCTGGGTGGCTCACTCAGTCAGTTTAGCATCTGACTCTTCGTTTTGGCTCAGGCCATGATGTCATGGTTTCATGGGTTCAAACCCCGCATCCGGCTCTGTGCTGGTAGTGCAGAAGTGCACACAACCATAGGGCTCCACTCATAAAGATCAGAGACATGCAGAACTCCTCTGCAGCATTACAAATCAGGACAGTGGCTAAAGTGACTGTCAAGAGTGTTAAGATGGGCTCTGGGGTCCTGGCAATCTTCTGTTTCTGGGTACAAGTTACACGGATGTGTTCACCTTGGGAAAGTTCGTCAAGTCTTATTATTATGATTTGTGCACTTCTCTCTATATATACTATAGTTCAAAAAGCTTACTTAAAAATAAACAGGTAAATGGCTCCCACCTGACTCAGTCAGTGGAGCATGCAACTTGATCTTGGGGTTGTGAGTTTGAGCCCCAAGTTGGGTGTGACTACTTAATTTATTTTTAAGATTTCATTTTTTAACAGGTAAAAAAAAAAAAAAAAAAAAGAGGAACAGTCATGATGGGGAGGATAAAGAAGTCACAAAGGAAAAAAGCCCTAGTGATGGAGCCAAAGAGAAAATGAGAGGCAGAAACACTAGAATGTTTTAGTTCAAGCCGTAAAGGAGACATTTAGAGATCCACTATTACCTAAAGTACTAATGAACTGAATTAGTGCCAACAACTTCCTCAAGTAGCTGTAGTTTACCAAAATAGTTTTTATTAGTCTTGGAATTTCTTCAGTATTTACAGAAGCACAGGACAAATGTATGCCACATGAATAATACATAACTGAATCCATTCAAACCTCCTATCCCAGTAACTAACAGGATATACTAACAAGTTTGCTGGCCTGGCTTCAATACGTGACATGCAACTAAGGAAAAGTTGAGTAGCCTGTGCACAAAGGTTCCAACTCTTAACTGTCCCCAACCCAATGAGCTAAATGGCACAGACTACAGAAATAACTATCTCCTTACTCCAAAAGAAAGCAGCATGCATGCTGCCTAAAAAGACCAATGTGTTATCTCTACGTGGTCTAGAAAGTAGTCACCTGCCCCAGCTCTCATCACTCTGTAGTTCCATACCCTGATCTAATTTCTCCCAAACGCCTGCCACGGGTCGAAATTGTATTTTATTTTCCTGTTTACTTATTTTCTCTTCCTCTCCATAGTATTTTAAACTCCACAAAAACAAGGACCTTGTCTGTCTTTCCACCACTGCACACCCAGAGCCCATGCGGCTGTGTGCTCAATAAAAACTTGTCAAATAACCACAACTACCCAGGTAATTTACTTTAAGGTCACCAAGTATACATAAGATCAAGTCGGTACCAATAAATCAGTAAGTCCAATGTAATAGCAAATAACAAAATAAATTATCACTGTTTCTGGGTAAGAGTGATCATTAAAACTCTACCAGCTTTGAGGCTGAAAGGTTTCCTAAGGTTTGATGGTTTGGAAGACAGGTAATTTTTCCATATATTTTATGGAGAAATTTTATGAAAGACAAATACTACGGCAAAACCAATGTGACCTAAGGAGCAAAACCACTGTAGTGGGTGAAAGCATAGGGAAGAGTTAGGTACACCCCACCCCTGCTTTCTGGGAGCTTTCCTATCTGAACATTACCTCAGGGTGATGTAGTTTTGAAGATCAGAACTTTCACTTATCGCTAATTATGTGTGTTTACCTCTAAAACTTCACAATAGTGAAGTACTTCACAACTATTCAAGGGATGTTGAGTTGTTAGGCTATCTGAAGTTAAGGAGAGAAAATGTCCACGTTTATAACTGCAAAGAATGAGGGAGCTCCTATACAAGGAGAACATTTTACAAAAAACACAGCTGAGTACCAACCTCTAATTCAATATCCTGAGTACCGACTTTTTTTTTTTAAGTGACATAATCTTACTACACATCTAAAGTAAATTCCTCACTTCTACTTGCCTATAAAAGCTCTAAAAAGAGTACACTTTTCAGAGGGATGGTATTTAAATAAACAGGATTTGAACACAACATCATGATACAATCTGGCACTGAAGACTAGCAAAGTTCTAAATCTCTGCTAATTACCCAAAGCAAAAGTTTACCAGTTTTCGAGCGTGACTTAAGCAGCAGCTGGTCAAAATGCAGCACTATGATCAAAAGAAAAACCACTGATCAGAGTTGCAGCGGTGTCTCGGCGATCTGTACTTTCCAACCAAGACATCGCTGCATTTCCAGCAATAGTAGACCGAAGCAAAACACATTTCATTTATCACCAAGTCTAGGAAGTTACTCTGCTCAACACTCAAGAAATTCCACTTAAGAGAATAATCAGGTAAATGCGTTAATTTGCAGGGTTTTTTCCTTCTAAAAGCTGGAGGTATGAACTTTCATGAGACTGGCAAAGTAGGTTGGGAAATCCTACTTTATCTCCTATTTACCACCTACGACAGGGATAGTGTTTCCTCCCCACCCACGGCCACCTTACAGACACACTCTTTTATTTCCTATGTTGAAAGGCCTAAGCCCTTAGAGAGCTCAGCATGGTGAGGAGGCAACCTTCCAGTGCTCTTATGACATATCACAGAACAGGCAGAAGAAAACCATGTGATGTGATGAAAATCTAAAACTAGTTTGTGGTGATGCGAAAATCTAAAATCTAGTTTGTGGTGATGGCAGCAGAAGTCTTTAAAATAACTAAAGTTCAATGAATCATACACTTACAATTAGTGAATTGCATAGTATGCAAATCATACCCAGTAAAGCTATAAAAAATGAAAACAGAGTGTGACGATATAGTTAGAAAAAGGAGCGTATACGGAGACCCTCCATATAACTGAGATATCCAAAATATAGATCTCTACTGCCCGCTGAACTTCCAAGCAGCCTAGTAAGCATCTCCTCCTTCCCTTAACACGTTCCTTAGGAGCAATCTGGTCCTCCTTCATTCTGCTCTATGCTGCTCCAATAGGAAGAAGACCTTATGAATTACTCTCATGAATATACCTGCAGAATTCAAGATATCCGGTACACATGGCAATAACAATGAAGAGGTGGCAGGTGATTTTGTAGAAATCAATTCTCCTTGCCCAAAGAAATGGGGGAGGCGGAGGAGGAATCCTTCTAATTGATTCCCCAAGTCAGACTGCTCCAATCTCCCATAGCATTATTTACACCACTCTTACAGTCTTTATAACCTGGATTCTGATCATCCCTGTACATGCCTAACCAACCCATGCTCCCTACCAATGTCTTGACCAGTATTTTTCACCTCCTAGGAACTTAATAAATGTTCTTTGGATGAGAGTCAATATTTTCCTCATCAAATTGAGTAACACCAATTCTATCTCGAAGGGTAAATGCACTTCTGTGTCCTATTGGACCTACTACTAATTAAAATCTGACTTCAATGGTTGACTAGATGATGGTGACAGTGACAAAAATGATGAACTCCAAAATGACCAGTGGCTAGGCCACCAGATAGGCTGTTACTACTATTCGAGTAAGAAACACCAGCCCAGAGCAGTAAAACCTGATTTCTATACCAGTCAACAGGTTTACAAAGCCCTTTTTGATTATTTACGTTATTCTAAAATCAATTTCTGCCTATTACTCAGCATCCAAAACCCAACAATTTTCTACTGTCATCAATACCAGGTGTGATTAAAACAATGCAAGGCAAAAAGTATTAAACCTTTGAGGTACCAAGAAAATTTCAAGAAAAAGGCACAGGAAAATCAGAGAGCAATAAGGAGTACTAGCACTGAGAAATTAACCAACAGCTACTAGACTGGGTAAACCTGGATGAAGAGCTGTGAAATTCACCTGTCTACATGAAATCCATTCACAGCATGAGAAAGCCAAAATGTCATTCACCTTCCAATTAATGATGACTTCAAGAATAGATCTAAAACACCAAAATATTGACAGTACCCAAGATGAAACACACTTTGGCTATGCAAGGGTATCATACGTGACTTGTTAGGAGTTTAAGTCCTCACATCTCGGAAAGCTGTGTTCAAATCCTACTCAACAAGAGACCTCAAAAAATTACACAAAAACCCGTAAAGGTTAGAAGGGACTGTCCTATTCCTAAAATATTTCATCTTTAATTATTCAATGTATTTGTTTAAAAAAACTGAATCTCACTGTCATCATCTGTAACCCTGAAAAAACTAAACATTTCTATTACTTTTAAAATCAAACCTCCCACAGGCTTTCAGAAAGTTTGATAAGTCAGATTTTTTTTAATACACCAAGAAACTGAAACGCATTTCATTATAAGATAATTATTCCCAGCAATACATCAGATGTAAACTTGAATTTGGTTTTTGCTCTTCACCAGTAAAGTTCTCAAGTTCTTAGGAGTTTCCTAGTCACTTGAACATCATCTACGGTAACACTCAAAGCAAAACCACAATAAAGAGGTTTGGCCTCTGAGGGATTCTACGTGTAAAAAAACATTACTCATAAATAAAATACAATCACTATTGCTTTAAATAACAAATACATTTCTAAACTTTCATCCCATTTGATGGAATTCCCTGTTTCGTAGAACAAAGCAAAATCTATTAAGCTCCCAATAAGTGCTTTTTATTTTAACTAAATCTGTTCTATGGTATTTAGTTCTTGTTCTACAAAACTTGACATGAATTTGCTATAAAAACTTCTGAAAAAATATTTCTAGTACTTGAATACTTTTATTCAAAGCACTCATTACTTCAAGAGTTAGTGGAAGTCACAGAACTGCTCTCCCAGTAATTGCACCAATTCATCCCAGAATTATATTCTTCAGATTACCCGATATCCTAGGTAATTCCCAGGTATAAATAAAGCAAGAAAACCCTAACGGGACACACTCATTCAGTCCAAGGACCTTATCCAGTTTTCTAACTACCACACAGTCATATTGGAACACTACCAACTCAAAAATAAGTACCTGATGAAATGAGACTTCTGGCAATCGACTTAAGTCTTCAAGGATTCACTAGACTCTCAACTCCTCTCTGGCCTTCACACACACATCCCCCAATGCCCTCCCATTAAACGACATCAAGAACAGTTTAACTTCAAACTCTAACATCCCCTGAACCAAATTCCAGATACGATTTAAAAAATGACCAGAAAACTACAAAATCAACTTTGACATTTTATCCAAATATATCTGAACGTTAAAAGTGAAATATTTCCACTCATTTTGATACCAGATGCGATTTACTACCTTCACAAAAAACAAAAAGGAATTCTTTCAACATTCTTTTCATTATAATAAAGCTTTACATGCAAACTTCAATATATTCCTTTCACCATTTTGCAAAATCGTCCTCCATCACCACTCTGCATAAGCTAATCAGAAAACACACAAATTGACAGCTCAGCTTTCCAAATACTACTTTATCAAACCCCAACACTTCTTTTCACAGGGCGAGAAATAACAGACATTTGCAGCTCAAGACAGGAAAAGCACAATAACCAGCCTAACTGTACATTCACCGTTAAATCTCTCGAAAAAGGAAAAAAAAAAAAAATTCAGGACAGGCAAATTAAAAACATTCTACACATGGCAAAAATAAAAGGTCTAAAGTCCTACAATGCATAGCAAAAGCACTGCTTCCTCTCTTTTTGAGCCAATACCAATAAGCCAATGGATACAAGTGTCAAATAAATCCAGTCTGTTTGAAATAAGACGAAAACCTGGAAAAATTCCCTCCCATAAATCATTCAGTGAATAGGAAGCTTTGCACCCAACACGAAATACACACAACCAAAACCACACATTACCCACCCCCCAAATGCAAAAAAGCCGTAATCAACAAGTTGGAAAGAGGGCAGCAAGTACAGCTCTCTACCCTATCTCCCACCTTAAGAAAAAAAAAAAAAAAGCCCTTCAACAAAAGCTCACACAGATCCTCAAGTACCTGGTGGAGGTGCCTTTCCTCACATCGCAGATGCTGCATTTAAAGGCTTCAGCGCTGTTTCTGAAGGTGCAGACGCTACAATCCCAAAAGCCTTCGTCTGCGGCAGGTTTCGCTTGTCTTTTTGGCCTTCGGAGGAGTGAGGAGTGGGGGAAAGGGGAGGGAAGAGACAGGGAGCAGGAAAAAGGGGGAGAAACAGCAAAATACAGGCGCTGGTGAGCCGTCGCAATTTCGCAGGAATCCAGTGCTGGAAACTTCGCTCAGGCGACCACCCACCCACCCTTTTCGGGGACTGAAAGAGGGACCGGGGGAGGGCACGGGGCGCCCCTACCGGCACCCCGCAACCCCCGGGCGCGGGCCGTACTGCCTCGCACAGCAGGCGGCGGCGGCGGCGCCCCGGGAAGGGCCGCGGCGGGCGCAGGAAGCGGGCGGACTTGTGGACTTGAGCGTGGGGCTGGGGGGGCCGGCAGGGGAGCCGCGGGCCGGATCTGGAGGGGGCGCGCAGGGGCAACCCGAGGCCGGCGGCGGCGGGGAGTGGGCCGGCTCCTTCCCTCTCCCCTCCCATGCTCGCGCCCTCCCTCCCTCCCCACCTGGTTAAATCTCCCTTTGTCTGGGAGGAGTGGCGGCGGCGGCGGCGGCGGAGGGCGGCTGAGGAGGAGCCGCCATGGCTGCGGCGCGCACGGCCGCCGGCCCCGAGCGGGAGCGACACCGCCTCCCGCCGCCGCCGCCACCGCCCGCCGCCGCCGCCTCCCCCCGCCCCCGGATCTCCATCTTAGCAGCGCCTCCCCCCCGCCCCGGGTGGCTCCGGGGCCTAGTCGTCGCCGGCCCCCGCCCGCCCCCAACCCTCCCTCCCCTTCCGCCCCCTCAGCTCGGAGCAGGTACCTGGTCGGGCTCTTCTTGTCGCCCATGGTCATGGATGGGCTGTACCCCCGCCCCCCCCAAAGCCGAAATCGGCGCCGCTCGGAGGAGAAACGCCGTCCGGGGAGTCGTCGCGGACCAGCCCCCCTCCCTCCCCCGCGCCCGCCCGCCCTCAGCCGCTGGGGCTCGAGCTCCGGCCGCCGCCGCCGCCGCCGCTGCCAGTCTCCGGACGAGACTAGTCCCCGCCAGCGCCGCCTCCGCCGAGTGACTGACGAGGGGCGGGGCCGGGCGCCGCGCGTCACGCGCCGTGTGGCCAATGGGAGGACGGCAGCCTGCGCCGCGAGGGCGGGGGCGGGGCGCGGGGGAGGGCGGGGCGTGGCGGACGTGGGCTGGGCCGTCGGTGTGCGTGCCCGGGAGTGTGTGCGCGCTGGGGGCGCGCGTGCCTGCCGGTGGCCCGGCGGCCCGGCGCGGCGGAGCGTGCAAGCCTAGAGGGGCGCACGTGGCCGCGCCCGGGAAGCGGCGGTGGGCTCCGGATCCCACGCTCCGGCTTTATCGGGCTGTCGCATGGACCCCGGCCCTGAAGCCGCCCCGGGGGAAGTAGTTCCGCGCAGTTTGCGCGCGCCACTGGGGCTGGCAACTGCCGCGCCGCTTGCAACGCCTCGAGGCTTGTAGTGCCCCGGGAGTCGGCAGGGCCTCTTTCTTTTGGCCCGGGCTCCCCCGCGCCCCTCTGCTCCTCTGCCACGCGGAGCTTTGTATCTGCCTCTCTTAAAGTCTTGGCTTCCTGCGGATACTCCGGCCCTAAGCCCCTTCTCTGGCCCCTGACGCAGGAGAGAACTGTGCATTAAGGGTGTGGCACAACTAAAGGTTCCCCAAGGCCGACTCTGAACTCCAATGCACCAACTCCCACTCGAGACCCCCACCCCCCACCAGCCTAAATAGGGCGTTTCCCTAGGGAAGTTGCTGTTCAAATCCTGGCTGCCACATGCCAGCAGGCTAACCTTATGCCTCAGCTTCTTCGTCTCCAAGGTGAGGGTTAACAACTGTCCTCTTAGTGTTGTTGGGGAAATTCAGAGATGGAATGCACGAAAAGCACGCAAGTCAGTGCCTTGCACTAAGGAAGGACCAATACAAAGTATCGGGTTAAGAACTTTTGTAATTGGGTCTGGGTTGAGCACCATTTCCCCCGCTTTGGAAGATTCTCGAAGGCGAAGAACAACTTTCCGCCCTGCTCCAAGAGTGCTTCCCAATTGACTTGAACATGATTCGGGCCCCTTTGCCCTCAAGGAGTCAGGACCCTAAGATGGTTAGATAAAAGGCTTGGCGGGGCTGAAGCTCTGGCTGGGGGGTAGGGACTTGGTCAAAGAATGATGCTAGTAGTTGGGAGGTGCCGATAGGGGTGTGGAGGGAAGATAAGAAAGGCCTGCAGCATCTACTGAGATACGTTTATATACAAACACAAAGTGATTATCAGGACTGCCCCATGGAAGGGAAACCTACGGAAGCCTGAGAGACCAGGGAAGCTTTCCGAGACTGAATGCCCAAGGAGCAGGAAGTCCTAGGATCATTCCAGGGAACAGAAGGGAGAGAATAAAAGAGGGAGGGAACGTGTCAATGATAAGCTTGATCAGCACATGCTGTCCTTTGCAGGCAGGCACACCCTGGAGGGCCAGGAGGGACAGCATTATGTAGCAAGGGTCAGCAACTCCGCACCTCCCTGGCTTCCACCCCCTGCCTTCTGAGGAAAGGAGGGAGAAAAGGAGGAAGAAGAGGGAGGCAGAGGGCCAAAGGGGCCAGAGAAAGCCAAGGGGCATGCACACAAGCCATGGCCCAGTGCCCACAGCCTTGGCCTCTGGTGTCTGTGTGGCTTCCTCCCAGGACTCCACCCCTGGTATGCAGGTACTGAAAAAAAGGAGCATTAGGAAATCCCAGCTGGAGGAGTGGCCTCTGGGTAGGGAAACTGGGTAGCTGGGAGCCACAGCTTATGGAAAGGAGACTGACTTTATTATTATTTACATAGAATAAAATGCACAAATCATTCTACAGCTCCATGAATTTTTATAGATACCTGCTATACTTTGTATCCACCATCCAGATCAAGATATAGAATATTTTCATCCTCCCACTGAGTAACTACCCTCTCCAAAGGTAGCCACTGTTCCAGCTTGTGTCACCAAAGATCAGTTTTGCTTGTTTGTGAATGTCATATATATATAGGTCATAAAGTATGTATTCGTGTGTCTGCTCAAAATTATTTTTGTGATATTCGTCTATATTGTTGCCTGTTATCAGTAGTTCCTTTTAATTTGCTTTCTTAAGTGTGTGGCATTCCATTGCAAATACACAGTAATTTAGTTATCCATAGGAGACGAACTTTTTAGTGGTTTTTCTTTTTAATCGTTGACCTGTTTTACCTTTTCAAAAAACAAAAAAGTTTTTAAAAACTGTTTTGAAGGAAAAAGAAGTTCCAGAATAGAGAACTCATTTCTAGGAAAATATCAGACCCACACATCACCATGTGGTTGTAACTGTAGAGACTAATTTGGTTTCCTTGTTGGGGGTAAATATCTTTTGAAAGCCTCCTTATAGGTACAGAAGCCAGACAAGCATACCTCTGGAGCAGTGTACTATAGAACACTTGTCTCCAGGCAGAGCATCAGATTATCATTCTAGAGTGGTTTTTGTTGCACCTGAGCGATTTGGGGAACAAATCTTCCTCCATGGTGTTGCCTTGAACCATCGTTGGGTACAGGGATGAGTGGGATTTGACAGACAGCCCCTCCTCTGCTCCTCTGTTCCCTATTTTGAACTTCCATTTCAAGTTTCATCTGAAGGAAGGGTTCTTTTGATTTAAAAATTATTTGAAATCCATGGTTTTTTAGAATAGATGCTAGTTAGAAGCACTCCCCAAGAAGTGTCCGATGTAAATGATTACACAGATACGTAGAATAGATTAAAAGACCATATTCTTTCTCCCTTCCCATCATTCACTCTACTCAAGTCACATTGGCTTCTTTGCTTTTCCTGGAGCACTCGTGCTCCCACCTCAGGGCCTTTGCACCTGCTCTTCTGTCTGCCTGGAATGTTCTACCCCTAGATAATCACATTCTTAGCTGCCTGGCTTCCTTCAGGTCTTTGTTCAAAAGTGACATTCTCAGTGAGGTTTTTCCTGAGCACCCATTGAAACATATCACACACCACCGCATAACCTCATACCTTAACTATTTTACTTTTTTCTCCTTAGCACTTAACCATCATCTATGTGCCATGTAGTTTACTTATCTTGTTCAGCAGCTCATTGCCCAGTAGACTATAAGTTCTGTAACCGCAAGGATTTTCTCTGTTTGCATTTTTTCCTTCCCAGTGTTATATATAAGTGCCCTGAGAAGTGCCCAATAAGCATGCACTGAAGAGAATTTTGTTTTCCTTTAACAGTAATTTATAGAGTAGCAACTAGGTGCCATACCCCATGCCAGGGACTGGAAGATCAGATGGCCGTCATAGATTTCATTCCTAATCTTTTGGAGTTTACATTCTAGTTGAGAAGGCAGACTTTATACAAGTAATTAATTATGACTGTGGCAGTTGCTACAAAGACAAACCATAGGATGCATGGCAAGAGGGTACTAGGGGAGGAGGGGAGTTGATACAGCTGAGGGGGGGGGAGGGAGGGCACGGCCCCGAAAAAGTAAAGATCACCCAGAAGAAGAAAAGAGCAGTCAGGGCTATGTTACTTTGCAGGAGATGAAGACAAGCAGCTGTGGGCAGAGCCCTGCAGGAGAGGAGAGGTGAGGCTGGAGAGGGACAGCCTGCCTAGATCCCCTATATGGCAGGGCAGGCTCAGCTGGGATTGGTGTCTGTATCCTGAATGCCATGGAAGCCACTGATGAGTTTACCAAGACTATTTGTTGGGGCACCTGGGTGGCTCACATCGGTTGAGCGTCTGCCTCTTGATTTCAGCTCAAGTCTTGGTCGCAGGGTTAGGAGTTCAAGCTCTGCACCGGGCTCCACGCTGGGTGTGAAGCCTACTTAACCAAAAACAAAAAAAAGGAAAAAGAAGAATTTTTGCCTGTTTGTGGTCTGCCTTCACAAATGAGATGCGGGTGAAAGCAGACCCCTTGGAGGCAGGAGGTAGTGAAGGAACTTTAGATTGGCCTGATAGTTGGAGCAGGAGGGCAGCTCCAGCAGGCTTCCTTTCTTTTGCTCAAGAAAGAAGCGAAAATTATTAGTGCCCACCAAAGAAGGGTCTGGAGTTTTACCAACTTTGCCTCCTCCTGCCTTTAAATTTGTAAGTATTTTTCCTAAACAGAAATCCTAAATACTCTGTGCTATTTCTAAAATTTTTTTTAATGTTTATTTATTTTTGAAACAGAGAGAGAGCATGAATGGGGGAGGGTCAGAGAGAGAGGGAGACACAGACTCTGAAACAGGCTCCAGGCTCTGAGCTGTCAGCACAGAGCCTGACGCAGGGCTTGACTCACAGACCGCAAGATCATGACCTGAGCCAAAGTCAGATGCTTAACCGACTGAGCCACTCGGGCGCCCCACTCTGTGCTATTTCCAAACAGAAAACCTAAATACTCTTTGAACCTTAGAAATACCCAGGAAAGCTATTATACACAAATGAGAGAAAAAAGTCTTTCTCCAAATACCTCATGGTTTATCCCACCCCACCCATGTTATACCTTCTTATGGTCTGAGCCCCAAACTGTGATTTGGGGTGAGGTTTTCACCAGTCTCCAGGGAGATGAAATGAGAAAACTAAGAGTACATACATACATTTGTAGGAACAGTCTCCTACAGCCAAGTAGATTACCAACAACTGATTCTTGGGAAAGAGTATTTTTTATTCTGAGATTATGTCCTGCTGACTTTTTTCTTTTCTTGGAAGTTGGATAATTTAATACCCCCCTCCCCCCCCTTTTTTTTTTTTTTCAGATTTCTAGGTTTTTTTAACTTTTTGGCCTTGAAGATATTAGGGCTTATGGTTGAGTAAGAGCATCAGATTCACACACTAGACCAGTGTAAAAAAGAATTTTATATTCATATCTCAAGTTAAAGACCTGATACTCTTACAGAAATAGTGCCAGACCCTTTTAGATACTCTTTTTCTGCCTCATCATTCTTGATGTAATAAATAAATGCCTTCTAAATAAAAGCAAGAGTAGACATTAGTTATCTTTCTTAAAATGTTCTCGACTAGCCACATCACAACGTGACAATTCTATATTGACTTCTTTTTTTTTTTGTTTTTTTAAGCAATCTCTACACCCAACGTGGGGCTCAAACTTCCAACACTGACATCAGGAACCCCATGCTCTCTACTCATAGAGCCAGCCAGGCAACCCCATGTTGACTTTCTAACTTTCTCTCCTCACTGATTTTATTCTTGACATTTTAAGCAGAGCAAAATCTAAATGATTTTAATGAAACTTTAATGAAACTTTTATTGAGGAGAAGAGGAAGGAGAAAACAGTATGATCTGGTGACTAGAAAAGCCACCCAAGCAGGACAGAAACAAGGAAGGTTAAGATTTCCACCCTAATTGCTAAGATTTAATGCCCTACTTTGCACTGAATGTTCCTTCAGTGGTTTAAGAGAGAACACTGCTTCTCGAGGCAAACTAACTACATGGAGTGTTTTAGGAACTGGGGAGAACCTAATTCATTTCAAAGACTCAGGCTTGTGCTGGTATCACTGGGGACATCGGCAGAGCAATACTCAGGATAGGATTAACATCTAAAGAAACAGCCCTGGAGGCAGAGAGAGGTGGAGCTTCCCTGACCACCTGTGTTTGAACCTTAACCAGATTTTGCAACCAGCCTGTGCACGTGCTTATCAGAGCTATGAAGTTTTATTGATCTGCTTCTGGCACAGTAGGAAATATCACCGGTCAAAATTGTCCCGGGTTATACCTCATGCCATTTACAAAAATTAATTCCAAATAGATCATAGGCCTGAGCATAAAACCTATAACTATAAAACTTACAGAAGAAAATACAGGAGAAAACCTCTGCGGCCCTGGATAGAAAAAGATTTCTTAGGCATGATACAAAAAATATGACCCATAGAAGAAAAAGCCAATAGTTTGGACTTAGTCAAAATTAAAAACTGCCCTTGGGGTGCCTGGGTGGTTCAGTCGGTTGAGCATCTTCCTCTGATTTCAGTTCCAGTCATGATCCCAGGGTTGTGGGATCAAGCCTCCCACTGGGCTCTGAGCCGAGCAAGGAGCCTGCTCTCTTTCTCTCTCCCTCTGCCCCTCCCCCATGCGCGTGCTCCCTCTCTCCCTCTCTGTCTCTCAAAAGAAAAAAAAAACTGCTCTTAGAAAGCACTGCGAAGAAAATGAAAAGCCAGGTCAAAGACTGGGAGAAAATATTTGCAAATCACCTATCTGACAAAGGCATCATATACAAAATATATGTAGAATTTTTACTATACACAAAAAGACAAGCAACCTAATGAAAACACAAGCAAAAAATTTGAATGGACATTTTGCAGAAAAGGATACATGAATGGCTAATAAACACATGAAAAGACACTGAAAATCATTATTCATTTGGAAGATGCAAATGAAAACCACAATTAGGTACCACTGCACATTAGAATGGCTTAAAAAAAAAATCCTAACAATCCCAAGTGCTGGGGAGGAAGTGCAGGGACCCTCACACAATGCCAGTGGGAGTGCAATATGGTACAGTTCCTCTGGGAAAATGGTCTGGCAGTTTCTTATAAAGTTAAACATACACTTACCATATGAGCCAACAATCCCACTTCTAGAAAGTTACTAAAAGAAATAAAGACATATGTTCACACATAAACCTGTACTCAGATATTTATAGCAGCTTTATTCATCTCACCAAAATCTGGAAGCAGCCCAAATGCCCTTGAGCTGGCGAATGAGAAACGAAGAGTGGGTCCATCCCTACCGTGGAGTACTACTCAGCAAGAAAAAAGGAACAAACTACTGACATATGCAACACAGACGAATCTCAAATACATTATCACAAGTGACAGAAGCCGGTCTCAAAAAGAGACAGACAGGCTCATGTTGTGTGATTCTTTTTTTTTTTCATTGTTTTTTTTTTTTTTTTTTTTTCAAACAGCACAAGGAGGCAAAAGGGGCACAGGGAGAAAGAGAGAATGTCAAACAGGCTCCACGTTCAGCATAGGGTTGGGGAACAGATCAGTGGTTGCCAGGGTTTGGGTTCGAGAGAGGGTTTGACCACAGAGAGGAGCAGCAAGCAAGAGGGGTTTTGGAGAGGAGATGGAAGTAATTTACATCTCGGTTGTGGAGGTAGTTACTAGACCAAATGCACTTGTCCAAACGCGGACCTATACACCAAAAAGAGTTTTATTACCCATAAATTACACTTCAGTAAATCCGACTTTGGATGCTTCTGCCATGTTAGCATGGAAAATTCCTCATGCCTCTACCTCCCATCCTGCCTGCCCCATTATAGTATTAATTACATGAGCTAGCATTCTGTAGTTTAACTGTGTGCCTAGCACGGGGGGCAATCCTGCGCTTTCCTGAGTGCTCTTCTCTTCAGTAATTCACCCAGTTCCTCAGGCCATGATTTGTGGAATCATCCTGACTCCACTCTTTCCCTTATGCCCTACATCCAGCCCGTCAGCAAATCTTTTGCACTTGGCCTTCACTGCACATCCTGCATCTGACCACTTCTCATTATGTTTATTGCTATCACTCCAGTCCAAGCTAGGATCACCTTTCGGCCACCTAAATGGCCTCTCTAACCTCTCCTCCTGCTCCTCGCACCTGTCTGTATATACTAGTTCACGCTATGGTTTCAACTCCCCAGTCTTTGTGATTTATCTCTGAAAGGTTGATTTCTCCCAGAAGTGACATGTCTGCTGCAGGCCAGCTGTAGCTCTGCCCCGCGTCTCCTCCCTCTAGAACCCAGGCTGATGGAGCAGTGTCCAGCTTGAGCCCTGCTGGTCACAGAGATGGTGGGTGGGGTGGGGCAGGGAGGATTTATAGACAGACTTGCAGTGGCAACTAATTAACAACGTGGCCTGTAAGTGATACTTCTGACTTTCACTCATTGGTCATAGCTCATGGCCCCACTCAGTGACAGGAAGTGCAGCCCACCATGTGTCTAGGAGGTGGAAAGCAGGAAGTGTGTGTTCATCAGCTTTGTGATGACCATGATTCTTTCAAGTCTCTTCTCCAAACAGTAGTCAGAGAGATGTGCATGACCAAGGCAGTCTCCTGCTCAGAATCCTCTAATAACTTCTCATGACACTTAAATGAAAAATCACAATCTTGGGGTGCCTGGGGAGCTTGGTCAGTTAAGCATCCAGGTTCGGCCCAGGTCATGATCCCTTGGTTTGTGGGTTCAAGCCCTGCGTCAGGCTCTGTCCTGACAGCTCAGAGCCTGGAGCCTGCTTCATATTCTGTGTCTCCCCCTCTCTCTGCCCCTCTCCTGCTTATGCTCTCTGTCTCTCTCAAAAATAAATAAACAGTAAAAAATTATATGTGTGTGTGTGTGTGTATACATATATACGTGTACATATATATGTATACACACACACACACACACACACACACACATATACACATATATATATCTCACAGTCTTGACCCTGGCCTTCAAGGCTTACTGACTTCATCTACTTCCAATTCAGCTCTAGGCACACTGGCCTCTTGTGGTTTCCTGCCAAGCCCCAAACTTAGGGCCTCTCTAACTGTTCTCCCCCAGATATTACCATGGCTCCATCTTTCTCACTGTCCAGGTGTCTGCTAAATGCCCCGACTTCAGAGAGGATCTCCTGGCTGCAATATCATACATGGCATAACCCCCAGTCAGTGCTTATCCTGCTTTTTCTTTCCATCCTTTTTATGCCCTGGCATTATCTGATGTAGTATTTGTTTTTGCCTGACTCTTGCACTAGAATTCCATGTCTATCAGGGCAATGATTTTGCTTTGTCCCAATTCTGTATCCCCTGTGCCTAGAACAGTGTAGAAAATGTTCCTCCACATAGTAGAAACTTAAAAATTATTTGTGGAATGAATGAAGCACTTTCATTTTTTATTATTTTTAAAAATATTTAGTTATTATGGGGAGAGTGCAAGCTGGGGAGCAGCAAAGAGAGGACAGAGGATTTGAAGCGGGCTGCACACTGACAGCAGCGAGTTGGATGTCGGGCTCGAACTCACAAACCACAAGATCAAGACCAGAGCTAAAGTTGGACACTCAACCAGCTGAGCCACCCAGGTGCCCTGAATGAAGCACTTTCTTTTTTTTTTTTTTTTTTACGTTTATTTGAGAGAGAGAGAGAGAGAGAGAGAGCACAAGTTGGGGAGGGGCAGAGAGCAAGGGAGACACAGAATCCGAAGCAGGCTCCAGGCTCCGAGCTGTCAGCACAGAGCCTGACGCGGGGCTCGAACCCACAAACCGCGAGATCCTGACCTGAGCTGACGTCAGACACTTAACCGACTGAGCCACCCAGGCGCCCCCTGAATGAAGCACTTTTATATTCGTTACCCTCAGTGAAACCCCAAATGATGCAGTGAGGTAAGAACTTTTATAGCCCTATTTGACAGATGAAAAATCTGAGTCAGGGAAGTGATTTGCCTGGAGCCAGGAACAGAGTTCGAATTCAAAGTCAGCATCTGACTTTCCAACTCCACCTCTTACATTTCTCTTTCTGCCGTGCTGCTTATGAAGCGTTGCGTTCACTGAAAAAGAACCAGCCGGTTTTAGAGGGTGCCTGAGGAGGACGGGCTGACGTGGAAGCTCAAGTGGTCCTCTCTGACAGGAGATCCCAGGGTCCTCTTCACAAACAGAGAGGTTTTTGGCCCTGGCACACCTAGTTTATGGGCCCACGTTACTGTGAGTTCTTGCCACATCAGACAAGACACGTGTGCCAGAACCCAGGGCATGAATGATCTGCTTTGGTATGGCTCCATTTGGGGCCTTAGGAAAATGCACAGTGAGGGTTCTCTATGATGGTGTGATTTCCGTCATTGATTCAACATTATCTATTGGCGCTTTGGATGCAGAAACTGTTTCCCTAGAAGCTTCTGCTTGATACTTCCTACCTTTAGAGTCCGAATCACAGAATTTTGAGGGTGGAAAGGAGAGAATCAATCCATCTGCTTGTGTCCTTTTACTTCAAGGGCAAGAACCCCGGGGGGGTGTGGAGATTACAGAGGGCTTTCACACACATGGTCGCCCTTGATCCTCACTGAACCCCTCGTAAGAGCTACCATTGTCCTCCTCTTTAGAACAGAGGTGTCCATGCTGAGGCTCAGGCAGGCTTTTTCTGATGGCAGGTTCTCTCTACTACACAGCAAACAGAATCCAGAGAACCTGGGATAAATATCCTGGGATTCATTCAGAACTGCATTAAGAAAGAGGCTCCCCCACAGGAACAACAAATGTTGTGGTCGGTTTATGCATCGTCATGGACTGGACTGTGTCCCCCACCCCCCCACCCCCGCAGATTCATATAGAAAGCCCTACCCCCCAGCAGCTCAGGATATGGCTGTATTTGGAGATAGGGCTTTTTAAAATTATGATAAAGTTACAGTGAAGCCCTTACAGTGGGACCTAATCCAATGTGACTGGTTTCCTTATAAGAGGGGAGGAGACATGAGGCACGTGTGCACACAGAGGAAAGGCCATGTGAGGACACAGTGACAAGGAGGCCATCTGCAAGTCAAAGAGAGTCCCCCACTGACACCTTCATCGCTGACTTCCAGCCTCCACAATGAGAGACAACAAACTGTTGTCTGTTGTTTAAGTCACCCAGTGTGTTGTATTTTGTTACAGCAGCCCCAGAACACTGATAATACCCGGTTCATGAGTTTGTGGGTGGCTACAGAGTGGCCACCCGTGGCATAGTAATAGCCAGCCTACATGGAGTGTTTACTCAGGTGCTAAAAACTTTAGGTGTGTTAATGAAATGAATGCTAACAATAGCCCCGTGAGGTAGATTCTATGATGGTGCCCCTTTTAAAATCAGGAAAGTCAGACAAAGAAAAGTCACCTGCTCTGAGCTGCCTGTTTGTAAAGTGGCAGGGCGAGGATTTGAATCCTGGCGGCCTGGGCTCCCAGGCCCTTGTTCTGAAGGATCTAGCTGAGTTCGTTATCATCACCCCCATCTTCCAGATGGGCAAACTGAGACTCACACACTTGTCCAACATCCCAGAGCCAGGGTGTGGTGGAACGAGAATTCCAAATTCTTTGATTTTGTCGCAAACGAATGGCTGGAACTCAAGGATCCTGAAAGTCATTCACTGGAGGAAGGGAAGGGACTCACCTGAAAGAGTAGGAGCAAAAATCTATGTATACACAAAATGAATTTGTGGGGGGAGAGGAATGTGACAGAGAAGTTTGGGCCCACTGAAGGGTGAGCGGCCATACAGCTAGGTAGACAGCTGGCAGGATTCATTCAGGTGTCCTTGACTCTCAAGTCCACTCTCCTCTATCATTTTTAGCTTTGACAGGTATTTACAAGGCATCTACTATGGGTCTGATATCAGAGGCTGACCACACGGGGATAAAGGATATGGCAGGCTTTGGCCTTTGGAACCCACAGTCTGGATGAAATGGGTACACACACAGATCATTTCCAGGGTGGCAAGGGCCATGGGGGCCAGGGGATCATAACTGTCCATGTTCTTTTGTGTCCTGGTATCTTCTTCCTTTCCCAAGCAGTTGATTGGGCCTGTGCTCTCTGTCTTAAGGAAAAAAATCTGACAGAGTAGAAAAAAAAAAAGGCCTTAGTCTCTGCCTCTCATGTCCATAATTCTAACCTCTCAAAGGTCCCCCCGGGGCAATCCAGGGCCGGTAAGGGATAAATGTTCCAAAGAAGGAAGGAGAGGAGAGTGCTTTTTCAAGACAAGAAAACTCTTCAAAGGTGCTGAGGGAGGGAGAAAAGACAATAAGTACATTAGAGAGAGCTGAGGGCCAGAGAGCAGGAGGGTGTGTCCATAAAGGGGGCCCTGGGAAGGGGGCCTGGGAAGGGTGGCAAGGCCTCAGAGTAGGTGTGGTAGTGGTTGGTGGTATATATGCAGACAAAGCCAAGGCCACCCTGCAGAGATTCTAGGGACTCAGCATGGAGTAGGCATTGCCTACGAGACTCCTGGACTTGAAGGGGCCACGAGGAGAAAACCAGGGATATCTTTATGGGAACCTGTGATGAACAGATGCCCTGAAACTAGGCAGACATGTCCCTCAGCACTGTGACACTAGAAAGTCTAGAACTTAGATACAACACTGGAGGCAGAGGAAGTGCCAGACTGATGGCGATTGAGTTGGGATGGGGTTCAAAATACAAATCGAGAAGGGAGAAATGAAACTAAGGAAAGATATTCCTGGTGTGCCGGAAATTCACACCTAAGTTGTACGATAGGTGAACCAAGGTGCGTGAGAGCATGCTGGCCAGCCAGGATTGTCCAGGGAGACGCCAGGGAGGGCAGCCCAGGCCCAGAGGACCACCCATGCAGTGACACTACGGGGCAGTGACTTGTGGACCACCAGGAAATCAGTGTGCAGGAACTAGGAGGATGTGGAACAGTGGAGGTGACAGTCCAGAGAGGCATGCCCGGTCTTGACACAGCTTACAAATCCTGCACAATGGCTGGAGTTTATGTTGAAGATAAAGGTAGGCTATGGACACATTGTGATCAAGGACGTTGTAGGATTAATACCAAGTTTTTCAAATCTCTTTGGGAGGGGGACGCTTGGGTGGCTCAGGGAGTTAAGTGTCCGACTTCAGCTCAGGTCATCATCTTGTGGTTCATGAGTTCAAGCCTCGTGTTGGGCTCTGTGCTGATAGCTCAGACCCTGGAGCCTGCTTTGGATTCTATGTTCCCCCCCCCCCCGGCCCCTCCCCTGCTTGGCTCTGTCTCTCTCTCTCTCTCCCTCAAAAATAAATACACATTAAAAAAACATTTTTTCTTAAAATAAAATCTCTTTGGGAGCAATATAGATGGTGGTGGCTTGGGTCAACCTGAGAAAGGGCTCAGAAGAACAGTACAAGTGGCAAAGAGTTGAAAAGAACAAGGAGGGGATTAATGGAAAGAAAGAAAGAAACAGAGATTTTCAGCAGTAGAATCTTCTGGACTTTTTTTTTTTTTAAAGAACAATAAAGATTTATTTTCCAATATGTTTTTATTTGGACCTCCCCACCCCCACCCCTGCCAACTGAATTCACTCCCCACCATTAGTCCAAAGGGAGGGTTCTCTCCACCAGGCATCACAGCACACCACAATACCAGCCTCCTCAGCTCAGAGGAAATAGTGTTTGCCCTGTGGCTCAACAATCTTTGTCCTAACCTGGCCCCAGCCTCAGGTGCACAAGCACATGCCTTTGGTCACCTGAGACTTTTAAGCAGCACCAGCTGGTACTCTAGCTGATTTGGACCTTAAATGCCACTACCCACCAGAGAAGAGGCTCCGACTCGATTCCAAGCCTGTTCTTTAAATTATTTTTCAAAAATATTTTTTTAAAAAGCAACTTAGTAGAAAACAAGGCCATCCTAGGCATGTTGTCAAAGTCTCTAGTCGGCTTTTGACTGATATATGAAGTTACAGATAATAAAGAAGACCTCCCCCACCAGGTGTAAGACTAAACCAGCAGCTTCTGGGCCCCAGTCTCCAGTGTTCAGAAAGACACATTGGCTTAAAGACAGAGACTAGAGACACTGTAGCCCCCGGGGCCTCTGTAAATGATGCCTCCCAGTCACCGGTGGACAGACACATGGTGTCGGGCATTTGTCCTTGGGCCCTCCCTTATCCTGAGATTCACAAGCAAGATCTCTGTGAGGGGAACAACCCATACTTCTGTGGGAGGATGGATGTAATACTTTCCAGGGCACAGCCTGGATGAATGATGCCAAACTTTCCAAGTACAGACAAGTCAACCACAGTTGAGCCCAAGCAGTGTTCAGGGCTCTGGCCATCCCCAGTTGGTCCCCCATCAATGACCAGCAACAATTGAGGCCAGAGGTACAGGAATTCCTTGACATTTGGAGAACTGGCCTAAGAGTCAAGGTTGGTACTGGTGAGAGCAAGTGTTGCTCAAACACCTAGGCCAAATCCTGCATGAAGCCATGATCAGGAGTCCAGGTGCCTACAAGAGGAGTAAAGGGGTTCAGGTCCTTACTGAGCTCTTGGGAGCTTTCCAACACCAGGGTCACTGGTTCTGATAATAAGTCTTTCAGGAGCACCTTGGATATGCTCAACATGGCAGTCCCTGTAGACATCGGCCACATGGCCCAGATAGACAGGCGGCAGCTTGGCCTTGCTGCAGCCCTTGAGGGGGTACACAGCGCCCTGTGCCACTGAGCAACTTGCCGAGAAGGCCAGGCCCTATGGCGTGTGGGTGGGGACCACCACCATGGCGGACGCCTGTGCGCAGCTTAGCCACGGAGGCCCAAAACACCTTGGTCCAGCGGGCAAGGCCACACTCCCAGGGAGCCACAACAGCCAGGCCCTTGGCACTGGCAGAGTGGGGCTCAGAATGCAGAGGAGCTGGCTGCTGTGGACAAAGCCCCCGCCCCTGCCCCCATCCCTCATTCAACCTGGTGCTGGCAGCCACCACGGCTCTCAGCGCTTGCACATCTCCTGGACTTAACTCATGGTTAGATTTTAGGGGTGAGGCAGAGGGAGGAGTCAAGGATGATGGTCAGGTTTCTGATGTGGGTCAATGAGTCAGTCATGGTGATATTAACAAGGCTAGAGTTATAGGAGGGGAGGCTGGTTGGAAGAAGATATTGAGTTGAGTTGTAGATGTAGTGAATTTGACATATCATTTAGGATGCTCTTGGCTGCAAGTAACAACAAAACAAAACAAACTAAAAACCCACGCAAACAATAAGGGACTATATTGTTTAACATAGTTGGAAGCCCCTTTCCCGATAAGATTCAATCAGCTGGTCATTAAGGACCCAGGCTCTACTCCTGTTGGATTTCACCTATCCCTCATGGTTGCAGTTGGTTTTCCTGACTCTGACTGACTCCAAGGCACAGCAGTATCGAGAAGGAGAAAAGAAGCCATCATTCATGTGTCTGTTTGAGAGAAAACTTTTCCTAGACATTCCCAGCAATCTGCCCTGTCTGGGTCACATGCCCACTCCTTAAGCAATCACGGGCTTCAGCCAATCGTCTGGAAAGGATTGGCAGCTGAGGAGTCGTCCAACACCACGACCAACAGCCCTACAAGGTGACCGTGGCATATGCAAATGGGGTTGGCTTGGAAACAGTCAGAAACAAGGAACAAAGGACAGATTTGGGGTGAAGGCACCATAGAGGTGCTATGAGGAAAGCTGTCCCCTGCGGAGACAGGGGCAGAGAGAAGAACAGGGGCCAAACACACAACTCCAGAGAACACCTCTATCTAAGGGGTATCCGAGGAAGAAAAACTGCATTGTAATGGTTGACAACTTGACTCTGGATTCAGACAGACCTAGGTGGGAATTCCATTCCTGCTGCTTATAAGCCATTGACCTACAAGGGGGTCAGTGAAGATCCCTGTATTACGCAGAGCCTTACCTTCCTTGTCTGAAAAAGGGAACCCGTAAGTCCCACCTCCCAGGGCTGCTGTGAAGCGTCGATAAGAAAATGCACACAAAGCCTCCGCACGACCTCAGCCCACGGCAGCTGCTCCTAGCCATTGGTGAAAAAGAACAGCCTAGAGAGTATCTGAAAAGGGAAGGGGGAAGCTGGTGAATAACCAGGATGAGATGGAGTCATTGAAGGCACGGGGTGAGAGGATTTCAAGGAGGAAAGAGTGGGCAATTATGTCATCTGCTGAAGAGAGGTCAGGTCAGAAGTGGACTGAAAACTGCCCTTTGGATTTAGCAATTAGAAGGTCACTGGTACCCTTGACAAGAGCACTCTCAGTGGAGTGCTGGGGTTGGGAGCCAGGAAGCAGGGGGTCAGCAGTGAAGACCAGAATTCAAGTCGCCTGGCTACCAACCGACAGCAGCGTGCTTTGCACGATGCCAGGAGCTGCTTGGTGTTGAAAACTCCCGTTTTCAGTCATGCCTCAAAAATACTCATTCGGAGAGCAGTAAACAGTAGGATTCCACAATCTGTGAACGAAACGGCCCCTGTTCATCATTTTTAATTTTTTTTTGTGGATAAAGCGAAGGTGGTTGTTTCCTTTCATTAGAAATATGTTGCATCCTTTTCGAGGATTTGTGTTTACATTACCATTTTATTGCTATATGGTTCTTTTTTATATAACATATTTTGGAACCATAAAAACAAACAAACACAACAAACAAAACCCAAACAACATATGTGCTTTGCATTAAATTCAGAAAGTTCAAACCCCTCACTCTGTGCACGTTTTCGAGGCAAAGTGTGGGACTAGGAAAACCCTTCAAGAAACACGCAATTTGACAAATCCTCCTTTAAGAAATGATAGCAGTTGCTTTTGAGACCAACTTGGTCACACGGATCCTGTTTGTCAGGGCTGTCATTAAAAGCCTAATATTTTTCCCATTGCAGAATGTCTCCCAGTGACTCAAACGTGGGCAGAGGCTAAGCACGGTCAATTTCGTGACCTCCCTCGTGCAACCCACTCCCCCCCCCCCCTCACCCCGCCCTGGCTATCTCAACTCCCCAGTGGATGATCTCTTATCCCTAGCAACAACTGGAGCTGCTACTGTTTCTCGACTCTGGCGAGGAAAGTGGGCTTAGGGCCAAGTCTACTGGCCAGGGCTCCCCGTGGAAGATGCTAGAAGAGCACTCCACATTCTCTCACCATCAGTGACCCAAGTTCCTCACCTCTGCCGAACATCTGGATTGCAACACACAGAGTTCAAAGGTCCAGCATGTGTGTCTGCACCTGGCCTCGCTGTTGAAACAGAGCTGACCTCAAACCAAACACGCGGCCTCTCTGCTGTTATTTATGCGGAGGGTCGGATGCCAGATATAAATATTAACTTCGGCATCTTCTCCCCACAGGACTTTGTGATTAAAGGATGCATGTAAACCATCTACCGGGCAGAAAAAGCAGCTCTACTCTTCTCGGCGTATTGAACCCTTCTCAAAAGAAAGCTGATCCCCTTTCCTGCCGTTGTGAATGTGTGTTGGTTTACTTTAATAATAGCACGGCTCCTTCCCGCCATGGGGCTCCCCATAGCCTCTTGCATTTGAAGCCATCAGGTGGTGGGCCTGCTGCAGACATGGTGCATCCCGTCCCCAGGAGAGGCTTGCAAGCGAGCACCATATGTTATTAAGACCTCCCAGAACTGGTTGCCATCATTGGGAGCACAGTCAAGGAAGAGAGAGGCAAGAAGCGGCTGTGTAGCAGACGTGGGTCCTCGGTGCCCGGCAGCTCTGAGCCACCCCCCCCTCTTTGAAGTCGGCTAAGGAAGATAGATGAGTATGTGGGGGGGGGGGGGCAGGTGTGGCTGATAGCAGCCAGGGGTAGAACAGGTGTAGTAGTTTAAGGAAAACGAGGATCATGAGATTCCCGGGCACAGGAATGGACCTAGTTTTTCTGTTTCTAGAAAGAGACCGGAAGATACAGAGAGCATGATTTAATTTCCACCAACATGTGTTAGCAAATTATGATACCCAGTGTAGTAATGCTGGGGGACAAGGGCACGCACAAAATACTACGGAGTTAAGAGGGGAAAACATCCTCTCCACTTGACAGGGAAACTAATAAAATTTTCACAGAGAAAGAAGCATTTGAATGAATGACTGAGTCATTCCTTCATTCAACAAATGCTTATTGAGCCCCATCATGTGCCAGCACCATCCTGGGGCCTACACAGATGACAGGCAAGGTCACTTCCATCTGCGAGCTCACTCTCTCGTGAAGCTAGACTGCATGCCTACTGGGTGCCCAGCCCTGGGAGACGCTCTCTTGGAGATTAACATTCTGTTGAAACAGATGAGTCACTTCAAAATTGTGCCATGGGTGTTATGCTCAGAGCAGGACAGGAAGCCACGGGATGACAAGAAGGGGACTTGGGTTAGTCCAATGGTTTGCAACCCGGGGCAGGGGCAATTCTGTCCCCCAGGGAAAATGTCACAGTGTCTGGACACATTTGTGGTTGTGGAAACTGGGGGAGGCAGGTGCCTCTGGCGTCTAGCAGGGAGAGGCCAGCCATGCTGTCAGACACCCTACGATGCCCAGGGCAACCTCCACAGCAGACGATGAACCAACCTGAAATGTCAACAGGGCCAAGGTTGAGGAACTCTGGCCTAGTACTAGACTCAGGGAACGCTTTGGGGAAGTGCAGTTTGGGTTGAGAACTAGCGGGTGCTAGAAGTTCAGAATGCTGGGCATAGGAGTCCAGCATGGAATCAGAGGACATCGTGAAGAGAAAGAGAAGTCCCCAGGAGCTGCAGCTGAGAATGCAGGGAAGGTGGAGGGGATACAAAACACAAAATCCGGTCTGTTTCCAGAGGGACTAAAAGGTCTTCTGTGCCATGTTATGAAGTGCAGACTTTATCTGGAGAGCATGATGGCTAATACAACCTGCCCCCTACCTCCTCCCCCACACATCTACTCCGTTGGAAAATTTTAAATCCCGTGACACGATTCTGTTGGTTTTTAGAAAATCCCTTCTAACAGCAATGCAGGTGATTGTGGGAGAGTGGGGGGGCGGGATTGGAGGCACATGAGAGACTTTTGCAACACAGAAGTGACGGCTGGAGGCCATGGCAGGGAACATGGGGGGAAGCTGCAACAGACTCCTGAGAATTGAGGAATTTTTATACTTGATGATTGATTGGGTGTTGCAAAAGAAGGAATTCCTTCGGATGACTGAGTTTTCTAGCTGAGGGCCAGTGTGAGTGGTGAGGTGTGTGACAGAGGAGAAGTCATTTGTAGGGGACAGAGTTCAGTTTACAGATACTGTGTTGATGGTCCCGTGGGGACATCCAAGCGGACACATCCTGTTCACAGAGAGAAAAGCAGATCTGTGTTGGGGAAAGACGTGCCCTGGAGACATGGACATGGGGATCACAAAGGCCCACCGGTAGTAACCAAAGTCTTGAACGTGGAGAAGGCACCTCCTGGTGCTGGTGAGAGATGAGAAGCCACTAGGGCGGAATGCTGGGGTTCATACAGAGTCGAGGGGCAGAAAGAGAAGGAACCACAGAAGGCGGACCAGAGACATGGAAAGAGTAGTGACACACACCAAGAGAGGGACTCACTTTAAGAATAAGAAAGTGGTCAAGCTGTCTAATGCAGCAGAAGTTAAGCAGGATGTGAAATTAGATGGAGCTATTCAACATGTCAATCAAGAGGTCATTGGTGACCTTTTCAAGAGCAGTTTCACTACAATGGTGGGTGAGGAATTTATTTAAAAACACTTGATTACTCAGATCAAGAGGAAGAAAATGGGAACCGAATGTCTTTATATCTGGGCAGAATTTGAATAGCGGTCATTCTGCCGGCTTGGCCAACAGAAAAGGAGTAAAACAGTTAGGCAGAAAACCGGATTAACAATAGGCCCAATCATAAAAACAGTTATTGTATACCAAAAAGACGTTTAGAGGCGAACAGCCTCAGAGTCAACTTGGTGGCTTAGTGATGTCTTTAAGAATCTAGACTCTTTCTATCTTTCTGCCCTGTCATTCTCATGCTAGTTACCACGTGGTCACAAAATGGCAGCTGCAGGCTCCAAACATTACATCCCCACGTGACAGTACCTAAAGCAAGAAGGAAGATGCCAGGGACCAAACTGAGGCTCACCTCACACTCCCCTCTCCTTTTGTTGGGAGACTTTCCCTTATATCTTATCACATGCCTCCTCTTAGACCAATTAAGATAGAGGTAAATGGGACTACCAGAAGTAGCTCGCACGAATCATCGTTCTTCCCCTGGGGCTAGGCACATGGCTGCTTGAACAGAATTGGTGTTCTGTTTCACAAGGAAGAAGGGGGACTGGCAGTTGGGGTGACAACCTGTCGTGTCGGCCATAGGAAACTATCCTTTCACAGGGTGAGGGGAGCCCATCAGAGACCTTACAGCATCGGACAAGCCCTTGGGATGCTTCGAAAAGAATGACTAGCTGTTACAGTTAATATTCAGAGCTGAGATGTTATTATAATATCCACTACATATAGGGGCGCCTGCGTGACTCTGTTGATTAAGGGTCTGACTCTTGACTTTGGCTCAGGTCATGAACTCACGATTCGTGAGTTTGAGCCCCACATTGGGCTCTGAGCTGACAGTGTGGAACCTGCTTGGGATTCTTTCTCTCCCTCTTTCTCTGTTCCTCCCCCACTTGTGCTCTCTCTCTCTCTCAAAATAAATAAACTTATCCACCACATATTCACTACCAACCCTAGGCAGAAGGTTGATTGTTTCACGGATCGTATACGCTCAGCAACATCAAGATGTAGGTAATAATTGGATGATGATGCTGGCAATGAAGTACGCTTATTGAGGGCTTACTATATGCCAGGCACTTTATATTCATTACCTTAATCTTCAAAACACAAGTGAGATGGATAGATGCTATTCATATGTCCATTTTCTTTTTAAATTATTTTTACATTTATTAATTTTTGAGAGACAGACAGAGCATGAGTGGGAGAGGGGCAGAAGGGAGGTAGACACAGAACCCGCATTAGGCTCCAGGCTCTGAGCTGCCAGCAGTGAGCCCGATGCGAGGCTCGAACTCATGAACTATGAGATCATGACCTGAGCCGAAGTCAGATGTTTAACAACTGAGCCATTTTATAGAGGTGAAAACTGAGGCATGTAGAGTTTCAATAACTCGCCCGGTGTCCCTCAGCTAGTAGCAGGCGACCCAGGACCACCCCATCCCAAAGTCAGTGCACGCACTGATGACACTCTACTACCGCCTTTGATAAAAAGAAGCCACTGGGAAGTTTTGTTACACCCGGGAGTGGAAGCAATTGTATGTGAGGATGGAAAAATGTGCTGCGATGAGCTTTCTCTCCTTTACCAGTGTCCTGAGTTTCCAGCCTTTCATTTTCCCACACAACTTTGCAACAAAAGCACATCCAGCAGACAGCCCATTCCCTTCCAGCTTCGCCCCCTCGTTAACAAGCTCACTGATCTTACACTGCTCCTCCGGAAACTGAAGACTGAGGTGGGTAGGCATGCTCACGGGCTAAGACTAGGTACACATCATGGTAACCAGAACTTCTTCCTGGTGGGCGCAGTGTCGTGGATGAGATTTGGGGAGGAGGATTAAAATCTGAGGTCATTCATATGGAATAAAAGGGGACCTCCGATCAAAAAAGGTCAGAAACTTTTGTGTGTTCAACAGGGTTTCAGGCAGAATTTGGGTTCACGTCTTGAGATGAGCAACGAACGGGAGCTGACGTTGCTATGTTCTCTGCTCCGTGCCCAGCCTTCCACGTGCATTATCTCAGGGAACCTCACCATGAGGTTAGAGAAGAAACTTTTATTGTCTCTGTTTTATAGATGAGGGAAAGGAGGTTCAGAGCATTAAGCAATTTGCTTAGGGTTCTACAACGAGTGAGTGGCAAAGATGAGATTGAACCCACCCAGAGCTGTCCCTGCAGACTGACCACGTGTAACCACTACGCTCTACTCCCTGCGGACTCCCTAGGTACTGCTGTGAATACACAGCTCCACGGAGGAAGGGGTTCTTGGGACTCACCAGCTTTCTGTTTCCTTAAAACCCTATCTCTGTTCCAAATACATTCCAAAGGGCATAAATTTCAGGATGAGTTCCCATACAGAATTTAAATCATGGAAGCATGTTGGGAAGGCATTTTAACAGAACTACAAATAAAAGTAAAGAGGCCCTAAATACTATACAACCCCTTAGCTAGGCCTATAGTGCCCTAAGGGTGGGGTGAAGGGGCTTTGCGTTTTCTCACACAGTCCTAAGACAAGCCGGCCTTTCTCAGGGTTAACATAGGCACCTGCTCTACACTGGGATTTTACGGGGTTGTTTTGCTAAACAGGTTCCAGTTTCTTCCCCCACCACTCCCAAGACCGCTAAGATCGCTCCTTGGGATTTGGATCAAGGGCTGTGTGTAGAGAGACCAGCTGGGAACTGGCAAGAAGACCCTACCCACCCACTGACAGGTGGAAACGCAGTTCCAGGCACCAATGTCAACCCCTCTCTCCTTCGAAAATGATGAACAGAATTTGGATTCCTCTTGCCAGTACATACACCAGAGGTATGATCCAGAAATGGCATTAACAGAAGTCATGGTCAAAACTTAAAACTTAAAGCAGGGGAAATCTGAAACAATGTTATCCCCATCCAGTGCTCCCATAGGTGCCCTAAGATGTGCATTAGAACATGGCACGTCTTCTTCTGGGCAGTACAAGCTGGTGCCAGTGTACAAGATGTAGTGGGTCGAGGGTGGCCTGAATTTGAGCCCTCACTATGCAAAGCACAATAAAAAATGGCAGCACTGACCCAGGTCCTGTCTCAGCTTCCCAGAATGTTTTCCAGTGTTCAAAAGCAGAAAGCTGGTGGACACATTCTCACCCAGCTTAAAGGGAGAGAAGGAATCTGAGAACCCTTTTCTTGTTGAAATACTTAAATCCTGCAGCTCAGCCTGGAAAGACTCAATTAAGAGGAGTTGTTGGAAAACCTCAGAACCATGAAAGGCCCAAGGCCATGTTCAAAAAGCTTTCAGAAACTGTTAGCACGGAACAATTTTGTTTAGTTCACAAAATTGGCATTGACCCAACACCTCTCCTCTTAGCTTCATCTCTCAGCCTCCTTCCCAACTCCTCATGGCAGAGGAGGAAGGAAAATAGAAAGCTTCGGAGGGTAGCCTCTAGATTTAGGTTTAGAATTGGCCATGGCACTTTAGAGCTGTGTGACCCTGAGCAAGTTACTAAACTTCTCTGAACAATTTTCTCACAGGGTTATCAGAGTGGATAAGTAGGTTAGTGATGCATACAGTACTTTGTATTATGCTTGCCCCTTGGAAACTGAAGAATACATAATAGTTATTATTAACCCAAGCAATGCTGGAAGAAAGAACTCAGGAGGGTTCAGCCCATCTGACACCTCTTTTTGTTTTCATGCCTCATCCCCACATGGGTTGGGGCCAGCATGGTAGAAGAAGTTCCAGTAGATACAACTGGCAGTAGGCATGACCAACTTTATCTTTTTTTTTTTTTTTTTTTTATGTATCGAGCATCTATAGATGAGGCACTGGCCTAAGAATAGTGGTGAAGATAAGGATCAAAAAAAAAAAAATCCTCTGCCCTTAAAGAATTTGCAGATTGGCAGGGAAAGAAGTGATAAAGGGGTATCTGCCATTTTCAGTTCAGGAAAAACTTTTGGAGGTGTCTGTCACTTATTTCCTCCCTGCTCCATTCATCACCTGGGGGGGCCAGCCCTTCCTTCATGTCTTGTGACACCTGACCCATCCTGGGTACAGCTCATTGCACCAGAGCTAGTCACGTGACCACACCCGGCGAATCAAATTGTTTTCCTGGGAATTTAAAATGGCGTGGATTCAAATTCAGACTCAGGGTGAAGTTAATCATGGTGATGGGTACAAATAGCAAAAGTGACATAAACTCAGGGCTGCTGGAATTCTCAGCCTTGGGCACACCAGTGGACAAGCAGAGAACTATCCACACCAGTGGATAAGCAGTGAATAAGCAGGAAAACTGATGTGAGGCCAGGTAGCTGTAGCCAGACATGAGAGAGAGAAGGAGATGGAAGGGGTAGCCTTTTATGTTCCTAATGGCTTTTCACTTCTGACGAGGCGCCGCTATACTTTCTTCAATGGGGCTTCGTGAGCCTTCTCTTCCCGTACGCCCCTTTTTACTCGAGCAGTTGATGCCCCCCGGTTCCACAGAAAAGCTCAGTGTGTGGGACCCACTGCCTGGAGATAAGAAGCTGCCAAAGCCCGCTAAGATACGATTCTTTTAATCAAAATAACTGCCTCTTGAAAGCCTGATTAAATTAACCACTTGGTTTTAATCCAAACAACTGTTTGGCAATTGATCCCATTTGAACAGATCCAGGGAAACAGGAGTAGCATCTCCTTTCACTCAGAGCACCATGATGTTATGTGATGGTACACCACTATGAAGAGTTCCCTGAAAAATGCATACTTCTGGGGAAACAACATTCCAAATTTGTAGATGAGAAAGAAGTGCAATTAACGTTATTTTAGGCTCTTGTAGGCTTATCTTGTGATTTCTAAGGGGAGGCAACCACTTATTTCCAAGTCTTGGCCTTTTAGACGTGTACTTATTTCCACGGCAGACTTAAGGGACACCTTATGCCCACACCACCCATTGTACAGAAGGCAGGGTCAGCTGGTCAACGATCCAAACACAGTGCCCATGCAAAAGATTTTTTTTTTAATGTTTATTTATTTTTCAGAGAAACAGAGACAGAATGCGAGTGGGTTAGGGGCAGAGAAAGAGGGAGACACAGAATCCAAAGCAGGCTCCGGTCTCTGAGCTGTCAGCACAGAGCCCGACGCAGGGCTTGAACTCACAAGCCGTGAGATTGTGACCTGAGCTGAAGTTGTATGCTCAACTGACTGAGCCACCCGGGTGCCTCCAAAAGTTTTTTTTTAAAAAGCACAAAGACAATTCCTTGTATCCAAGCATCCTTTCTGAATATCCTGGGCTTGCCGGTACATTAGCAACATTATTTTGCCATCACTGAAGCCTCTAAGATTTAATTCAGGGAAGTCTATGAAAGGGGTATTGCATCTGAGGAATATGTATATTGCCTGTACATCAATTGGCATCTTGGGACCGCTCTGGGCACCAAGGTCAAAGTTTAGTGATGCATGGAGTTGTCCTCCTAATGGTAAGTATTGATCAGTAGCCTCAGAAAAAAAAACAGCACGCACTCAGTCTTTCCCCAGCCAGACGCCAGGCTCCCGAAAAAAGGAGTGTCTTTCCCAGAGAGCCTTGGAAAACGATGCACGGAACACTCGAGCCTGCAATACATTCACTAAGATAGTGAATGACTGCTTCAGCAGGATAAGTGGAAAATGATAAATAACACTGTGCACCATCTGCATAGCTATGATACCTGGAAGGAAGGGGCTCAAAAGCAATACATGCCACATATGCATAAATATGTTCGTTTTCCATGGCTGCCATAACAAATTACCCCAAATTTTGTAACCAAAAATAATACAGATTTATTATCGCACACCTCTGTAGACCCGAAATTCCAGGTGGCTGGATTGGTTTCTCTGCTCTGGGTTTCACAAGGCCAACATCAAGCTGTCAGCAAGGCTGCATTCCTTGCTGGAGACTTCAGGATAAATCACTTCCAAGCTCATTCAAGTTGGGGTTGAATTCAGTTCCTTACAGATGTAAAGTTGAGGTCCCTGTTGCCTTGCCAGCTGTCAGCTGGGTGCTAGTCTTTGCCCCTAGAGGCTGCCCACATTGACTCCCACGCTTTACACATTGCCCCTTCACCAGTGGTGGGATCCCTCTCTTACTTGGAATCTCTCCAGCTTCTGCCTCTGCCAAATTTCTCCCACCTCCGGCCAGAGAAAGTTCTCTGCCTTTAAGGGTTCATGTGATTCGATTGGGCTCACTTGGATCACCCAGGATAATCTATATTAAAGTTTGTAATCTTAGGGTGCCTGGCTGGCTCAGCCGGTTAAGTGTGCAACTCTTGATTTTGGCCCATGTTGTGGGATTGAGCCCTCCTGGGATCAAGCCCTGCTGGGATCGAACCCTGTGTCAGGCTCTGGGCTAGGCACGGGACCTGCTTAAGATCCTCTCTTTCCCTCCCTTCTGCCCCTCCCCTGTTTTCACTCCCACTTTCACTCTTGAAAGAAAGGAAGATAGGAAGGAAGGAAGGATGGAAGGAAGAAAGACAGAAAGTTACATGGGCAAAGTCCCTCTTGCCATGGGACATAATGTATTCACACATTCCAGAGATTAGGATGTGACCATTTTGGAGGGCCCATTATTTGATCTACCAAAAAATATACATACAATTTTATATCCTGAATAGCAGGATTGCAGCCAGTGCCCTGGTGTGGTCTGCACTGTGGCACCGCAATCTGACTAACTGAGCAAAATGTAACTGATGGTGTATTAGTTACCTACTGTCGCATAGCAAATTACCCCAGAAGTTCGCAATTTAAAACAAATCATCTTTATGCCACAACTTCAGTGTGTCAAAAATCAGGTGTGGCTCAGCTGAGTGCTTCTACCCCAAAGTCTCTTGTGAGGCTGCAGTCAAGCTGTTTGTGACAGCTACGGTTTTATCTGAAGGCTCAACTGGGGAAGGGTCAAGGATCCACTTCCAAGTATATTCACATGTTGGCAGGAATCAGAAGACTGAAGTCCGAGTTCACCCAGGTATTACTGGCAGGACGCTGCTCCTCACCTCATGGGTCTCTCCATAGGCTGCCTGAGTGTCCCCCCAACATGACAGTTGGGGATCTGAAAGATAGCCTGGGCTGGAGGGCAACGGAGAGGGGGCATACCAAGAGAGAGCCTGCAATGGAAGCCAAATTTTTTTTTTTTACCGTCTTAACCATTTCTACATGTGTAGTTTGATAGTGTTGAATATATTCACATTGTGCATCAGATCTCCAGAACTTTTCCATCTTGCAAAACCAGCACTCTCTCCTCACTGAACGACTCCCCATTCCCCTCTACTGCCAACCACTATTCTACTTTCTGTCTCTATGAATTTGACTTCTCTAGGTGCCTCACCTTGGTGGAACCATATGGTATTTGTCCTTTGGTGACTGGGTCATTTCACTAAGTATACTGCCTTCCAGTTCATCCATGTTGTAGTATGTAATAGGATGTCCTTCTTTTTTAAGACCAAATAATATCCCACCATACGCATTTTACCACATTTTCTTTATCCATTCATTTGTCAGTGGGCATTTGAGTTGTTTTCACCCCTTTGCTATTGTGAAGAGTGCTGTTGTGAACATGGGTATACAAATATCTCTTCAAGATCCTGCTTTCAGTTTTTTTGGGTATAGACTCAACAGTTGGATTGCTGGATCAGATGGCACTTCTATTTTAAAAAAAAATTTTTTTAATGTATATTTATTTTTGAGAGAGAGACAGAGTGAGGTGGGGAGAGGCAGAGAGAGAAGGAGACACAGAATCTGAAGCAGGCTCCAGGCTCTGAGCTGTCAACACAGAGCCTGACGTGGGGCTCAAACTCACGAACTTCGAGATCGACTTGAGCCGCAGTTGGACGCTTAATCGACTGAGCCACCCAGGTGCCCTGGTAATTCTATTTTTAATTTGTGAGGACCCTCCATACCGTGTTCGGCTGCACGTGTTCAATTTCTCCACATCCTCACCATCACATGTTATTTTCCATTGTTTTGTTTTGTTTTATGGTGGCCATCCTAATAGGTGTGAGGTGATATCTCACTGTGGTTTGGATTTGCATTTCCCTACTGATGAGTGACACTGAGTATCTTTCACACACTAGTGGCCATTTGTATACATTCTTTGGATGGAAGCCACAATCTTTTAAAAACCTAATATTGAAAGGACTATGCATCACTTCCATTGTATTCTGTTCATTAGAAGGGAGTCAATGAGCCCCGTCCACACTCAAGAGGAGCAGAATACTAGGAGGCAGGGATCACAAGGATAATCCTGGGGGCTGCCAACCTCAGATGGAGTGTCAAGAGTCTGTGCAGAAGGACGACTCAGGCCTTCAGTGTACCAGGGAGCTCTTCCTAAACTTCCCTTGTGTTAAGAATCACTTGAAGCATTTATTAAAATCAGATTCTTAGGATCTTCCCTAGAGGTGCTAACTCAGTGGATCTGAGGGAGGATCTTAGATCTTGGGATCTTAGATCTTGGGAATCTGCTTTTTTAAAAACTGCCCAGGTTTTTGTCTTTGTTTCTTTTTTCCTTTTTCCTTTCTTTTTTTTTTTTTAAACTTTATTTTTTAAGTAATCTCTACACCCAACGTGGGCTTGAACTCACAACCCCGAGATCAAGAGCTGTGTGCTCTATTCACTGAGCCAGCCAGGCACCCTCGTTTCTCTTTTTAAAGATATAATGCACATGCCATAAAATCCACCCTTTTAAAGTATACCATTCATGATTTTTAATATATTCGCACAGTTGTGCAACCATCACCACTTTCTGAGAACATTTCATCACCCCTTAAAGAAACTCCCATCCATCAGCACTCACTCTGCATTCCTCTCTCCCTCTGAACCCCTGACAACCACTGATCAACTTTCTGTCTCCATGGATTGGCCTATTCTGGACATTTCATATTAATGGAATTGTATACTACGTGGCCTCTTGTATCTGACTTCTTTTACTTAGGATAATGTTTTCAAGGCTCATCCACTGTGGCAGCAAATATCAGTATTTCACTTCTTTTTATGGCTGAGTATTATTGCATTGCATGGCTACATCACATTTTATCCATTCATTTGTTGATGGACTGAGGAGATGCTTATCATAAAGGAAGCCTGAGAAAGGCTGGAAACAAAGTTTTACAGGGAGATCGAAAGTAGTTCAGATGCCTTAGGAGCTTGTAAAAATGCAGGTTTCTGGGCCCAACCCAAATCTCCTTATTACAATTAGGGACAGGCCCAGGAATCTGTATTTTTTCTTAAGTAAGCTTTAGGCCCAACGTGGGGTTTGAACTCACAACCCCAAGATCAGGAGTTACACGCTCCACTGTCTGAGCCAGCCAGGCACCCCAGAACCTGTATTTAAATAAGCATTCCAGAAAGATTCTTTTGCACAGTGAAACTCAGACTTAGAGGAGAAGTGAGGTGAGGTAGGTAGCAGGAAAAGAAGACAATTGTTCTAAGAACTTTATTCCCAAGCAGCACCTTTTTAACCATTAAAAAAAAAAATTTTTTTTAACGTGTATTTATTTTTGAGACAGAGAGAGACAGAGCATGAACAGGGGAGGAGCAGAGAGAGAGGGAGACACAGAATCTGAAACAGGCTCCAGGCTCTGAGCTGTCAGCACAGAGCCCGACACGGGGCTCGAACTCACGGACCGTGAGATCATGACCTGAGCCGAAGTCAGACGCTTAACCGACCAAGCCACCCAGGTGCCCCTAACAATTTTTTTAAAGGTAATGTGATAAGATGGCAATTCGACACTTAGCAATATGACTCTAACAAAAAGACCTGGGCAGAAGCCATATAAACACAGGATCTTGAGACATTTGCGGGAGGTGGTCAAAGATGACACTTCTTATTGTGGGTTTCCTATGTTTATCCCTCTGCAGACCCAGCCCTCTGGCCAGGCCCTGTCCCCAGACCAGCTTCTTCTGATAGTGGAATTTAACCAACTAGGTCTAATGTCATATATTCATCAAGCAGAGAAGAACTAAAGAGCTTATCTTGTCCAATGGCTCACAACCACAGCTGATTTTCCAGTTTTAGGATTCTTTCAAAAATCCTGTTTTCCGAAAAGCAAAAAAACAAAAAATCCTCTTTTCCAACACTGCCCGCTGCCCCCCCACCCCATATACACACACTCCAGAAGCTTCAACTGGTAGCTCTGGGGCCTTGAAATCTGTGGTTTTGCAAAGCTCTCCAGGTGAATCTGATGGTCAGCCAGATTCCATAACCACTGGTCCAACACCCTTGTTTGTCACAGCAGGAAACTGACCCAACATCAGACAACTTCAGGAAAGAACATTGCCTAGAACTTAGGTCTCCTAGATCCTCATCAGTATTCTTTGAAACCCATGTCGTCGAAATGTCAAATTGCTGGAGCAAAAACCATGGAATTTGGTTTTTGACACTGGGGCACAAGCCTGTACACAAATATGCTGTCAGGACTGAGGTCACTCCTGGGTGCTGTGTTGGCTGGCCCGTGTTAAATGGTAAGAGAATAAAGGATGAACCAAATTGTCATTACCAAGTTAATACTGCTTGGAATCAGCCATTAGTATTTCAATTTGGGGGGTAGCTCCCGGTGGTTTGACCATCATTAAGATTTAGGAATTACAAAATTTGGACTTTAGCCGTATCATAAATATGGATAAAATGCTCGCTCACATTTATTTCCCGTAAACCTGGAAATAACAACTTTCCAGCTCAGTGGTTCTCCAATCTCACTGTGTAAGAGAATCACCTGGGAGTGTTTAAAAATGTCCTATTGCCCAGCCCTGACTGTCCAGAGCTCAAGAAATAGAATCAAGGGCCAAGCCTGGTCATTCATTCATTCATTCGTTCATTTACTTTTTTATATTTTTTCAGGCTTATGTATTTCTGAAATGAAGCTCCTAACTAAAGCTCCCCCAAGTTATTCTGATGCACAGCCAGGGCTCACACCCACTCTTCTTGTAGCCACGTAAGTGTCTAATAAAATGAGAATAATTAGAAAACTTTTAAGTTTCCCGTTATATTCTGAGAAACATTTTCACCCTGAACGGGCTCGTGAAGGATCACGTTCCGGGATCCCTGGGAATTCTAATCAGTAACATTTGTGCCCTGCTTTATAATTTACTAAGCGCTTTCACACACATGTCGCCACCCGGTTATGATTATTTATTAAGTGTCTATCATGCGTTTTCTGCTAGAAGTTCAAGGTGGTGGATTCTCCTGCCCATTCTTAAAAGAATTCCATTGATGAGGCTTTTCTTTTTAGAATTTTAAATAAGGCAGAGGAAAAAAATGTCAGAATACGGGGCAGAAATCTCACTGGAAAATTGTGCTTTATGTAATGACACCAGGACTCCTTGCACATTATATTCGGAGATTGGGCTAAATTCAGCCTCAGAGGGTCACAGACCCTCGGGGTTGAAGTAATGATGAGAAAGGAAATGGGGAAAATGTGAGTTCTAAACCAGAGCTTTTCAGATTCTAAACTGCATGTGAATCACCTGGGATCTTGTTAAAATGCAGATTCTGTTTCGCCCGGTCTCCTATGGATTTGAGATTGCACATTTTTAACAAGCTTCCAGGTAACACCAGAGTTGCTGGTCTGCAGATTACATATTGAATGTAAAGACTCTAGAATTAGGGACAGGCAGAGGGAAAGAGGTCGGGAGATTTGTCCCCCAGCCCTATTCCCCCAGGTTCTGCGACAAATTTAGATTTCTCATTCAGAAAATGGGGCCGGGGGATTGGTCTAGATCAGAGATAAATAAATACTTATCCCTTATGACCACTCTCCCAGATGTCATGGAAGGACAGAAGATCCTGGAGACAGAATGGGCATGATTTCTAGTCCTACAGCCCAGAAAATGCAGGTGGTATCTTCAAGAAGCACGTAGTTAATTTAAGTTGTCACATATTGCAAACCATGACCCCCATAACTCTTTCACACGGATGTGATTGTCAAAGCAATTGGGTTCAGAGTTCGTCCAGGTATGGTTAAGTTTTGATGGAGAAAGAAGTGGCCGTAGTGAGAAAGCCTGATGTACCAAAAGCCCCTTTGAAGAGAAAGACGCAAAAAGAGAGGGAAGGAGTCCAACAGGAGATCGGCAGGGGAGCCACAGGGAACACGCTTAACCCTCTCCCCAGTGTCCTGGCCCTTGTATTATCATCTGGAGCCTTGATCTTCCTAGGATTTCTACTTCAGCTCCTAAACCTGGACTCCTACCATGGAAGGAACCTCTCTGGCCCATCCCAAGCAGAAGAACAAAGACCCCTACGGGAGAGCCTGCCCACATTCTCCATTAGAACCCTGGAGGTTCAGTTGGTTAAGTGACTTTGGCCCAGGTCATGATCTCACGGTTCTTGAGGTCAAGCCCCGCGTTGGGCTCTGTGCTGACACCTTGGAGCCTGGAGCCTGTTTCGGATTCTGTGTCTCCCTCTCCTTCTGCCCTTGCCCTGCTCAGCTCTGTCTCTCTCTCTCTCTCAAAAATAAAAATAAACATTAAAAAAAATTAAAATAGAACCCAGTATCCTTTCCAACCTTGATTAGTCCTGTCTAGTGCTGGGAGTGTGCTCCTAGGACTCCTGGATGGACCTCTCTGCCTCACTGCCTGGAGTTAGGCTATAGCATCTCCTAATCTCACAGGGAGATGATTTTTACATCAATTGAATAGAGACACTATTCAGTGGGCAGCCGTCCATGGGCAGAATTTATCAATGCTCTCCTCATGCAAATACCTTGGGGATTACATGGCTGGCACTGCTTTTAGACTTTCAAGGTTAAGGAAGATATTCCCAGCGGGAAGAATATATATGCTTCAGAGACAGACAATGTGCCAAAGCACTGCCCTAGCCACTTTAACTTTTACCTCATTTAAGCACTGCAACACTGCAAATTTAATGTTGTTGTTCCCACTTCACAGATGAGGAAACTGAGGTTCACAGAGGTCAACAAAACTCCCGCAGCTCACAGAGCTGAAAAGTAGATGACCTGCCATCTGATTCCTGGTTCATCAGACTGCAAGCCTGGGGCTCATAACCCCTCACCTCACTGCCTCCTAGACACTGGACTTGAAGGGAAAAATCTTTGGAAGCTGAGAATGAGTGAGAATGATGAGGTAGAGTCAATTTCCTTCTGTCTTCCTAATTTGGAACAAAACAGGTGCCCAGGGCATTGGAACACTTCTTACAGTTCGTGGAAGAAAGGATGTGGCTCTTCTGTTTCCAGGTGCTGGCAACCTCATTTTAGAGGTCCTGAGTTACAAACAGATGACATAGAGAGGGTGCCTGGGACTTTGACTACCCCCTTGAGTTGGGTCTAGGTCCTTGTACATAAAAGGAGGGATGCCCTTAGCAACTATCTTATGCATACCCCCAAACTCTGCAATCAATTCAAACATGTTTTGAGTACTACAACCTGCCAGACAGTGAGACAGGCGCCGAGAGGTAGATGCAGGTGAGCAAGGCCGATGAGCCCCCCTCTGTGGGGCTGGCCTTCTGGCTGGAGGAGGGGCGGGGCAGACGGTCACAAATAAGACACTTCATGTGTAAGGAAAATGACGAAAGGGGACGTCTCCCTGTCCTGGGGCCTGAGGGACCCCATCTCTCAGCAGCAGCCCCATTGGACTGAATTAAACTTAATCAACCCTCCCTTGCCTACGGGAGCTGAAGGCAGGCCACTTTTGTCACTTGCAGTCATGGCTGCTCTGCGTCTCACTTGCAGAACCACTGTCTACGAAGTTGTAATAAATTCCCTACCAACTTGGCTAGCCGCTGAGGTGCCAAGCACTCTCTTGGGCCCGGCAGAGAAGGGCCAGGCACGTACACATGTGTGCACACGAGCACACACCCACACACATGCACACGCACACCGCCTGCTGCACTCATTACTTTCCCATTCCACATCCTTCCTCCTCTCGGGTGAAGCCCGAGGATGGGATTTCTTTCACAGCTTGCCCTGGAGATGCCGTTAATGCAATGTATTTTAAAACCATTTCCTTTGTTCTTAGGCGAACACACTAAGATATTAACGGTGGTAGATACGGTGGGTGGAATTATGGGGGGGGGATACCTTTTCTTCTTCCTTTTTTTTAAGTTATTTTTATTTTGTGGTTTTTTCACAATGGGCATGAATCACCTGTGTAATAAGTTTTCTTAAAGAAAGAAAGAGGACATCTCTTACACTACAATTGCTTTCTAATTCGCCTAGAATTTGCCCCGGAAGACAATGAGGCACGTGGCATGTTTAAGGCTTGTTGGCACTGTGTGGTGTGATAGCAAGGACCCTGGACTAGGCACTACAACGCGCAAGTTCAATTCCCAGCCTTCCAGAACTTTCTCACTTTGAGACACTGGGCAAGTCATTTAACTTCTCTGAGCCTTCATTTCCTCATTTGCGCCATGGAGCAGTAATAGCTCCCAGAAGATGAAATTGATCCAGTAATGTCAAGTGGGATCATCATTATTATTATTCATGTAACTGAAAATCAGCCAATTTCACACTCACGTAGAAAGAAGAGAAAAGCCATGATTCTGGGAAGTGTAGCCTGGTCAGTCTCAGCTGGTATCAGGGTGGGGGGAGTGGGAGGATGGGAGCCAGCACCGAATGGTCTCCTGTGAGTCTCATGGACCCGTATTCATGCCTTTGGATGGTCCTCTCCCCCAGGGAGTACAGCTGACCCGTGCAACCAGTAGGACATTGCAGAAGCGACAGCATGTGACTCTGAGGCTGGCTCATAAAAGGTATTATGATTCTGCCTTACTCCCTCTTGGACCACTCATTCGGAGGGAAACGGGAAACTAGCTGTCGTGGCATGATGACACTCAAGTGGGGTCGTTGGGGCGAGGAACTGAGGCCTCCTATAAACTGCCATGCACCATCTTGCCAGCCACATGAGCGGGCCATCTTGGAAACAGAGGCTCTCAGCCCCGCCGACATCTTGACTGTAACTTCTTGAGCAACCCCGGACCACAACCACCCAGCTAAGCCACTCCCTATTTCCTGACCCACTGAAACTGTGTGAGAGAATAAAAGTTGACTGTTACTTAATACTATTAAATTGTGGGGAGATCTGTGACGCAGCCACAGACGATCAAGCCTTCAGCGGGCAGCTACGTAGGAAGGCTAGGGACCTGCACGCATGGCTTTGGGAGGAGTAATTCATTCCGAGCCCATTTAACTTCCTTCCATGATGAAGTGACCCCGTGTGTGGATAGAGGGGGTGTGGGCAGTAAGTGTATCTCTCTGGTCTCAGGAGGGCTTTTAATTTGATACCACATGCCACTCTCATCAACACGCAGGGAGGCAGGGTCTTAGTGGTGGTTCATTGATTTGGCCTCAGGAGAATGGATTCAAGAACTAATTCAAGACTTGAGCGAGGGAAAGGAATATACTAATAGCAATACAAATATCAGTAACAATAGTAATACTCTTGACTACTACTCATTTTAACACTGCTGATACTTGTCATCAAGACACCTCCCCATTGGAGAGCCCAGGTTCTTCAGAATTCAGTAATTATACTTTCCTTTGATAAACAAACTAGTTTCAGCCCCCACTGCAGTGCTTTGACAAGTCTCCTTCAGAAACTCCACAGATTTCCAGAAAGGTCTGCCTTGTCTGATCAGTGGGGGCTGCAGCCTTGGTCTGTACTGCTCCCTAGTCCTTCTCCATCACCCTCTGCTCTTAAGGCTCCATCCCTGGTCTCCCGCTCTGTACCTGCTGGACCAGCTCACTTCCTCCATGCCTCAGAGCCTTATGAACACAAGGCGGGGTCCTAAAAGTTTGTGGATAATGAGAGGGATATTACAGCCCGGCACAGGGGATTGATTAAAATGGAATCTACAGCAGCTTGGTCCATGAGCTTCTTGGTGATGGCCGTGACAGGGTTTCCCGTCGCTCTGTGCACACCCTTGCTGACTGCTGCTTTCCTGAGCCACGTCCATTTTTCTCTGGACCCTCTCAATCTCCCTTCCTCCCATTCCCAGCCACCCCTCGCTTCCTTCTCACAGGCTTGCCGCCCCCACCTCCAAAAAAACCTGTCACCTGTTCTGCAGACAAGCTTCCTCTGTGTGATGTTTTCCCACCAGGGTGGTATAGACATGGTTAAACACCCGGGCTGTGATGCAGGACAAGATGGCCCCTGCTGGACTCCCAGTTCTGCATTTTCCCTTCAAATCCTTCCTATCCCTGTTTTACGGGTGACAAAACTGACTTCCAGGGGGATTAGGTTTTGTGCAAGGACCAGGGTGAATAAAAAAGATCTGGGACAATTCCCAGGCCTCTTCCAGGCAGAGGGAGAACTAGGTTGGAGATCGTTAGTTGAGGGCACCTGCAAAAGCTAAATTGAGGCTGCCTGAAGCTTAGGAGGAAGGAAATGTATGTAGAGTTAGTTCCTAGAGGGCTTATAAATAGGACCATTGCTCATGAGTCCTGAAAAGTCCCAGGGCCAGCCTTCCCGAGGAGAGGGAAGGGGGCGGGGTCACACGCCCTCCTGAGGTCATTTCTAGCTTAATGATTCAGGCAGCAAAATCCCAGTGTGGGTTTGGCTCTCCTGAATGTACTTTCATTTTGCATTATGATTTGCCACTTGAGCCGATGAGAACCAAATTGATGTCATTTCCCTCCCAATAAGCTCTTGACCAGAAAACATCTATTTCTCCATCTAACAGGGATTTTTTTTCCCCACCCAGTTTCTACAAAATCATGTTGCCTTAATATTTGCCTTCTTTTTTTAAAGATAGCATTTGTCAGGGCTTCTCATCTGGTTATAAAAGTCATGTGTGTTCACTGCAAAAGAATCTGTAAGGCATAGCACGCTAAACGAAAAAAATAAAAATTATACATACTGTCACACCCATAGACAAACATTAAAAACTGTAGTATGTTTTATGTTTTCTTCCAGTCTTTTCCTCATGGGTAGGATAATTTTCTTCACCCTAATTGGATCAAATGCCTTTAAAAAAATTTTTTTTTAAGTTTTTATTTATTTATTTTGAGAGAGATGGAGACAGCGCAAGCAGGGGAGGGGCACAGAGAAAGGGAGAGAGAGAATCCCAAGCAGGCTCCACACTGTCAGTGCACAGGCTGGCACGGGGCTCAAGCTCACGAAACCAGGAAATCATAACCTGAGCAGAAACAAGAGTCGGATGCTTACCCGACTGAGCCACACAGGCACCCTTGGATGGACTGCCTTTTTTCAAGACTTCTGTTAAAAGTGGGGAAGGGGGGCACCTGGGTGGTTCAGTTGGTTAAGCGTGTGACTTCGGCTCAGGTCATGATCTCGTGGTTTATGGGTTCAAGCCCCGCGTCGGGCTCTGCGCTGACAGCTCAGAGCCTGGAGCCTGCTTCGGATTCTGCATCTCCCTCTCTCTCTGCCCCTCCCCTGCTCGCACTCTGTGTCTCTCTCACTCAAAAATAAAAATAAAACATTAAACAAATTAAAAATAAAAATAAATAAGCTTTAAAAAAAAGTAGGGGAGGGAAGGATTATATGTTCTGGCTTTAGGGGAAAATGAGTATTCATAAATAGCTTACATTTATTAAGTACTGACAATGATCCAGGCACTTTATATGCATTGCCTTAATGCATGTAAGTACTTAATATGAATTGCCTAACTGAATCCTCACAACAATCCACTGAGGAAGATGCTAACACTATGCCCGCGTTACAGATGAGGAAACTAAGGCTCCAAGAACCTTAAGTAACGTGCCCAAGAATAGCTAGTTCATGGCGCAGCTGGGATGGTAGATTTTTTTGTCTCTACAGCCTGGGAATATTAACCTTTATAGTACATAGAGAGTTTAATCTCTTTTTTAGCAATAACTGCCACAACCGGAAAGGCCATAATGGAAATACTGGCGTGCTTCTTGTTTAACTGGGAATATTTTAATGGAACCACAATACATTGATGGAACAAAGAGCATGCTCCCTGCTGACCTTTCATCACACTTTGCTCTTAAACCCTAGAGGGAGAAAGGAGATCCAAGGGAAAGGTCAGAAGTTTATTAGCTAGTGCTGCTACAAGCTTACACAGGCTTTCCTATAAGCTGTTGCTATTTTAGTATTTGATGGCTGTCTAACATGTCCCTGGGCACGGGGGCAGCTGACACATGCCAGGGCTCAGTGCACATGCTGTGAAGTGCCTGCTCATTCTTGCTAATGGCCATCCATTGAGCACCGACTGGGTTTCTCTCAGGCACAGTGCTAGGCATGGACTCCAAATGGCGATCTGTAAAACCAGCCACCGTAGGTGCAGCCAAAGTGGTGAAGTGGTATTATAATTATCACCACCCTGCCACCTATCCCCCCGCCCCCAGTCAGGAAATGAAACACTGTTTCAAAATAATAGCTCAAAATGTTATATTGGTTAAATAGCATATCTGTTAGGGTGGTTTGATTGCAAGCAACAGAAACTGACTCTGGCTGGTCTAGGCAAAAAAGAGGATATCTTGGAAGCATAGCGGAGAGTGCACTAGAGCAAAGGGAAGGCTAAAGACTCAGGCGTGGAGCCATCAGGCACCCAGCATCTCCAGAAGGTTCTTGGCAGCAGAAAGTGCTCAAAAATCTCACCCAGCTGCCTTGGCTGGAAAGAGAACACTCCAACTGTTCTCTGTTTTGGGCCTGAATCCATGTTTCAGATTTCAGAGCCGGAGCCCTCATTGGGCTCACTGGCAGTCACGTGCCGGGGAGGGACGGGCACCTGGCTAACCATTCCGTCAGACAAAAATGGAGAGCTATTAGCAGAAGACAGACTAGAGGCTGGGCAGCTGACAAACAATGAATATCCTTGAATTTCTTGAGAATGAGGAGGGTCAGCTACAGAGGCTATGGTAACACCTATTTAAAAAACAAAAAAAACAAAAGCCTTTTCTATCCATTTCTCTCACATGCTGAAGCTGCTCTAATCTCTCCAGTTACGTGCAGACCTCCCAGATATCCAGCCCCGTGTACCCTTGCCGGGCGAAATGCGATCTGAACACCAGCAGCAACTTCGCCACCCGGGAGCATGTTAGAAATGCAGAGTCTCAGATCTACTGAATCAGAATTTGCAAGATTTTAGATCAGAATTTTAGATCAGAATTTAGCAAGATCCCCAGGTGGTTCTGATGCAGGCTAAGATTGGGACGCACTCTTACATGCATTTTCCTCTCCCTCTCCCCCCCTTCTTTCTTTATTATAGATCAACCTAATTTCTCACCAACCTAAAACAATACCACCTCTTCGGCAAGAGGGACGACGTGGGCTGTCAACTACAAGCTTGCCTCTGATAGAGTGACAGAGACGAAATGAGAACATATGCATGCTAATAATTTTTGTCCTGTAAACAAAAGGACCAAACAGACACAGTCTGTGACCTTGGAGTGCACGTGTTCTAGAGGGAGGAGCCGGCCAGGCAGTCCAAACAGATACTGAGGGCTTCCAAAGGCCATGGCACGGTTCTCAGGGCTGAGGTGGCTTCGGCACAGCCTGATCTAGTGTGGATCCCGGGGACAAAGGGACAGAATGGGAACTTAAGTTTTACTGGGCTGGACAGATACATTGGAGGTCCGGCGGTACTTTGCGTGCCCTCCCAAATGCCACGCTGAGATATAAAACTGTGGCTGGCTTGTCTTCTACTCAAAGAGAGCGAACGGGGAGTGGGTCCCAAAGAATCACAGGGTGGGGCGTGCACGGGCCTCTAAAATGCTGTTCTGAATGTTGAGTTTTAAAAGCTCTGGAGTTCAGGTACTGCTTTGTGGCCTCTCATCATGCTGGTCTTCACACCATGCAAATAAAACAGGCACGAGATTTCCCCCAAAGTTAGCAATCTCCTGTGAGTCATTTCGCAGGAACTTGGTGGCAGCCACTTGGCTGAAAGCAGCTGTGAGAAGGAATGTCCAGGCGGAGTGGCCGCAGCCACGGGTGTGGTTGTGAGTGTGGCTGGAGCCTGGAGACAGGCTGTGGGTGTGGTCACAAACAGGGGCGTGGCAGTGGGCGTGTCCGGGCCGGGGCATGCTGTGGGCGTGGCTATGGGGCTCAGGGGGTTAACCCCGGGAGACCCTGTTGGCTGGCCTCATCTCAGAAACCGCAGGGACTTGAAAAACTGTGCTCTTGGTCCCCCGGAGCAGGTAGAACTCTAGGCAGAATCAAAGTAGAACTGAGCTAAGGATGGACACAGGCCCGGGGGGGGGGGGGGGGGGAGGGGGGGGCGCGGGCAGCAAAAGATCAGAGAAGAGGTCCCAGTCACATACCTTGGTGCTTTCTGGGTCCTCTGGTGAGAGTGGGGTTTGGCATGCAAATGACCTGAAACCACCCGGACTCCTTTCTACAGGATATGTGCATTCAGGAAGCCCAAGCTGACAATGTCTGTGGCAGAGAGCCTGATGTTAAGGTTGCCCCTCCCGTGCATGGGGTAGCAGTATTCTGCACCAGGATCCTAAGCCCCCTCTCATCATCCAGATCCCTCAGGATGCATGAAGGGACCCACACTATCCCACCCTCTTTTTCATCTTCTGTCTTCTTCAGGTCTCCCAGCCCACGGGGTAATCTTGTCCCCTTCACCAGGAAGAAATAGCACCCGTTTCCCCTCTCCCCCTATTGCCACTCCCTCCCCACCATGCCCCCATCCTCCCCCCACCACTGTGGCGCATGGACCCTGTGAGCTGTCACCCGACCAGGGTTTCCCCTCCACTCCGCAAACAACAAAGCTAGTAATTCCGTTTAGGCTCAGCTAGAACACGATATGGTGGCGTCCAATGAGTTAATGGTTGCAAAAGCTTTAGAAAAAGACACTCTCCTGCTCCTAGAGAGTATGATTTACATTTCTTTGACATTCTTCACTTTCAAAAGCCACTTGCAAATGCCAGTACTTCTAAGTTTTATTTCTGATACTTGTACCTATAAGGAAAGGCACCTCTCATAAGGAAAAAAAAATCCCTTTAAACCATGGCACTTTACGAAGGAAGAACAGAAAATGCAAAGAATAATAGTGATGAAATAAACAAGCAAATTGGTTTGTGAAGTAGCCCCGGCCACAAGTTCACATCTTTCTAGGAGCTCCTCCGACACCGATGGTTAAGGTTTACTGAGTACTTACTTGCCGCCAGAAAGTCTTCTAAGCACTTTACCTATGTTATCTGAGGTGATACTTGTAGTAAATCTAAGCCAGTGCTCCTCAAAGGGGAGTTATATTGCTTTCCCCCCTCAACCCTTAGACATATTTGGCAATGTCTAGGTACACTTTTGCCTGTCACAACTTTAGGGGAGGGTGTTGTTACTGGCATCTAGTGGGTCACACATCCCATGATGCTCAGGACAGCCCCACCACAAAGAATGAACTGGCCCAAAATGTCAATAGTGCTGAGGATGAAAACCCCTGCTGTAAGAGATAGGGGAATCATCATTCAACCCATTTTACAGATGAGGAAACAAGTACAGAGAGGTACTTCCAGATACTTAGGTTTATGATCAAACGTAATTGGCAAAATGAATGCAAACAAGGGATTGAGAAAAAGTTTGCCAATATTTGAGATGAACTAAGAGAGGGAGGAAATGGGAAATCGTTCGCTTTGCACCTGTCCTGTGATTTTCTTTGTCGGGGTGATGTGCATCCATGGATCCCACTGAACTGATTCGCTGAAATCGTTCACACGCAGGTTGAGCTGCCCAAGAAGACACTTTGGGTGAGGGAAGGGACTGCTTTCCAAACTCACTGCTCGCTTCCCTCGTTACTATCAGACTGTTTTCCAGGTTCACAGCTGCACGTCTCATTCTCTTCTCAATCTGCAGCCTCTACTTTCACCTTGTTAGGTCCATTTGTGATTGCTCAGGGCAGAGGTGATGGAGAGAGGCATCTACCCTCCTGACCCGGCGCATTCTCACACTAGACAGCCTGCATCTACCTGGGGATTGTGGTGGACAGGGTAGGTGGCCAGCTGTCTCCAGGTCTCTCCTGGGTAAAACCTCAGAATCATCACAAATGTTAGCTGATGGCCTATCAAGGGACAAGGCCAAATGGAACTAAAAAGAGGGTAAGAGCCTTCCATACGGAGTATGATGAAAAAATGCTCATGATATTTGCAGTGCAAAAGCCAGGTCGGGGGCACCTGGCTGGCTCAGTCAGTAGAGCACACTGCTCTTGATCTTGGGGTCATGAGTTTGAACCTTACACTGGGCACAGAACCTACTTAAAAAAAAAAAAAAAAAGCCAAGTACAAAATTGAATGTACATTGATGACGACTTGTTAAAAAACTTTGTATTTTTGGATGTTCCACTTTCTAAATGAATATATATAACATTTATCAGAAATAAATAATAATTACTTTGACAAGAATTTTTTCAAAAATGTCCACGGAAAGGCATGAACAAAAATGTTCATGGCAGATTTTGTGTGTGATAACTAAAATGGAACCAAATGAAGGGTAGAAAGGCAAGATAAATTGAGGGCATTTTGCTACAACAGAATACGACATAGCAACAAAAAAGAACATCCACAGCTCCATGGATGAGTATCGGAGACGGGATGTTAAACAAAGGAAATCAGAACACATGAAACACACACTGTAGAATCTGATTTATAGGAAATCCAAAAATAGGCAAAATTTATCTGTGGTGATGACTATTGACGGGGAAGGGGCACAGGACAGTCTTGCAGGGACAGGTAGCTGGAAAGGAAGGTCTGTGTGCTCTCCCCTTTCTCACCCAGAACCACTGGGCTGGCTCTATATTTGCATAAGCCACTCAGCAAAACAAAAGCCCTGGAGGTGACAAAAATCTGCTCCCTTAGAAGGCAGTGTAGCCACAATTTATTCAAGCCTGCTGATAAATTCAGTGTATTCAAACTCAAGCCTAATGCTGCCTTGAGGTTTTACCCAACAACCCTAAACCCACATTACCCCCCCACCCCCCACCACACACGCTGCCAGAGGAGTTCCTATCATTACAACTGTATTGGGGATCCTATTTCACCAACACTTTGCCTGTGTATTTTAGTTTCCCACTTGAAACTATATTTTCTTGCCGCTTCCCAGCTCCAGGGCTGAGCCAGGAGTTTTAGTGCTCTAGGGAAAAAGAAAGATCAAAGAATAAAGAGACCATTGATCAGCATTAGTCTCCAAACTGAGGTTCTTGACCTCTGCAGAGAGACAATGGCCTTGAAAGTAGGCTTTTTGGTGGGGAAAAGGGATTTCTCAACCACACAGTTCCGCTCTAATAAAGCCAAGCTGAATGTTCTAGAGAGGACTGCCTAGCCAGAGTGCTTCCACACATCCCAGGGGACTTGATCCCCACTGCTCTTGGAGCAGCCTGGTTAGGATCTTGGTGGTTGGGATTCCCACCGCACCCCACCCCCCCAACCGGCTTAATCCTGCAAAACAGCCCGCTAGGGTACCAGGTCTCCTCCAGGTCACCCAGTGGGCCATACACATATTCTTTTCTAGAGGTGCTACCAGAGGAAAAAGGTAGACAGGTGCCACCCCAGATCACGGAGTCTTATCATTCCCAGATATGCCCCAGACCTATTCATGCCACTCTGGGAAGATGGCAGGCAGGAAAGGAAAAGCTGAAGGCCACCGATAAGGTCAGATGCCTCTAGGGAGAGGAGATTTAGAAACATCTAGAAAATAAGGGGGGGGGGGGGCGGGGGCTGTGTGAGAACATCAGGCTAAGTGCCTCACATCCCAGGGCAGGGTAGAAGGAAGTCTGCCACCCCTGGGGGACCTGCCTCTGGCTTAACGCCCTGTGTCCCTCAGCCCAGGAGCGATGGTGTGCAGGTGGTAGCAGAAGGGTGTAGAGGAGTCTGAGGAAGATACCCTGGGCCCCTGGAGCCTGTTCGGGCATGCAGGGGGCCCAGAATTTCCATGGTAATGGCAAAGCTGGCCTGTAATCGGGAGAAGCAAGCTGCCACAGGCAAAGAATGCGAAGCCAGGAGCACATAACCTGGACGCTGGGTGCTGGCCAGGGTCTGTCCTGGCCCACAGAACGCCTTTGTGCTAACTAGCAAAAGCCTTCTTCTTCTGACAGACACAGCCTTACGGGCTCATAGCTTGGTTAGCAAAGCAATGGCTACATTTCAAACCCTTGGTGGGTGCGATTGTGTAGGAGGGAAAGCCACACCCATGAGAGATGGCTCTAGTTTCAGAACACTGCCACAAAAAGCTAGGCAGATAGCCCTTCAACCACCCCCCCAGTCCAGGTTTTCGCTCAGACCAGTCATTCTAAAGGAAACCTTGTGAGGATCTTGGTTCCCAGTCCACTTCCTACCTATCCCCCATATGCCCAGGTTCCGTCTTAAATGGCGAGAAGGAGGGTTTCCAATCATGGGGATGGAAAGACAAGGCTCAGAACCCTGGCCGCATTCTCCCCCTGCTCAGCCAGGTGCTGATGGAACAATCTCACAAACTGTTTAAATTATCTGGCATAGGGGTACCTGGGTGGCTCAGTAGGTTAAGTGTCCGACTTCAGCTCAGGTCATGATCTCCAGGTTCATGAGTTTGAGCCCTGCGTCAGGCTCTGTGCTGATGGCTCAGAGCCTGGAGCCTCTTTCAGATTCTGTGTCTCCCTCTCCCTCTCTCTCTGCCCTCCCCCGCTCATGCTCTGTCTCTCAAAAATAAATAAACGTTAAAAAAATTTTTTTTAATTAAAAAAATCATATTTCGTCCCCTCACTATCTAGCTGGGTGGAGATATGCAAGGCAAAAGACCTATTACAGAAAGATAAAGAAGTTACATTTTCTTTGTACCTCCAAGCATCCGACAAGCAAAACTGTAACCATGCTAAACAATATTCTCGCTTTTGTTATCTTTCTAGGAGAGGCATTGGGGCCTCTCACAGATAGGGTGAATGGATGTTATAGTCTGCCCTAGAGCTATCTTGGATTTTGCTGATTCCCATGATCATTATTTTTTTTTTAATTTTTTTTTAACATTTATTTATTTTTGAGACAGAGAGAGAGCATGAACAGGGGAGGGTCAGAGAAAGAGGGAGACGCAGAATCTGAAACAGGCTCCAGGCTCTGAGCTGTCAGCACAGAGCCCGACACGGGGCTCGAACCCACGGACCGTGAGATCGTGACCTGAGCCGAAGTCGGACGCTTAAACGACTGAGCCACCCAGGCGCCCCCCCCCCCCCATGATCATTATTAATAGCACCCCCTTCACTCTCAGAAGTGTCTCAGTGCGGACTATAAACTATATGGTCACGTATTAATAAAGGCACAACACATGTCAGGCCTGGCTGATCTATCCTTCCTTCTTGTAGCCTAATGCCACATAAGAAGGACAGGCATGGTGACTGGGCTTGGAGAAAGGGAGATCCCTCCAGGCTGGAGAATCCAGACAGGATGAATTTGACCTGAGCCTTGAGAGAGTGAATTTAGAGGGCAAAGGAGTAAGCCTTATACATAGACGGGTGAATGTATAAATTACCTACTGCTGCATCACGAATTACTATAAAACCTAGCAGCTTAAAACAAATGATGAATCTTAGCTTGCACAGTTCTGTGGATCAGGAATTTGAAAATGACTTAGCTGGGTGGTTGTGGCTCAGGGTGTAGCCAAGATACAGACTGGGGCTGTATTCATGTGAAGGTTTGACTGGGGCTAGAAGATCAGCTTCCACGATGGTTCACTCATATGTCTGTGGGCAGGAGTTCCCCACCATGTGGCCCTCCCCCAGAGCAAGCGTTCCAAGAGAGAGCAAAGCAGAAACTGCAATGACTTCCGTGACTTTGCTTCGATGCCACACTCCATCCTTTCTGCAGTATCTCATTGATTACCTAAGCCAGCCCTGTACAAACGTGTGACCACCAAGAGGTAAGGATCACTGAGGGTTAGCTCAGACTATGGCTGCGATACAGACTATGCGCTAAGTCACAGAGGCAGAAATAGGGAGCATCTGCTCAGAACATTAGTGATGGGGCAGTTGTCCGGAACAGTTACTGACTTCCCACTATATTCAACACCAAACAGCGCTCTCCAGCCAAAGTCCAGCAATCCAACCTTGGAGAGTATTGATCTACCAACATGTGTGAGGAAATGGGAATTTGGATTCCCCTTATCCATAGCTGAAATCTAGAGCAAAGCACTAAGAAACATTTTAGTTTTGTTAGAATGAGAACGCACTCTACGTAAAGCACATTGTGGTCCTATACAGGAGTTGAAGGTGACTGCTTTTTAAAAGTACACTCCTGGGGGGGGTGGGGGGTGGGAGGGGAAGCCACATTGGAAAACAATCTTTGAAAATTCATTTTTCTTTTTATTTATGGACATTTTTCCCATTATAAAAAATGATGTAGTGCTTGTGTAATTTTTAAAAGATTAAAAAGCATGAAAAATATGCTCTGCACAGAGCTACAATCATTCTCCTCCGAAATATGTGACTCTCCTGAAATAAAGGAGAATGAGTTTCCAGGAGTCTGCACTGAGCAATGAAATGCAGCAAAGGGGGAATCCACCGTGGTTACTGGCTGCTGGCTCTGGCTAGGTCAGCATTTTAAGCAGGTTAGGGTAAGGCCTGGGCATTTGCGTTTTGGAGTTGCAATTGATTTTTGTTTTACTCTGTGATCCTAGAAATACTAGCCCTTTTCTAGATTTTTCTCCATTCTTAGCTAATGTGTGACATGTCTTATATCCTTGTTTTAAAATGCTTTACTACTTGAAATTGGCTTGGATGTCCTTTTAGAGAATAGTTTCTCCATGCTCAATGTTTATTTATTTAACAATTATTTTTTGGTAATTCCCTAGGGATATCATGATGCCATGGCAGACACAGCCCAGCAGCCCACATGGACCTTTCAACCTGGGGGGCAAGTAAGTGAAGGGAATACTGCCTTGTGATTTCATTTACAGAAGATGGGCCTGAAGGGAAAACCAGCTATCCGTAAATCTTACGGGGCGGGGGGGGGGGGGGGGGGTTAGAATTAACTGGAAGGAAGCCAGGATGGAGATATTAGATTAGCATATAAACACCATATAAGTCTAGCAAATAGCTACATAATCCCTGGCATCATTTACATCTTATGTGTCTCTATGGTTTCCCTCTGTTTTTCTTTCCTCTATTTCTATTGCAAACACATAATGAAACAATTTGAGTTATTAGGAATACATCATTCTGGAGGTTCCTGGGTGGCTCAGTTGGGTGAGCATCCGACTTCGGCTCAGGTCATGATCTTGAGGTTCATCAGTTCCAGCCCTGCCTTGGGCTCTGTGCTGACAGCTCAGAGCCTGGAGCCTGCATCTGATTCTGTGTCTCTCTCTCTCTGTCCCCCCCCCCCCCCACTCCCACTCTGTCTCTCTTTCTCTCTCTCTCTCAAAAATAAAGAAACACTAAGAAAAAAATTTGGGGGGTCGCCTGGGTGGCTCAGTTGGTTAAGCGTCTGACTCAGTTTTGGCTCAGGTCATGACCTCATGGTTTCATGAGTTCAAGCCACGTATCTGGCTCTGTGCTGACAGTGGGGAGCCTGCTTGGGATTCTCTCTCTCTCTCTCTCTGCCCCTCCCCTACTCATGCTATCTCTGTCTCTCTCAATAAAATACATAAACTTAAGAAAATGTTTTGAAAACAATTTTTTTAAATAATAAAAGAATACATCATTCTGCATGTTAAAAAACAACCCACACATGTCCTGGGTGCTTACTGTGTGCCAGGCACAGAGCTGATGGCCTCACTTACATTGTCTCAAGTAAGTCACACAACAACCCTAGCTGTGGGGTAAGTTCTGTTTTTATTCCCATTTCACAGATGGGGAAACTGCCACCTCTGGAAGGTCAGCACACACTTTCAAAGTCACCATGTTACTAAATGGCAGAATAGGGATTCAAACCCTCGTGGGCCAGAAATTCTTATCCCCCGCAGTGATGGTGCCAGTTCTAACTTTTGGCTTCAGTTGCTTCGGGAGTCTGTCTTGACATCACCCAGAAAAGAACTTTAGTCGTAGCTCCTATGAACTGAAACGGCAAACTGAAAAAGAGGAAAGAAAACAGCTTGAAACCTGTTTCAGACCCTGCATGAGGCGAGGAACAGAGTCAGCGGAAATGAGAAGCCAGCTGGATTCAGCGACTCCTCAAGTAAGGGGGGCCATGTGAACTAACTTAATTGGATGATTATTTCAATTATCTAATTAAGAAAGATTACAGCTGAACAAAGACAGAGAGGGCCTCCAAGGTGATAAAAAAAAAAAAAAAGTTGATTAGCTGGGTTGGCCCTTGGCAACCCTGGGAGGTGGAAGGGACTCCCCGTTGGACGCCATGGCCCTTGGGACAATTAGCCACAGAGAGCCCCTCCTTTCTTCCCCCGTTCCTCCCCAGCTGAGAGCTGTCTTCCACTTTACTGCCTGAGACTCAAGTGGTCAAGTAGCTGGCATTCTCTTCCCTTCCTTCTTTCTTCTTCCTTTTCCCTGCCTGTTTGTTTTGTACTGGTTTAGTAAACAAAAACAGTATAGATTTCCCTGTATAGTTTAGGACAGAGGTTATAGTCTGGTTACTACTATCCATCCCCCAGTTCCGCTTCCCCATGTATGGCCCATGCACTTAAAATAAATTAGGGGTGACTGGGTGGCTCAGTAGGTTGAGTGTCGAACTCTTGGTTTCAGCTTAGGTCGTGATCTTACGATTTGTGGGTTTGGGCCCTGTGTAGGGCTCTGCACTGGGAGCACGGAGCCCGCTTGGGATTCTGTCTCTCCCTCTCTCTCTGCCCCTCCCCCACTCGCATGCATTCGTGCACGTGCACTCTCTCTCAAAATAAATAAATAAACTTAAAAAAAAATAAATTATTCATCAATATTTAAAAGTCGAGGATTTCACATAAAAGTCCAGATCTCTGGCTTGATTTGAACAAATCAGATCTGACAACACTGGGTCCACCTTCTCGGAGGCCAGGTTCAAAATATTTAACACCGTGTGTATGTGTTGGTGCTGTCTTATCAGAACAGACGCCAGGCATAAGCCACCCAGATGCCATAACCACGAACACTGGCGGGAAGGTGGGGGGTCTGTCCTCTCAGACCAGCCATGTTCTCCAGCTCCCAGGGCCTCTTTCGGTCCTATTGTCTCCTTGACATTGAGGTGAAGGTCACCTGCCATTTATCGTACCTGCTTGACCCACTTATAGTAAAGAGGGAAGACACTCTTCCCTTAGCTTGACCTTTGTCTCTCAGTTATATCATCAGCCTGGCCCAAGTTGGCTTGTTTTAGGGAGCCTGTGGCTTTTATTCTTTAATTTAACAAATATTGGTTGAAAGACTTCATTATGCAACACGATAGAGCAGAGAGAGCTATTAAGAACTAGGCCAGAGAGCCAACAGTTCTGGACTCAAATCCTGCCTCAATCATTTGCTAATTATGTAACCCTGCTTCATTTCCTGATTTTGAAAGGAAGAATTTAGAACTTGTCTAAATACCTGAATTTTCAAAACACCTGTTTCACTGCTACAGCTGTGAGCTTTGCTGTGAGGACTACATGGGAAGAAATAACAAAGGACCTAGCACGGTGCTAGGTAAGCACAAAATGGCAGCCAGTTTAGGGGGAGAGCACTAGCTGTCATGATGGTGCATCTATGATATAATAGGCACTGTGCTGTGCACCCACGTGTGTTGTTTCTTCCAGTCCTCATGAGCTCCCTTCTAAGGTAAATAACATTATCTCCATCTTATGGAAGAGGACACTGTCCATCAGACATTGGATTCTCTCCTTCAGGACCCAAGAGTGGTGGGGAAAGAGAAGATGTGCACACAAAATACATAAGGTGGTTAAAAGATAAAAGTATCCTACCAAACAGGGGGCAGGGGAGTGTAAATTCACCTAGCAGATGAGAAGAAAGATTACTTATTGCTGGGAAATAAATTATACTAGAATAGTGCTTCTCAAATTTTAATGTGTATACAAATTACCTGGAGATCTTGTGAAGAGAGAATACAGATTCTGAGTCAGAGTCTAGAGAAGGGCCAAGATTTGGGGTTTCAAACAAGGCCCAAGATGATGCTTTCCTGCCGGTCCATGGACTACACTTTGAAAAACAAGTTAGTTGTGGTCAAGGTATTGGTGACCAGTCATATTTCCCCATTTCTCTAGCCACAGTGAGTGGCTAAGACACAGGCATGGGGACCAAACTTGGCCAATTATAGTATTTCCTAGGAATATATGTGACTGTTGGGGGAGAGAAGTCCTGTGCTTCTCTTATGGTCATTAAGCTGGAATGAAGAAACCCTGGGTTGCCTCTGGCTGGGCTAACCCATACTGTATAGAGAAGTGTCTTTTTTTTTTTTTTTTTTTTTTGAGAGAGAGAGAGAGCATGCACACATACACAAGCAGGGGAGGGACAGAGAGAGAGAGAGAGAGAGAGAGAGAGAGAGAGAGAGAGAGGCAGACAGAGGATCCAAAGCGGGCTCTGTGCTGACAGCAAAGAGCTCAATACAGGGCTTGCACTCATGAACTATGAGATCATGACCTGAGCCAAGGTTGGACACTTAACCAACTCAGGTGTCCTGAGAAAGTGTCTTTGTGGAGGGAGAGAATGATCCCATCAGAGTGAAGTCACAAAAGAGAAACCAACAGAGAGACGATGAGAAAAAGAATCCTGATGACATCATTTGACAACATGGCGTCTCTAAAGCTAGTCTCTGGTTTTCCCAAGTAAAGGACCAATAATTCTCTCTCTCTCTCTCTCTCTCTCTCTCTCTCTCTCTCTCTCTCTCTCTCTCTCTCTCTCCCTTTCTCACCAGTGAACTGGATTTTCATCACTTCCAACTCGAAAAGTCCTGGGTAAATATTAGTGTTAAATTAAATATTAGCATTAATTACTATAGCATATTAGTTACCTAGTACAGCTTAACGATTACCCCAAAATGTAATAGCTTAGGGTAACAATAAACATGCAGCATCTCCCACAGTTTCTGTGAGACAGGAGTTGGAGAGAAGCTTGACTAGGTGGTTCTGACCTGCCATCCATCTCCCAAGGTTGCAGTTAAGATTTCCGCCCGGGCTAATGTCATCTGAAGGCTTGACTGGGACCAGAAGTCAACTTCCAAGGTGGCTCAATCATATGGCTGGCAAGTTGGTACTGGTTGTTGGTGACAGGCCCCAGTTCTTGCCCAGCAGACCTCCCCTTCAGTGTCCTTGAAACATGGTGGCTGGACATAGACAGAAACAGAGAGAACCAGGAAAAATTATGTTCTTTTTATGACCCAACCTCAGGAATCACACAGTGTCACTTTTTCACATTCTATTCATCAGAAGTGAGTCCCCATATGGCTGGTTAATTATAGAACCAGGATCTGGATTCTTGTTCTGGCTTTGCCACCAATAGACTGTGTGGCCCTGGGCAGGTCATTCCATGTCTCTGAGTCTTGGTTTCCTCATCTGGCAAATGAGGAGGCTGGATTTGACCCATTTAGTCTTAAAATCCTTCAGTGTCTCTACCAAAGACACAGAAGGCCATGTATATCCTAGCAGGAGCCTAATTATCTTTGTCTTCTGTTGGGCCTCCTATCTTTTGAAAAACAACTCTCGGACATAAAAAACCAAGACGTCTTTCAACTATGAATGTAACTTGCCTCATATCGCAAGCCCTGAACCTCATGAACCAGGACTTGTTTCAACTAGTCACCTTATTACACAAACGTGACCATGTAAGAGCCAGAGGAACATGTGAGTTTTAGCCAGGGCCATTGGGGAATAATTACCATCACACTGTTGCTTAATGAAGTCAAGCTTCAGGTGGTGGAGATTACAGGCCAGAATAAAGGATAAGCAGGCACATGACAACCCAGTTTGTGAAGTACTGGGAAGGAAGGGAGACCCTACTACCGTTAATAATAACAGTGATAATGATAATGCCTTTAATTGAGTGATTATGGATGGCAGGAACTGTGCTAAACGTGACTTTTTATCTCTTTTTGCCCATAACAACTTCATGAAGAAGGAAATATTAGCACCATTTTATGGGTGAGGAAATACACATTAAGAAGAGTAGGATGAATTGTACAAATCCACATAGCTAATAAGGGGTGGAAATGGTATTAAACCTGGGCCCACTAGATTTATAAGACTGTGCCCTCTATCATTATCCTTAACTGCTTGTTTCTTGTGGGTGGCCAAATAGACTCTCAAAACCCAAAGAAAAGTCTTAAGAACAGGTCTGATTTTTTTGTTGTTGTTGCCATTTTCAATTTCTTTTTTATCATAAACTTTGGCTCTCTACATTTTAAAGGAAGATTAAAATCTAAGAGTTACTCATTGGTATAAAACAACCGTGAGGTCCCCCACAGTGTGATTCTGTATCTGACCAAGGTAATTAAATAGACTCAGCCTTAAGTCCATCTACTTAAAATAGTCAATCAAGGGAAGCCTAAGGTGGTGCCATGAACCAGGTAGGTGATGCCAAAGCAGCAGGTGACTCTAGAAAGGAAAGGAGAATTAATCAGAAGAGTCAAGGCCAGATGGGTAGCCAGGATATATAAAGAAGGGAGGCATGGGGCCCCTGGGTGGCTCAGTTGGTTGGGTGGCTGACTCTTGATTTTGACTCAGGTCATGATCTCACGGTTCATGGCTTCCAGCCCCATGTCCGGCTTCGCTCTGTGCTGTCAGTGAGAAGCCTGCTTGGGATTCTCTCTCTCTCTCTCTCTCTCTCTCTCTCTCTCTCCCCCTCCCTCCCTCCCTCCCTCTCTGCTCCTCTCCCGCTCATGCACATTCTCTCCCTTTCCCTCTCAAAATAAATAAGTAAACTTAAAAAAAAATAAAAAAGAAGGGAGGCACTTGAGGGGCCAATGTTGGCAAATATAAGGTCCTGGATCCAGACTCAGCTGAGGCATCAAGAGCTGGGTGAGTAGCTTGGACCCTATTATACCCAAGTGAGCACAGAAATCCCCAGTAGAAGTCGGAATGAATAAGTGCCAGGGGTCAGGGCAAGCAGAAATCAGGTTGAAGGCTAGAAATCAGGAGGGAATTTCACTATATACTAACTAATTTGGATGTAAATTTTAAAAAATAAAAAATTTAAAAAAAGTCAGGAGGGAAGCAAAATCAAGAGTAGGACAAAGCAGTCAGAAGGGACAGGCAAGGAAATACCAGGCCCATGGACAGGAAAAACCAACTGATGAGGACCCTGAAGACACAGTTTCGTCATCGACGGAGAACTTGGCAAAAGGACAAAGAAAAACTTGCAATTTTGTTCACGGTGGGTTAGTTTGGACCAGCCCTCCTCTGGAAAACAAGAAAACTTGCTGAATAAATTGAGTATCTTACAAGCACTTAAGAGTTAATGATACACAGTAAGAAACCAGCAGGCCAAAACTGAAGGGAAAACAGGACCCTAAACAGATAAGGGGAGCACAGAAGTCACTTGTGAACCAAGAGCATTAGCTGATTCCAACAATGTGAATTTTTGTTTTGATGGTCTTGTGGGAAAAAGGAGGCAGAAATCAAAAGGGCAGGCTAATTAGAGACCCCCTCTATAATAACAGAGACCTGTCCCCCCTCTCCCCCCACCCCCCACCCCGCCATGGCCCTATACACTCAGGGAAGAGGTGAACCAGAAGTAACCAATGCTTTGTGGATTTGCAGCCAGGAGCCAGTGTCTGGTGTTCTGGGAAACCTCAGGCCTCGAACCTGGCTTAAGGCGATCCCCAAACACCTGACAAATTCAGACACACATCCTCACTGGAGGAAGGTACCTTTACCCAAGACTTCAAATTACTCCTACAATTATTCTTCAGGTACAATGAACAGCATACAATCAAAGATAACCAGGGATAAATAGAAATAAGGCTCTATGAAGAACAAGCAGAAATAGCAGCCAGCAGAAATAATCCTGCAATGAGTTTATAGAGTAGAGTTATCAGGAACATCTTATACAGTAGGCATGCATAATATATTTACAGAAATAAAAGACAAGGTCAAAGATAGCTACATGGGACAGGAAAGTATCAAGTCACCCACTAGATTTGAAAAGAACCAAATAGAACCTCCAGCAATGAAAAAAAAAAGCAAACTAACATTAAAAAACTCTCTATTTTAGAGACAAAACTATATTCCATTAAGGATACTTCTTAGAAACAAGTCTGAGACATGGTAATAGAATGATTTGGGGTGGCAAGAAAGGAAGCACCCAATTAAATGTGGCTTATATGATAAAGAATATTCACTATCTTATATAACAAGAAATCCAGTGGTTGCGCTGTACTAGGGTTATTTCTGTACAGAAACAGTGTCATCTAGGACCCTGCGTCTTTGCAGCCTTCCATATCATAAATGTCAACGTGGTGGCCTTTGTCTTAGACATATCTCCTCATGATGGCAAGATGGCTGCCACAGCTCCAACTATCATGTCTCTGTGTTACCACATTCAAAAGCAGAAATAAAAGAGATTTTCCCCTGTGCACCTCTCCTTTATCAAGGAGAAAAGACCCTCCCAGAAGCAACGCCACCTGAGTCTCCTTGATGTCTAACTGGTCAGGCATAGATCACATGCTCTAGCTGCAAGCAAACTGGGAAAGTGAGTTGCATTTTCAGCCTTTGAAGCAGGAGGTAGATTCTGCAGCTTTGGAAAAGAGGAGGGAACTGCTGCAAGCTCGGCAGTTTTGACTCTATGTAGGACCACCAAGAAGGGAGATATGGTGATGGAGAGAAGAGGAAGATTCTAAAAGTGAAGCAGTCTGTCTTCAGGAGCACCGAATTCCCCTTTGTATACCATTTTCCTTCTTTTGGACTCTTTCCCATACATTATTCCCTTCTCTAATCCATTCTCCCAAGGTACCGGAAGCCCTTTTCTTTCTTTCTTTTTATTCCTGATGAAAGAGGGTCTTAAAAGGGATTCGTCCAGTAGTTTAAATTAGTTTTCTGTATTACCACTTCCGTAAGAAGCACCAAGAAAAGAGCTCAAAGGAATCAGTACCACAGTGGTATTCCAGACACCGTTGGACTGATGAGGGGTAGAGAGCAAGATAAGGATTTGGGGACAGTGAGGTGAGGGAGACACCATCTAGTGACTTGGGAATCATGCTCATACGCAGCCTGTGAGTCACTTGACTAACCTAACAGATAGCTGAGGTACCACTGTGGCCACGAAGCCAGGAGCTCCAGCCTTCAAGTCCAAAGCCTGCACTGTCAGTCCTGCCTTAGAAGCCGGAAGCTTGAGGGGAGGTACTGCCTCCCTTGACCCCATTTTATTCATCGGGAAAACAACAAAAGTTGACCCAGCAACCTTTAAAGACCCTTTTGTTCTAACGCAGTACCCAAGCCAAAATCAAAATCAAAATCAAAAAGTAATAACAGTTACAAAAGAGGATTCAAAATAAACTTAAACACCTGCTGTTGTGCTTCCCTCCTTACAGATCTGCTTCTGAGCTTTGGCTTGATTCCCGCCCCCCTCCTGCCTCCCTACCCCAGGAGAGAGGAGGGAGGGGAAGGGTGGAATCTTAGAAGGACAGGGAGCCTCTACCCAGAAATCCAGACTTTCATCATTTCACTTCGGCAAAGGGAAGGGAGAGGGTCTCTCTTCCAAGAGGCATTTATACACAAAATCCTAAGAAGGAGCCCTGCCTCGTTCAGATGTCCCTATTTTACTGTCCACTGAAGGAAGGGGGAGGTGGCAGGTGATGGATATTTCTATGATTGGCACCTCCACCAAAACAACAGGAAATAGGATCTGCTATTCCCGTAATTTTCTTTGGAAAGACAAAAGAAACGAAGAAAAAGGGAGAAAAGATGTCTGCATGGTATAATTTGCCCCACTGATAAGACCCAGAGAAGTCAAGCACGTTGTCCAAAACACACAGCAAGTAACTGTTGCTGCTAGATGCAACCTCAGATCTTGTGTGCCTCCCGGGCGCAGTCTCCTTCCCCTGTGCCTCGGTTCATCTCCGTAATCACAAAACTGTCTTCTTTCTTTACTATATATGAAAATTCTCTGTCGTCATTATCTACTAAACTAGATCAAGAGGTAACTTTTATTCATTTGTAGGTCACCTCCTGTTACTGCAAAAGTGCCCCAATTTAACCAGTGATGTGCTCAGCAAGGCATGGGAGGGGGCACTCAGAGACAGGGGGCCGGGCAGTCACTGGGCAGGTAGCACCAACAACCTCAATTCACGCCCTGCTTTTGAGGAGAGACGACAGGACAGAGAGGGAAACGGGGAGGGGGTTTCCAACAGCCATTATGGTCTTGGGTTCTCATAAACTACTCCGTTGTCCGGGAAGTTGAGAAGCAAGATAATGAATGGTGATTTTTTTTTTTAATGTTTATTTATTTTTGAGAGAGAGAGAGAGAACGTGAGCCGGGGAGGGGGAGGGGAAGAGAGAGGGGGGACAGAGAATCTGAAGTGGGCTCCGCTCTGTCAGCACGAAGACTGAGGTGGGGCTCGAACTCATGCACCATGAGATCATCACCTGAGCTGAAGTCGGATGCTCAACCAACTGAGCCACCTAGGCACCCAGAAAGGTGGGTTTTCAACAAAGACATTCCCCAACCTGACTGATGATTCACATGGGGGAGGGGGCACTTACATGTAATGGGCAGAAAATCTGCCAATTGTGCAGGAGATACAGAACTTTTTACCGTCACAGGAGATGTCAGAAGCGGAGGGCACATCCCAGCTGCTCCTTGTAAAAGCATCCAAACGCCTTCTGTTATTAACTGACATCTATTGAACCCACCTGTCTCCAGTCCTGAACATCGCCCCTGCTTGTTCTCAGTGTTCCCAGTGCTAGTCAAGGCCTCTTGCCTTTATCCACCAGGTCAGCTTTAGAATTGGTCCCTTCTGGCGACAAGCGGGAAAATTCCAGCAAGGAGGAAAGAGTGGTAGGAGAAGGGGAACTGGTCCAGTGGAAAGAGAATAGTCCTACTGTTGGCCCAGAATGTCCTGTCGTTGGTCCAGATTTAGTGGAAAACAGGGGATTTGAAAGGTTTTATTAACCAGGTTGCTCCTGCATCTCTGAGTGGGCAGGGCACATTTTAGCATGTCTCAGCCAGGATTGGGAGACTTCAAGTAGCCTTAGAATTGGGGTATAAGCGTGTGCGTGTGTGTGTGTGTGTGTGTGTGTGCACGTATGCACGGGTGTGATGGAGACCAGAAGGTGGACCAGACTTCACTTTTCAGTAACAATCAGTTAATAATTCCCTAGTCACGCTGTCTGCCCTTGACCAGTGACACCTCAGGATACTGAGGATGGATCTCAAAGAGGAACATTTCCTGAGCTCTTATGTTATGGCAGACAATGTGATTTCACTGCCCTTGGTGACCCATACCTTGATCCTCAGCAGACTTGAGGGGACCCTAAAGCAGGGGGAAGGTCAGCCTGGCTCCTCAGGGCCTCGTTACTTGGGGCTACCAGAACAGTCCAGTACCTTGCTTCACCCCAAAGAGCTCCTTCCTTGAAATCAAAGTCAAATCCAAAATTCCAGATCTGGAACAGAAAATGAGCACAGCCCCCTGAGCCTGAAGGCACAAGACAAGCAGCCAGGAATCATAGGAGCCTTTCACTTGACTCAGCCCCCTTGTCATCTACCACACGATGACCCTGTCCACACGCCTGCCCTTTCAGCAGCCAGCTTTTGCTTGCACACTTCCCTTAATGAGGAGCTCACTACCTCGCTTAGCCAATCAATTTTCACACATCTCCAACTATACCTTCCTAAAGGATTTTCTGCGACAAACCAATCCCCACGGGCTCCCTAGAGTCAAGAAACGACTGGTAAATACATCTGGAAAGAGCGGTTTGTGATAATACCTGCTTAGTGATCTATACCACAGCAGTATATTCAGGGCTCTAAAAAAATACAGCCGTTGAGAAACTTGTTTAATTTTGCTTAACTGAAAATCTCTCAAATTTATTTTACTACACAACACATCCTTCAGGAATCTACAACCTTCCCGTAAGAACCCTGTATCTCGGAAGTGCTGGGTCAGCAAGCTTCCCCTGGGGTTGGAATCTCTCTTTCCCAGGGTTCCATCAACTGGCTTCATTGCTAAGCTCTGGGGGTACGGAGAACAAGCCTGGCCCCTCTACAGATTCGAATAACAAAGGTCTAACTCTTACCAAGCACTTGGGGGGGGGGGGCAGACACTGTGCTGAGTGCTTTTCATGGGTTACGCCACAGCCCCTGTTTAACGGATGGAGAAACTGAGGCTTGGAAGGGTGAAGCGGGGTCACACAGCTAGAAGGTGGCAGGGCTGGAAAGCAAACCCAGCACCACACACGATAGTTAGAAAAACACCTGGCGGAACATTTGGCACGTGGTAAGCCTTCAGCGAATGTTATCCATGTTACCTTGCTGTTACTATTATTGTCATTATCTGACTGAAGAGGAAGTACTCCTCACGACGCCTTGTGCCTTGCTGGAACCTTCTGTTCTCCACATTAAACGTTTTTGACGTCCTGAATGTTTTCCCTTGTTCGTCTGACGGCTCTCTCCCACCACTTCTGCACCCAAAGTAGCAAGGACGGAGCACCGAGGCTGGGAAACCTTTCCTAGCTGAAAGCAATCTTCCATTTGCTGCTTCCACAGAACCATTTTCTCTGTCTGTCAAATCCTCTGAAATATGGTGGCAATAAATCCTTCAGGAAGACCAGTGAAGGAGAGCAGAGGGAGCTGGGGAGAAGCCGTAGGGAAGATGATCATCTATCTCCTAGACCAGGGGTCAGCCAACTACAGACCACAGGCCGGATCCGGCCAGCCCCCTGCTTTTTGTACCTAAGGCTTTATTGAAACACGGCTATGTTCATTCATAGATGTATCAGCTACAGCTGCTTTCTGCACCACAAAAGAGTTGAGGAGTTAGGAGAGAGACCTAAAATATTTACTAGGAGGTTCTTTACAGAAAAAGCTGGCCCACTCCTGCTTTATCTTGTGGGGAGGAGAAAGGTAGGCTGGAAAGGTTTTTGATGAGCCAGGTGTCTGCCTTTCCTTATGTTCCAGATGCTCTTGGAAAAGCCAGCTGGGAGCTGCTGGGACCCAGAACACTACAGCGTAAAAGAACTTGCAAGTAAGAAAGGTACAGCTCTCCACCAAGGTTAACCTTGAAACCTATTCGTGAAGGATCAGGGACAAGATAGGTGGATGTAGAGTCCTCTGAAGGCCACCGTATCACTCCAAGGCTAGGGATGTTGGCTCTCCGTGGATCAGGGTATTGGCCTATCTGAAGACAGATGCGTCGGCCAAGTGGGGTTTGGTCAGCTTTGTTCACTTAGAGGAGCGAGGTTAATGCTGGCAGGACTCCATTCAGGCATCACTCCAGGTTAGGGGAGACCCCCAACGGATGGAGTATCTCAAGTGGCAAAGCCGCTTATGACACGTTGTGGGTGATCTTAGCCTAATGCTCTCGAACACTCAATTCACCCAAATAACACCCTCGTTTCAACTCCATGATCTCGAAGCAAACTTCGGGCTGTGACTTGGCCGCTTCCCATGTAGCTCTGCCAACAGAGGGGGGTATGCTGCACCCTAATTCCCCACATGGGTTTCAGAGTGACTGAGAACCTCCTGAGGTTGTGTGCATGGTGTTGTTTATGTTTGGGAGTGCCCACGGTCCCGAGGACAGGAGCCTTCATGGTCGCTATCATCTCAAAGGGCTCCACGAACCTCAGAGACCTGGCATTTATTCGCGCAAATGTTTTGATTAGGGTTTCCTTCTACTTCTCCGACTGAGGGCAAGAACTCTTTTGGTTCCATATGCCACTTTCTCCAGCTCTCAGCCCTGTGCCTGGTTCGTGGGACATGCTCACTAAGTGTTGGTCACAGCAGGAAATGAAGTAAGGGAAGAGGAGAGGCCAGGAGGAGGGGGAGGAAGGTTAGGGTTTGACATGCTAGCCTGAGCGTCCCGGTCCCCGTGATAGTTAGGATTTTCATTGTAAATTAATAAACTGACCTTCTGGTTTATGTAAGAGTCTCATGAGTGTGGTTAATAGATTCTCCCTTGGGGCATAGATTGCTCTTGGTGTGCTGCCTACAAAGCTCTATGACCAGAACCTGGACCTGGATGAATCCACAAGTCACCCTGTGGGACTCCTTGGAGACAGATTGCTGGCTTGTTCGCCCCACGGAAAAGGAAGGCTTTAGCGTCCCCTAATCGTGTTACTACTGCAACAATGGCATTTGCTCTCTTCTGGCAGTGCTGAGGACATTTGAAGCCCGTTCCAGGGCCTGGGCCAGGGTTGGAACCCAGTAGTTCTCTTTTAATGTTTACTGAACAAATGGGTGCTGCATTATCTTGAATAACTGAAAATAAATGTACATTTGTTTTTGTTATTACATCTCAAAATACGACTGAATAACCCACAAGGTACTTGTTATAGTCTGTGACTACAGACTTTCTAAAGCAATAAGGCTAACAAGAAATTAAAAAACAATCATTGCTACTTTAAAAAATTTTTTTTGTTTGTTTGCTTAAGAGAGCAGGGGAGGGGCAGAAAGAGAGGGAGAGAGAAAATCCCAAGCAGGCTCCGCACTGTCAGCACAGAGCCTGATGTGGGGCTTGAACTCACGAACCATGAGATCATGACCTGAGCCAAAATCAAGAGTCCAAAGCTTAACCCACTGAGCCACCCAGGTGCCCCAATTGTTGCTACTTTGGAAGCACAGGACCCATTAATATATATAGGAGCCCAATATGGCCCCATTTTGAGGGAGGGGGTCCCAGGCCTTGCTTGACACAATCTTGGTGGCAGCAAGTTACAGCTTGGTCAGTAGCAGCCTCCAGCCTTAAAAAAGAATAATTTCAACCTAAGATTTAGGTGAGAATTTCTAGGGGGCTAGTGACATATCAGAATACTCTCTGAGAACTGAAAGAGCGTCATGCCTGCCTTTGCTGAGTTAAGTAGAACTATATTTTATTCTCACACTCTCTTTTCAAGGCACACACACACGCACATGCACACACTTATACACACACACTTTCACTACACATACACACATGCAAACCTTTATTTCTTCTGGGAAAAAATAGTGCTACACGTATGGTAATATATTGGTTATCTATTGCTGCATTAAAAAATTACCCCAAAATGTCAGCAACTTAAAGCAACAAACAGTATCACACGAAGTCTCTACAGGTCAGGAATCCAGGCGCCAGTTAGCTGAATGGTTCTGGTTCAAGGTCTCAAGAGGACTCATAAGGGTGCAAACTGTCACGTGGAGCTGCACTCTTCTGAAGGCTCTGTTTCCAGCTTGCTCATACGATTGGTGGCCGGCCTCAGCTCCTCACTGGCTGTTAGCCAGAGGCTCTAGTTCATGGACCACTCCATAAGGCTGCTCACAGCATGGTTGCTCGCTTCCTCCAGAGCAAGGGAGGCAGGGAAACAGCAAGAGAGTGAAAGAGACGCAGATTTTTATAGCCTAATTTTGGTAGGGGCACACCCCCACTTCTCCAGAGACCATTGGTCAAAGAGAACAACTGTAATAGAGTATAGGACAGACACTCACAAGGGTGTGACTATCAGGAGGTGAGGATCGTTGGGGGGCCATCTTGAAACAGACAACATAGAAAATTTAAAAACACAACTACAAATTCTTTTGCACCCCCCTCCTTCAAAACGTAGAAACTAATGTTCCTCCCTCTGAGTAAGAGCTGGACCTAATGACTTTTGTAACAGACAGAATGCAGTGGATTGAGAGCATGTGATTTCACACAGCCAAGGTCATAAAAAGCATTGTTGCACCCACCTTTCCCTCTTGGATCACTCTTTCTGGGGAAAGACAGCCTATATGCTGAGAACACTCAAGCAGCTATATGGAGAGGCCCACACAAGAAGAACAGAGCCTCTTTCCAACAGCAAGCACCAACTGGCCAACTATGTGAATAAGCCATCTTGAAAGTGGATCCTCCAGCCCCTGTCGAGTCTTCAGATGATTATGGCACTGGCCAACAAATTGACTACAACCTCAAGAGAGACCCTGGGCCAGAATCACCCAGTGAAGCTACTTACAAATTCTGGATCTACAGGGGCTCCTGGGTGGCTCAGTCGGTTAAGCAGCCGACTTCGGCTCAGGTCATGATCTCGCGGTCCGTGAGTTCGAGCCCCGCGTCGGGCTCTGTGCTGACAGCTCAGAGCCTGGAGCCTGTTTCAGATTCTGTGTCTCTCTCTCTCTGACCCTCCCCTGTTCATGCTCTGTCTCTCCCTGTCTCAAAAAAAAATAAAACGTTAAAAAAAATTAATAAAAAAATTAAATAAAACCCAAATTCTGGATCTACAGATAATGTGGGATATAATAAATGTTTATTATTGTTTTAAGCCATTAAGTTCCGGGGTAATTTGTTATGCATTAGTAATTAATACAACATGCTTACTGAATTTCAGGGTTCTTAGTTGCAAACAACAGAATCCACCTAGTTTAAACAAAAGAGGGTTGTATTCAAGGAACTAAGCAGTTCACTGAATTTCTGGGAGGACTAAAGAATGAAACTTGATTTAACAAAGCCATGACACTTTCTGTGGAGACCCTTCTGCTATACACTCTAGCAACAAGTGCTGCCACCAGAATTGCTGCCATCTTGCCTCTGTAAGCTGTATATCTTGACCAACCCCACATGAAGAATGGATTTTACATGCGCTTACTTGCAAACCAAAGCCTGTGTAAGGATTAAGTCAAATGTCTCTACCTCATTGTGATGTTTAATTTTATGTGTCAACTTGGTTGGGCCACAGTGCCCAAATATTTGGCCAACCATTATTTTGGATTTTTCCATGAGGGTATTTTCAGATGAGATAAACATTTATTTGTTTTTTTTTTAAGTAAGTATGGGGATATTGTATTCTATTGTATTTTTTTTCCCCTAAGAATTTATTTAAATTCAGGTTAGTTAACATATAGTGTAGTGTTGGTTTCAGGGTAGAATTTAGTAATTCATCACTTACATATAATAGCCAGTGCTCAGATGAGATAAACATTTAAATGAGCGGCATCTGATGAAATCAGATTGTCTCCCATAATGTGGAGGTGGGCCTCATCTAATCTGTTGAAGGCCTGAATACAGCAAAAGTCTGACATCCCCCAAGCAAGAAAGAACTCTGCCAGCAGATGGCCTTTGGACTTGCATTGCAATATTGGCTCTTCCTGGGTATCCATAATCAGGTAAGCCAATTCCTGAAACTTCTTCCTTCTCTTCCTTCCTTCTTCTCTCTGTCTTTCTTTCTCTCTCAAAACAAAACAAAGCAAAAAAACAAACAAAAACCCAGAACCTATTTGTTCTATTTCTCCTGAAAATTCTATTACTACATCTAGTTACAAGGGAGGTTCAGAAAAATGAGTTTCTGGCTTAGACATTTTCAGACCCATAAGATGAGAAATTCTACAAATAGACAAAAGGTGTTCTAGTTGCTGGGTGGCCAGAGTCTAACCAATATTTTCTATATTTATTATTTAAATAACCAAACATAAGCCATCTCTTCTATCAAGTTAAACTTTTCCTCCATAACCATCTCTCTCCTCAATCCACAGAGAAGCACAAAAAAATAGTTTGATGTATGTATCTCAAGCTATTTTTTTCCAAGCTGTAGACTTTATTTATTTGTTTACTTATTTACTTATTTATTTTAAGTAGGTTCCAGACTCCATGTGGGATTCAAACTCACAACCCGAGATCAAGAATTGCATGCTCTACCAACTGAGCCAGCCAGGTGCCCCCAACCTGTAGACTTCAAATTAATGTATTTCAGGCATGCACCTGGTAAGATTCCAGGGAATTCTACTTATATTTAAGCCTTTGCTCTACAGACACTTCAGTCTTTCTTCTGTATATAACTTCTTCCTTTAATTATGTACATTTGTAAATAATGAATGACATTTCCCTCAAGAGACTTTCTAATTTTATCTGTTGATCCAAATTAAAGTCTGACCATAATTCCTTCTCTAGGGAATGATATTGTAAGCCTGTAAGTAAAGTTATAAGCATCATAGACCCAAGGGAGGAAGGTGGTAGTTCTTTCTTGGCAAGAAAAATCCCATGAAATCTCATTAATTCAGATTCCTTAAGGTTGGAATTTGTGATTATTCAACCTTCCCTGGTTTGGAGTTTGCCTTTTCATTTTCTCTGAGCAAAGTGATTAAATAAAAAAGTCAAATTGCAAGGGGAATGTTTCAGTAGCTACAGCTTTAGATGGCTTTAGCACACAATTTATTTGGGTCCAAATGGAATCTGCTATGTGGAAGTAATTATTTTTTTTCCTAAGTTGAAAAGCAATGATGAGGACTGATTCTATCATAGAATCTTCAAGAGTTTTCTGACAAGATTGCGGTAAAATTTTGTTCCTTGCTTTAAACAGCAAAGCTGGAATCCATGTGGGGCTTTGGACTCTTCTAAGAAACAGCATTCACCTAGGATTATGATTCAGGAACAATCCATGATCTAATGGAAGTGTCCAAGAGAAAGGAGATGCCAAAATGATTGCCAAAGTTGTTCTCTAAAAAGAAATTTACTAAAGAGAGAGCAAGCAAAATTAAAGCACAATAAGATTATAATTATGAGTTCTTTGAGTATTTTATTTTATTTTTTAAAGATTTTATTTTAAAGTAACGTCTACATCCAATGTGGGGCTCAAACTCAGAACCCTGAGTCACACACTCCATTGACTGAGCCAGTCAGGTGCCCCATAAGTTCTATGGATATTAAAAAAATTTTTGTTATATTTATTTATTTTTGAGAGAGACAGAAAGACAGAATGTGAGCAGGGGAGGGGCAGAGAAAGAAGGAGACACGGAATCTGAAGCAGGCTCCAGGCTCTGAGCTGTCTGCATATAGCCCTACACGGGGCTTGAACTGACAAACTGCGAGATCATGACCTAAGCCGATGTCGGACGCTTAACTGACTTAGCCACCCAGGCGCCCCAGTTCTATAAATATTTTAAAATTAAAAAAGCAGCTATAATAATGCCTGTCAAGATTCTGAACTTTGAAATAGATATAATTCCTTAGGTATGAAAGAGATGCACTTAAGACTCATGCATTTCTTTTTAAGTTAACTCTATGCCCAACATGGGGGTCAAACTCACAACCCTGAGATTAAGAGTCATAGGCCCTGCTGACTGAGCCAGTCAGATGCCCTGAGGAATCATGCATTTCCAGTAGAAAGAGCCCCTGTCCTGTAATCACGGCCTGATGTTGCTCAGTGAATGGGTTCCCATGTAAAGAAATGGATCCCTTCAGCTCTTAGGAGAACTGGGCAGGGTCTGGGGCCAAAAGAGTGCCCAGGAAAATCTTTTGGCTTCATATGGCCTTATTTCTTTATTTTATGAGCCATACAGACATTTTCATCTTTTAGCCGCCCCTACGGACAAGAAAAACATTGGGAGGCTCTGTAGGAAAGAGAGCACGGTGGCCCCTTCTTTCCAAAGTAGCCCCCAAGAATAGCCTCTCTTGGTAGCTACGTGGAGTAACAGCCCGACAACACCTCATTTTACATGCTATGGGCATGGTGTTGGGGGCCCAATTCACTACTATTCCACAGGCTTCTCAGTCCACACCCTTCTAGATCTGCAGGTTTTGTTTTGTTTTGTTTTGTTTTTTATATTAGAAGTGATTCATTCTTGCTTTTCAATGCAAACATTCTAGAAGTTAATAATTTAAAAGTGAAACCCCCCACCGCTCATCTAGAGTGTTAACTATGTGAAGAGTTGAGGGTGTATCTTTCTGATCCGTTTCTCCACGCATGGGCAATCAGTAACTTGTATCTTTTCTAGATCAATCAGCCTGTGAGCTACCTACCTCTTCAGCCATCTGTTATCTATCCAAAATTTACTCACATCTGCCAGGGGTGAAGGGGGTTCATATGCCAGGCAGTGATTAGTCTGAACATTCAGTGGTACAACGTGAGATTCTTTCTGGTATGAGACACATAAAACATAAAATGAAGGAATCTTATTAAAGAAAAAAAAAAAAAAACATCTATAGGCTCCCCTGGCATACAAGTTTAGAAACCCGGTCTCACTTCACTTACAGCATGATTCAGAGGCTTTAAGAGATCCTCAGGACCCTATTTCTCTCTCTCTCTCTCTCTCTCTCTCTCTCTCTCTCTCTCCCCTCTTCTCCATCCTTCCCCCACATTGACTTCATTCTCAGACTCCAAGGATGGGCAAGATGGCTGGCTACCAGCAGTCTGAGGGGTCCCATGCCCTTCCAAGTTCAAGTCAGGTAGAAATGGGACCCAACACAAGTGCCATCACCTCTCCCTGACTCTGACCACCTTCTTAAAAATAGTCTGTATATCCTTATTGCTTGTTACTCTTATACCCCATAACCCTGTTCTTTGTTTTTTTTTTAATATTTATTACCAATTGAAATTAGGCTGAGGATTTGCTATAGTTGATTCTCTGCCTGCCCCCACTAGAAAATAAGCTTCCCCACAGCAGCATTCTCACCTATCTTGATTCCTACTTTATGTCCCAACTCCTCTCAATAAATGTCCCAACTCCTCTCAATAAATATTTGTTGAATGGATGAAAGAGTTAGTCACTGTAGCCAGAGAAATATCATGCACTGATTGGCCAGGTTCGAGTCACATGACCCCCCCCCCCCCCCCCATATACCTGGAATGACAGCTGGGGAGAAGATAGTACCTCAGAGGAATATCAGTGGACTGTTAGCAGCAGAAAGGTGATTGGAATGGATGTGTTGAGTGGCAAAACCACAGAGGTCCACCATGTCACTGAAGCATTATATGTGGATTTCCCAAAAGTGAGACAAAATACCGTAGTGCTATATTTGAATGTGGGGTTTGCCGCTTATTAGATGAATGACCTTTTTGCAAGTCACTTTGCTTCTCTTAGCCTCGGCTTCCCTCATTAGTAAGATAAGAAATAGACCTAACTCTTCATGTGACAATTAGCAATAATGTATGTAAGGGGTGCCCTGGGTGGCTCAGTCAGTTAAGGGTCTGACTCTTGGTTTTCAGCTCAGGTCATGATCTCATGGTTTGTGGGCTCAAGCCCCACATTGGGCTCTGTGCTGACAGTGTGGAGCCTGCCTGGGATTCTCTCTCTCCCTCTCTGCCCCTCCGCCATTCACACCCTGCCTCTCTAGCTCTCAAAAATAAACACTAAAAGAATTTAAAAAAAACAAAAGAAAGAAAGAAAGAAAGAAAGAAAGAAAGAAAAAGAAAGAGAAAGAAAGAAAGGAGGGAAGAGGAGAGGGAGGGGGAAAAGAAGGAAGGAAGGATGAGAAAGAAAGAAAGAAAGAAAGAAAGAAAGAAAGAAAGAAAGAAAGAAAACATGTAAAATGGCCAATAAACAGATTTACTGTCGTTTTACTATTTTTTGTGGCTCTGGTTATCCACTTCTAGTGATCTCAGTCTTTTGATATTTTAGACAAAATCCAATGAAAACACATTCAAAAGCCCCAAGTGTGAGGGAATAAGGAGTTGGTTAAATGGCCACTCTACTTTTTTTTTAATATGAAATTTATTGTCAAATTGGTTTCCATACAACACACAGTGCTCATCCCAAAAGGTGCCCTCCTCAATGCCCATCACTGACTTTCCCCTCCCTCCCACCCCCCATCAACCCTCAGTTTATTCTCAGTTTTTAAGAGTCTCTTATGCTTTGGCTCCCTCCCTCTTTACCTTTTTTTTTTCCCCTCCCCTCCCCCCATAGTCTTCTGCTATGTTTCTCAGGATCCACAGAAGAGTGAAAACATATGGTATCTCTCTTTCTCTGTATGACTTATTTCACTTAGCATCACACTCTCCAGTTCCATCCACATTGCTACAAAAGGCCATATTTCATTCTTTCTCATTGCCAAGGAGTATTCCATTGTATATGTAAACCACCACTTCTTTATCCATTCATCAGTGGATGGACATTTAGGCTCTTTCCATAATTTGGCTATTGTTGAGAGTGCTGCTATAAACATTGGGGTACAAGTGCCCCTATGCATCCGCACTCCTGTATCCCTTGGGTCAATTCCTAGCAGTGCTATTGCTGGGTCATAGGGTAGATCTATTTTTAATTTTTTGAGGAACCTCCACACTGTTTTCCACTCTACTTTTTTAAAGCAAATTCTCAGAAATTTTAACCCTAGAGTGGTATCACTCAGATACTGAAGGCTGCTGGCAAACAGTGATTTGGCTGAGCGACTTTATAAAAATATTTATCTACTGGCCAGGCTGGGCATTAACCAATCAGAATGACCAAACGGCTGACATGGAATGGACGCTGGCCTTACGCAACATGTCTAACTGTCCCAGGTTGCACTAGTTGGAGGCAGGTCTAGCCAGGAGTCACTTTTGGTCAAACCATCATTGGCATCTGGTTACACAGCTTCACATCAGGTACGGTCAGTGGATGTTCTTCATCACCATTTCTGACTGGGGTATAACTTGGCATTTGTGACGTCATGGATGAGAGAAGCCCATCCCACTTCCCCGGGCTTTCCCACGGAAAACCAGACCCTGGTCTTTACGGCGTGCCTGCTTAGCTAACCTGACCAGACAGTCAGGGGAGTCTATGCACATGCTTGGTGGCTTGGGGGAGCTGAGAACTGCCCAGCAGCTGGAGCCAACACTCAGTCCTTAAATGATGTGGGCGATGGCCACAGTCCTGGTGGGTTATTAGAAACCAAGCAAATTTTACTGAAATCAGATTTGTAAGTGCAGCATGCAAATAGTGAAAAGTCAGATCACTGTTAATACCACTAATGACAGCTCTGACTTTTCCTTTAGACCATTCTCTTGGCATTATTATAAAACCACTGAACTGGAAGAATCAAGTTTCTGATTTCCCAGGCAGACCTATTCCCAGACCTTCACACAGAAAGCAAACTCACATTGCCAGCCCAGAAACTTCACATCGTCTCCTCATTAGTAACCACCTTTAAGCATTATATTAATCTGCAGCCTTAAGACTGTTCTCAGTTAATTGAACTCTTTGCTGCTAAAGTTTAGCTTCTTTGCTTTTTATTACCACTTTTCAACTACTTGGAATTTAAGTCATTCTTAAAAAAAATTGTAGTAAAACACACACAGCATGAAAGTTACCACTTAAACCATTTCTAAGCTTACAGTTCAGTGGCATTAAGTACATTCACACTGTTGTGCAACCATCACCACTGTCCGTCTGCGGCGCTTTTTCACCTTCGCACACTGAAACCCTGTCCCCATAAACAGTAACTCCTGCTGCCTCCTCCCCCCAGGTCCTAGAAACATCGTTCTACTTTCACTCTTTGAATCTGACAATTGGAGGGACCTCATGTAAATGGAATCACACCACATTTGCCCTTTTTTGAATGGCTTATTTTTTTTAAGTTTATTTATTTATTTTGAATGGGGGGCAGTAAGAGAGAGAGGGGGAGAGAGAGAATCCCAAACAGGATCTACACTATCAGTGCAGAGCCCAATGAGGGGCTTGAACTCACGAACAGCGAGATCATGACCTGAGACAAAATCAAGAGTCGGAGGAGACTAAACCAACTGAGCCAGCCAGGTGCTCCCTGGCTTGTGTTTCACTTAGCATGATGTCCTCAAGGTTCATCCACATCGCAGCATGTGCCAGAATTTCCTTCGTTTTTAAAGCTGAGTTGGGGGGCGCCTGGGTGGCTCAGTCGGTTAAGCCGCCGACTTCAGCTCAGGTCATGATCTCGCGGTCCATGAGTTCAAGTCCCGCATCAGGCTCTGTGCTGACAGCTCAGAGCCTGGAGCCTGTTTCAGATTCTGTGTCTCCCTCTCTCTGACTCTCCCCCATTCATGCTCTGTCTCTCTCTGTCTCAAAAATAAATAAACGTTAAAAAAAAAAAGTTAAAAAAAAAATAAAGCTGAGTTGGTATTCCATTGCATGTTTACATACATGCCATATTTTGTTATCCAGTAATCTGGATGGACATTTGGGTGGCTTCTACCCTTTGGCTAGTGTGCTGCTAGAACATGAGTTAAGTCAACTTTAAAGGTTGTTATTTTTGGGGTGCCTGGCTGGCTCAGTTAGTGGCGCATGCAACTCTTGATCTCAGATTTGTGGTTTCGAGCCCCATGTTGGATATAAAGATTACTTAAAAATAAAAACTTTTAAAAACAACTAAAATAAAATATTGGTATTTTTCCCCCACAGTAATTTGTTAACTGGATTCACACCTTGAATATCGGTTCTCACTTCTGTGTTGAACGTTCCCTGCAATGCCCCCCCCCCCCCCAACAGGATTTACTATACATGAGTTTTAAGATGCTATGGAAAGTTAACCGTACAATTTATTTTTTTATTTTTATTTTTATTTAAAAAAATTTTTTTTTAATGTTTTTGTTTATTTTTGAGACAGAGAAAGACAGAGCATAAGCAGTGGAGGGGCAGAGAGAGAGGGAGACACAGAATCTGAAGCAGGCTGCAGGCTCCAAGCTGTCAGCACACAGCCCGATGCGGGGCTCGAACTCACAGACCATGAGATCACGACCTGAGCCGAAGTCGGAAGCTCAACCAACTGAGCCACCCAGGCGCCCCTATTTTTATTTTTTAATGTTTATTTATTTCTGAGACAGAGAGAGAGCGCAAGCAGGGGAGGAGCAGAGAGACAGGGGGACACAGAATCCGAAGCACGCTCCAGCTCTGAGCTGTCAGCACAGAGCCTGACGAGGGGCTTGAACTCATAGACCGTGAGATCATGACCTGAGCCAAAGCCGGACGCTCAACCGACCGAGCCACCCAGGCGCCCCTTAATGTAAAATTTAAATCCAACAAGATCCCAGGTGGCCTCTCTCAAAGCCTTTCAGGTGCCTCCCTGTCCCAGCAAATGTTTGCTTGCAGCCGTTGTCCATAGAGGCACCAGAAAGACAATCCTTACTTTTTCCTGAAACTGGAGCGATTTTCATTTTGTCAGTAGTTGGTCAATAAAAGCTACGAGGGAAGATTTTAGAAATGGGTACCCATGGGATGATTTTCTTCTTTCTTTAAATATATATTTTTAAAGTTTATTTATTTATCTTGAGAGAGGAAGAGAGGGTGCAAGCAGGGGAGGGGTAGAGAAAGAGGGAGAGAGAGAATCCCAAGCAGGCCTCCACTGTCAACATGGGGCTCCAACCCATGAACCATGAGATCATGACCTGAGCCAAAATCAAGAGTCAGACACTTAACTCACTGAGCCAACCGGCTGCCCCTGATTTTCTTTTCTTTAATTTTAATTTTAATTTAATTTAATTTAATTTAATTAATTTCATTTATTATTTTTTTTTTTATTTAAGTCATCTCTATACCCAATGTGGAGCTCAAACTCATGACCCTGCTCTCAAGAGGCATATGCCCTTCAGACTGAGCCAGCCAAGCACACCCTCAGTCGATGACTTTCATTTTTTCATACTCTGGTATGTTCCATATTGTCTACAATAGTCTTGTTTTACTTTCCTAATGAAAAAAGAAAATATTAGTTTTCTTTTTATTGGTTTTCAAAAACAAACTTATGCATGAATAAATCCCCTTCTGAAATAGGGGCCAGCAGGGACACTTGGGTGGCTCAGTCTGTTAAGTGTCCGACTTCAGCTCAGGCCATGATCTTGTGGTTCACCAGTTGAAGCCCCGTGTCTGGCTCTGTGCTGATAGCTCAGAGCCTGGAGCCTGCTTCCTATTCTGTGTGTCTCTCTCTCTCTCTCTCTCTCTCTCTCTCTCTCTCTCTGCCCCTCCCCCACTCACACTCTGTCTTTCTGTCTTTCAAAAATAAATAAACATTAAAAAAATCAAAAAATAAATAAAAAGTTGAAAAACAAAATAAAATAGGGGCCAGCAAACATTTTCTATAAAGGGCCATACAGTAAATATTTTGTGTTTTGTGGCCCATTTTAGGTTTCGTGGTCTCTGTCACAGGACTCAATTCTGCCTTTGTAGTGTGAAAGCTGCCACAGACAAGATATAAACAATGGGTGGGGCTAACGTAACAATAAAACTTTATTTACCAACATTAAACTTTGAATTTCATGCAGTGGGCACTTTTTTAATTATTAAAAACCATTTATAGCTTATAAGCTGTACAAAAACACTTGTACCACTGGTCACAGTTGGAGAATCCCTGCTCTAGAATGAAAATAGCATAGATAAGATAAAAAGTGGCGTTTACATTTCATACCAGTTCCAGTCTTTTCCAGGCCTTCTCATATTGCTGTTGAGTTTTTTGTTTGTTTGTTTTTTACATTGTATTATGGAACATTTCAGACACATAAACAAGCTAAGAGAATAACATAATAACCCCCATGTATCCACCACCCAGCTTTGACAATGACAAACTTATGTCCAACCATGGATTATCTATACTGCCACCCACCCACTCCCTCATCTCCCTCATTACCTGAAGCAAATCCCAGACATGACAAATCTGTAAATATTGTAGTGTGCATTTCTAAAGATAATACTACATTTAGAAATATCCTTGTTACACCTAAAAACAAATAACAATAATTCTAACTTTAAACATGCTAAAGCGCAATTTCAAAAACATCTTACATAACAAAACACCACCAGTGACATTTAGAAGTTCAAAAAAAATTTTTTTAAGTCTATTTTTAAAAAATGGGGCATCTGGATGGCTCATTCCCAAGGGCATGCAACTCTTGATCATGGGGTCTTGAGTTCAAGCCCCACGCTGGGTGTAGAGCCTATTTAAAAACAAATAAGTAAGGGGCACCTGGGTGGCTCAGTGGATTAAGCAGCCGGTTCTTGGTTCCAGCTCAGGTCATGATCTCACACTCCCTGAGTTCCAGCCCTGCATCGGGCTCCCTGCTGACCGTGTGAATCCGCCTGGGATTCTCTCTCTCCCTCTCTCTCTCTGACCCTCCCCTGCTCATGATCTCTGTCTCTCTCTCTCTCTCTCTCTCAAAATAAATAAACTTTCAAAAAATCAAAAATCAAAAATAAAGAAACACAAATTAATTAATTAAATAAACAAAAAGTCTATTTAGAAGCTCATTAGAGTGTAGCGGTTTAAGGTCTGAAATCTACAACTGGACACCACTTAGTAGTGATAGGGCATGGGAAAGGTGCTCAACCTCTCCACGCCTCAGTCTCCTTATCTGTAAAAAAGAGAATGCTGACAGCACGTGCCTCATAATATTGCTCTGAGAACGAGACGAGCTAACGCGCCTGACGTGCCTACAGCAGTGCCTGGCGCACAGTGAGCGTTGGCCGGGTGTTGACAAGTGCCATTCACTTCCTTCTGCTGTTTCCACTTCGTTCTCATTAAGGTTGTTGGAAAGCACAGAAGCACCCTGGACTTGTTCAAGCGGGCAGAGGGGGGGGTGTTTGGGAGTTAGTGTGAGTCTCCAGGGATCTTACAGAAACTAAAAACAGGAAACAAAGCACTACCAGCCCTTTAGGGATGAACTGGAAAGTCAAAAGTGGGACTACTTGGGGGCTGTACCGCATTTCTCGGTTTCCTTCTCTCGCCTCAGTCCCTCCACCTGCCACTCTTGCTGGGCAGCTGTCCTCCATTTGCCTTGTGCTTGGCCCAACATGGCCCTGCAGTGCAGAGTACCCTTCATATCTGCCTAGCTTCAGCTTCTACTACGGACTGCCAATCGTCTCTATCATCTCTTGGCATTCCGAGTCCTGGAAAAGAACCGATGGGCTGGCATTTGATCCGAGGCCCTTGGCTTACAGTTAGGTGTAAGAGGCCACAGTCATAAGAGCACACGTGACCATGTTTGGAGACTCTGGTAAGCAACTTAATCATCGAGGATAGGCCAGCTTATGCTGTGATAACAGGTGATCTCAGTGACTTGAAGGACGAGCAGGTTATTTCTCATCCGCAAAGAGGTCCATCGAGGGTGGGCTCGGGGTCTTGCCCCCTCTGGAGCCCAGGCTGCTGAAGTAGCCCCTCGCTGGAACCATGGCAGAGGGGAAACAAGTCCTTGGAGAGAAACCACGCTGGCTCATGAAACTTCTGCTTTAAACATGTTATTGGCCAGAGGAAGCCCCATGGCTGTGCTTAACTTCAAGTGGGCAGGAAAGGACGATCTTACCATGTAGTGGAAGAAAGCAAGAGCCGAAGTGTGTGTGGACGCCTCCTGCATAGGGGAGGGCAGAGGGGAGGGCACCCACCTCTCACCTGTGTCCTCTTCTTACCATCCAGTCGTGTGTATAAAGGCACTCAGGGAGAGCCACACCTAGTTTACTGCAAAAGGATGCCAACACTTTCCTTCCTGGACTGAAATACTCATTCTAAGGGCAGCAAAGTCTCTATGAAAGCAGAAACAACCCTAACTCCATTAACTTTTTCGCCCTGGACCCATTTTTCATTTCTTAAATCACTGAGATTATTTCATTTGAGACGTCTCCAAGTGCCTCCCATTTTTCTTGAGAGAAACAGGTTGAAATTAGTCAGAACAGCTAGAACAGCCCTTGACCACTGCAGGGTGACTAATTGCGCACCTTTCTGAATTAGGCTGGTGTTTTCTTTGACAACTGTTGTACCGCTGACTTAAATTCTGTCAGAGCCCTCCGTGACCCTGGCTCTGCTCCCCCAGTGGAGGTGTTCACTCAGATTTTCCACATCTTCTGAATACTTTCCACTAGAACTCATCCTGTTTTTAACGTACCACCTCTCAAATATGTCTCTTCCAAGTTGTTAGTGTTCAATAGTAAGGCAGCAACTTGTCTACTGCCTCAGAAAGCCTAAAGCCAGCCCTGTGCACCATGTTTTCTTATTAGAAAGTCGGAGTAGCAGGGCCAAAATTTACACCTCAACTCAGATGTACAAAAATGCAATTTAGGGGCGCCTGGGTGGCTCAATAGGTTATGCGTCTTCCGCTCAGGTCATGATCCCGCTGCTCATGAGTTCAAGCCCCGCACTGGGCTCTGTGCTGACATCTCAGAGCCCGGAGCCTGCTCTGGATTCTGTGTTTTCCCCTCTCTCTGCCCCTCCCCCGTTCACATTCTCTCTCTCTCTCTCTCCCTCTCTCTCTCTCTGTCTCTCAAAAATAAATAAACATTAAAAAAATTGTTTTCAAATGTGATTAAAAAAACCTTCCATTACCTGACCTCATTTAACCCTGGAGTCCCCATTTCTATAGACGGTGGACAAAAATGTAAACTTGATAAGAGAAGGTCACCCCCCTACTTCTGGCTTAAAATGGTCTCTTTCAGGATTCAAATTCCCTACACAGACTGTCTTTCTCATCTTAAGAGGATTCCATACTTCTTACTCTTTCTCAGGACGGCACCTATAAACAACCACATGTCCTGCCACAGTAGGGTGAACACACACACCGCGGCATAATCATACAATGAAATAGTAGCCAGCAGTGGAGAAAAATTGAACTCCTACCTACAACAGCATGGATGAATCTCCAATGGATGACTATTGAATAAAGAAAGCCAGACAACAAACAGCACACATTGTATGATTCTACTTACATGAAATTCAAAAGCTACTCTTTGGTAATCAGGTGAAAAAGTGATTATCTTTGGCAGTGATGAGGAGGGAGCACAAGATACTTTTCTAGGGTGCTGGCATGGTCTGTATCCTAATTTGGGTGGTGGGTACATAGGTGTCTACACGGGTAAACATTCATCGAGCTCTATGCTTAGATCTGTATATCTATGTGATATCTCAATAAAACGACACCAACCAGGACGGCATCTGGATATGTGGGAAAGCTTAACTCCTTCTGGGTAGTGGAGAAGGAAGTGCTCATCTGTGGAAATCCACTGGCCTTCTGCAGGGGGAGGGGTGGGGGTGGGGTGCTATGTAAATGAGTCCTTGGCAATTATCTGCTGAGGAGTATTTGGTTCCACTTCTTGTAGAAGACTCACTGCTGAAGTCTGTGCCTTGGCGTCCTGTTGTGAGCCCCTCATCAACCCCAGACCTCTGGCTCAGTATTCTCTGAGCACTTCAGCCCCTCCTCCCCTCCAGGTGGGAAAGCCCCAGGCCCTAAGGAACTCTTCTCAGGCTCATGGCCCTGCTGCCTCTCTCAGCCCTTTCTACACCACGGACCTGGAGCCCACTCCAATCAGAGCCTTCTAGAGGAGGGACTTTTTTGCAGCGCCAGAAAGGGCTTTTTGCTTACCCTTCCTTTATGATAGCAACTGCCTAGGACATTTCTTGTCTGGGCCCAGCTCCCTCCTGCTTCCTGGGACAATAGTGAGACGCACCACAGGTAAACAAATGGTACTGACATTCACAAGAGGTACACTGGAAGACGTTTGGAAATGTAGTATATCCATTACTTCTGATTTCTTTTACACAGAATCTCATTTCTCTTCATCATGTGACTTGGATGATTCAAATCAGTGTAGCTAGAATAGAATCACAGTATTTTAGCAATGAAGCGGTTCTTAATTATCATTCCAGATTCTAAGTGGGACAGTTTCTCATTGTGTGGTCTTAAGCACTGCATACATTTAGCATCCCCGCTCCACCCCCCACAACATACACATAAATGCTACTCATCAATCACATGGTCACCAAAAATACCACCCCTCCCACCTCCCCCCCCCCCCCCCCCGCCGCCCCCGGAAGGAAAGGGTCTTGGTCTAAATTGTTTATTTTAGAGATAAGGAAACTAAAGTCCAAAGGAAAAAAGATGACTCGGCCAAGTCAATGACAAAGCAGGGATTAGCCCCCCCGATCTGATTTTCAGTGCCTTGAGATTTTTAGGACACCCCTCTGACTTTCAGTTCAGGTTTGCGGAACTAAAACAAGGCACTGCCAGGGAACTTCTGTTTCTTACTGAATTTCTGCTTTCCTTTCTTGCAGTGGAACTGCCCATCACTTCCTCTTTCCCTCCCTTGACACTGGAGGTCCAGAGCCCTCCGTTTTCTCAACAAGAGCAGCGATGGCAACACGTGTGAGAACTTGCTGGCAGCCGTACCTAGAGCGGACCTGCCCTTCTATCCACACTTTCCACCCTGATCACTTCATACAGGTAGGCAAACACACAGTCTCGCCGTTCCTTCGCTGCCCTCTGCTTCCCACCAAAAATTGACAAAAGAAGGCAAGAACACACCTACGTCTGACTTATTCTACCTTAGATGCAGAAAACACTCATTCCTAATGCCTGTGTTACTCAGATACCAAGAGCATGATGTTGGCAGGTGCACAGCAAAATGAGAAGGAAGTTTAGCAGAGCTATTGAGAATACAGGAGTTAGGGCCATTCATTCACTCACTCAATCATTCATTCATTCATTTTTCTTTTCAGGGTTTATTGAGCACTTGCAACGAAGAGCCCCATTCTGGGCATCCGGTAACAACCTGGCAAACAAAGCCTTCTGTCCCCTTATGGATTCTACACTCTGGAGTCTTAGTTCAGAACCTGGCTGTGCTGCTTACGAGCTGTGTGACCTTGGGTGAGTTGCTTTATCTCTCTGAACTTCTACCTCTACATCAATAAAATGAAAACATGGAAAAGAGGATTGCGATGATTAAGAGTAAAACATGTGGGAGGGGACTCGCCCAGTTCCTGACACAGTGCTATGTGCTATGCAAGAGATAGCTACTATTATTCCTAAAAATGTAACCTTCCCTGGGAGAAGTCTCTGCATCCTTATACCTACAATCTGAACATGAAGTTTTGGCTGAGAATTCTCCAATTTTCTCCAAATTATGTATAACCAACCTACTTTCTCCAAAGTTGTTTAGTTGTAGAACAGAAACCAAAATATGTATACACTACACATGCATGTTTATATTTAAATTTGTATTTAAATTTAAATCTGTATTTAGATTTACATTTATAGTGTGTGTGTTTTATCTGGCCTTGTATCCCAATGTCTGTATTATAAGGTGAGGACAGCAATGATTTCTATTTGCAGCACACTTTCAAAAGAGCCTCGGGTAAAGAAAAACATGACATGAACCATGAGTTTTTAAATATTCTATTCTCTTCCCTGGGCCTCCGCTCTTGACAGACACTTTACCTTATTTAGCCTCTGCCGCCTGGTCTTCAAACCTCTAAATAGATCGGTTATTTCAGGCTAGCCAAACCCTCGAAATTATTTGCCAGCAGCCCTTTAGAAACATATCCCCCTACTGGGAGCAAAAGCATCCAGAGAAGGACTGTGTGTTTGCTCTCAGCCCCCTCCCCTCTAAGCCTTGGCTTAGGAAGGAACTACAGGCGAAGGAAGGAGCCCGGCTTCGAGGTCATTGCCAAGTTTGCCACATCCCCGGTAAGCTACAAAGCCTGAAGAGCCTCCGTTTCCCCGTTTCCCCATTGGTGAAGTCGGGGGCTTACACTTAACTTTGGACAGTTATTGGGATAATTGACTGATGATTAAAATAGTCACTCATTAATGACAGTTAACAATAGATAAGGCCACGGGTCATGAGATTACACCCCAGGGATTAGCTTTAAAAGCAAACTCCCTGGGAGAGGTGGTGGGTTTTACAGTCACATGATGGTGTAAGTACAGGGCATACCTGGACAATTTCTATAAGTCTTTTACAAGGAGGGAAGGAACAGGGAGGCCTCTCCAAGCCCTCAGGTGCAGACAGAGAGGAGCGCAACACCGAACTGGCTAGCGCCCCAGGCAACTGACCAGAGCACTTCCATCATGGTTGGCCTTGTCTCCCTCTGGCACTGGTAGGACTCCTTAAAGCCCATCACAAACCAACAGAAGAAGGTATGGTTCTAAAAAGATGCCTCTCTCAGCAAAGCTGAACATTTTAGCTGAACATGTCCACTTGCTGATTTCAATCTGCAGACCTTTCACATTGTTCTCCAGACGGCCCAGAAACTAGCTGCCTACACTTACGGCTCTAGATCTCTGTACAATTTGAAAAGACTTCCTTACACGATTTTCTCTTTCAACAGTGTTCACTGAGAGTGAACTATGTCCTAGGTGCTATCTAGGATTTGTGACCGTGTCAAGGGAGGCTCTCTGGGGAGACGGCATTTGAGCAGGGACCTCAATGAAAAGAGGAAGTGAGCCATGAAGAGCTCTGGCAGGAACATCCAGGCAGAGGGAAAGGCAGTGCAAAGGCCCAGAGGCAGCAGGAGGTTATGATTCCCACTGTATACATGAGGACACTGAAGCTTCAGAAGATTAACCTGCCCAAGGCCCCCTGACAGGTAAAAAGAAGACCTTGATCTTGAACCCAGCTACTCATCAGTTATTTCAGACTTCTTAGTACTCAAGTAACTGGATTACATTAACTCAATTATAAAGTTACTTGTTCCAGCTTTCTCCTGAACCAGGGGCCAGCCATCATTGCGGGGGTAGTCATTATTATCAATGGCAAATATTTACTGAATGCTTACTACGTGTCAGATGCTATGCTAAGAGTTTTACAAGTGCTATCTCATGTTAGCCTATCAAGAAATCTATGAGATGGGGCACCTGGCTGGCTCAGTCCGTAGAGCATGTGACTCTTGATCACAGAGTTGTGAGTTCAAGCCTCATGTTGGGCTTAGAGACTACTTAAAAATAAAAAGGAAATTAAGAATTTCTTTTTAATGCTTATTTATTTTTGAGAGATGAAGAGAGACAAAGCACGAGTGGGGAAGGGGCAGAGAGAGACACACACACAAAATCTGAAGCCAGCTCCAGGCTCTGTGCTGGTAGCAGAGAGCCGGATGCGAGCCTTGAACTCATCCACAGTGCAGTCACGACCTGAGCTGAAGTTGGACACTTAACCGACTGAGCCACCCAAGCACCCCCAAAAATAAAAAGGAGAACTTAAAAAAAGCAATAAAAAAGAAATCTATGAACAAGTACCAGTGATATCCTCATTTTAAAGATGAGGAAACAGGCCTGAGGCTTTCCACTGAAACCGGGCTCCAAGAAACTTTTGCGAGGCCCAGCATTGGGGCAAAGTTGGTAGTAAGGGAGATGGGAAAGGAACACTGGGAGACACAGAGACAGTGTCACCAAGGCCAACTCATGGGGCTGGGAAGGGAAATGGAAACTGGGTTCAAGGCTTTAGAAAGGAACCAGAGACCCCAGCATCAAGCCAGCTGTGCGGATGGAAAAACAGAGGCCGGGAGAGAAGCCTTGAGGGACTGGACAGAGGCATTCAAAGGGGGTGCAGCCTCACTGGGCCCCCCGAGAGCCATCAGCTCTGCTTTTACAGTGTGTTTCCCCTCTGTGTTCGCCTCCCCTCTCGGAGGAAGGTCATCCTGCTTCTTTGCAAGAAGGTTTTCAGAGACGCAGAAGGAAAGCTATCTTTATTCAGGAGGGCTCCAAGAAGCAAAGACGATGCGGCACATTTTTAAAGTTTTTTTTTGTGAAATCATTGCGCGCTGAGAGTTCCACCCAGCAGTGAAAGCCAAGGGCTCTGGAGTGAGACAGACCTGGGTTTGAATTCCAATTCCACCTGGGAGCTGTGGGGCCCTGAGTAAGTCATTATTCCCCTAAAACTTCTGTTTATTCCTCTTAAACCTTCCATTCATTCTTCCGTAAGATGGGGGTTAAAAACATCTACATTATAGTATGATTAAGATTAAATTCAATAAGTTATTATATATCAAGTTCTTAGTCCAGAGCAAGTACCCAACAAATGAAAGAGATGATGATGATGATGATTTCTATCATTTTAAAAGCACCTTTGGTAGTTTGGCAGGTTTTTCAAACCTAAACATAGTCTGGGCCACCTGGGTGGCTCAGTGGGTTGAGCATCTGAATTCAGTTCAGGTCGTGATCTCATGGTTCGTGAGTTAAAGCCCCACATCGGGCTCACTGCTGACAGTGCACAGCCCACTTCAGATCCTCTGTCCCCTCTCTGTCCCCCTCTCCCCTGCTTGTGCTCTCTCAAAAATAGACATTTAAAAAACAAACACTAAACATAGTCTTACTATGTAATCCAACTGTTGTACCTCTTGATAACTGCTCATACAAAATTAAAACAGTGTCCATAAACAAACCTGCCCATAGATGTTTATAGCAGCTTTCATAATGCAGTGCATAACTGACAAAACTTGGAGCCAAATAAGATGTCCCTTAGTAGGTGAATGGATGAATAAACTGTGGTACATCCCAATAATGGAATATTATGCAGCACTGAAAAGAAAGGAGCTAGCAAGCAATGAAAAGGCACGGAGGAATCTTACATGCACATTACTAAGTGAAAGAAGCCAATCTGAAAAGGCTACATACTAGATGATTCCAATTATATGGTATTCTGGAAAAACCAATCTATGGAGACAGCGAAAAGATCAGTGGTTCCCCGGGGGTAGGGGTGGACAGACCAACAGGCAGAGAGAATTTTCAGGGCAGTGAAAATATATGTATGACACTATAGTGATAGATACATGTCCTTATACTTTTGTCTAAAACCTCAGAATATAGAACATCAAGAGTGAACCCTAATGTAAATTATGGCCTTTGATTGATTATGACGTGTCCATGTAGGTTCACTGATTGTAACAAATGTCACCACTCTGGTGGGGGGATGTTGATAACTGGGGAGGTTATGCGTGCGTTGGGGCAGTGGGTATACGAGAATGGTATAATTTTCCTCTCAGTTACCTGTCCTCAAAAATAAAGTATACTTTTTTTTCTTTTTTTTTTTTTAACGCTTATTTTTGAGAAGAGAGAGACAGAGCATGAGCAGGAAAGGGGCAGAGAGGGAGACACAGAATCTGAAACAGGCTCCAGGCTCTGAGCTGTCAGCACAGAGCCCGACGCGGGGCTCGAACTCACGGACCGTGAGATCATGACCTGAGCCGAGGTCGGATGCTCAACCGACTGAGCCACCCAGGCGCCCCTAAAGTATACTTTTTAAAAACTCCAAAAAAAATAAAGAATTTAACATAAAATAACAAAAGCCATGGTTCCTTTAAAAAAAAAAAAAGTATCTTTTGATGTAATCTTCTCCATCAATCCACTTCTGACCATCCTAACCACATTATTAAAAATATATCTCCCTTTTCAGAATTCTCATTGCACTGCAATTTGTCTAGCAATTACCATTTTGGTTACACTGAAATTATTAGGGGATTTATCTTATTTCTTTTACTATAATACACTGGAAGGTTCTGGCAGGAATGACAACATACTACTCAGGTTTATATATTGCATAGGGATGGTGCTTAAAAAAACATAGCTGTGGAATTTAATCACTGGAGTCTAGATTTCTAGTGCTGATAAGGTATTAATTAGCCACACATGACTATTTAAATTTAAAATTAAATCAGTGTAAAATTAAATTTAAAAATCAGTTCCTCAGGTGCACTAGCCACACTCCAAGCTCTCAACAGTCACGTGCAGCTACTGGCCGCCATATTAGATAGCTCAGGTACAGGATATGTCCATCACTACAGAAAGTTCTACTGAACAGTGCTCTATTCTAGAGCATCCTTGTTCACCTTTTTCATATAGTCCTTGAATTAAAATTGTGTTTACAATGCTTATACTTTATTTTCAAAGTAAATAAAAACATTTTCTAAAATCCTGGTTGAATTACCCCGACTGGGCTTTCAAAATACGAATGACCCCTAAGACAACCTGGCTCTTTAGACAAGTGGCTGATTCCAAGTCTAGGGCAAGAAATTTTTAAGATAAGCCTGGCCATCGAGTCATATCAGAAAATAAGGCAGATATCAAAGACTAGTGGGGTCCTGTCAAAAGGATTCGGGAGTCAACTTAGAGAAGATCCCAGTGGCCAGAGGATGTGAGGATTAATAAGAATTAACCACAAAGGACTGAATCACCCTGCATATGTAAAAATTCATAAGTTCATAAAGAACAAAACAAAAACCCTTTCAGTCCTTCTGGAAGATGAGAGGGAAACAATTTCTTATTTTTGAAATCTGGTAAATAAAGGGGAAGAGTCTTTCCTGTAGGAATTGTTCCTCAGGGCAACCACAAACAGATGTTTATGGAAGCAATTCCAGCGGAAAAAAAAAAGAACAAATGAAAGAATTAGAAGATCCCATTTTGCAAACCCCTGCTGCAATAATGGCTGGGGCAAACAATCATCAGCGTCTGCTAAGAGCACAGAGGGACCTTGAGGCACAATGGGCCTCCTGCTGTAGGAACACACACTTATATGAAGTCACATCTAACGTGAATGAGACCTGTAGGCCACCAAGAGGCAGGATCTAGCAGCCAATCTTAAGGAAACGAAGGCAGTGAGGAATGTGTTCAAGGACACCAGGGAATCCAGACCTTGGAAAACTTTATGGTATAAAGGGGGAAAAACAGAAGAGGTGGGAAGCTGGAGATTAAAATAAATTGTAGAGACACCTGACATAGCAACCAAATGCAACAAGCAGACCTTGTTTGGATCCTGATGTTAACAAATCAATTGTAAGAAAGTGAGAGACAGAGAGAGAGAGAGACAGAGAGAGAGACAGAGAGAGAGAGAGCCCTCATGCATCTGTAAGAACTGGAGAAAGTTCAACAACGAGGAACTATTCGGTTATATTAGGGGATTATTACTGATTTCTAAAGTGTGATTATGCATTTTGGTTATGTCTTTTGTAAAAAAGTTCTTATCTTTTAGAGACACACACTGAAATATACAGATAAAAATGACACAATTCTGGGATTTACTCAAAATAATCCAGGGGGAAGACAGGAAATGGATGGGGGGATACAGACAAGATTGGCCAGGACTTGGTGGTTCCTGAGTATGTGTTACATTTTTCCCAATGAAAAGTTCATCTCTCTAACTCAGTCTCTGTTTTCCCCGGCTCCATCCTGTAATCGTTTAAAATAAATTTTCCAGGATGGCATTCTTCTGGTCTAATTTTGACAAGTGGAGGGGCTTAGGCATAAAGGTTCTGAGGAAAAAGCAGTCTCTGAACTTATCAGAGGGCTGTTGCATTAGAAAGCTCTGCAGCCAAGTTCCCCCCAGAAGGTAACCGGGTTAAAAGCCTCACTATCTGCTGGGGTGTTCTCTCTCTCTCTGCATATTCTAATTCACCAGCCAGATTGTCATTCAAGTCACATGCAAATTACATTGTTCCAGAAATTTGCAGGTCAGCCTAGAGGGGCTTTCAAGTGCAGGCGGAGGTGTCTCCACCTCCTCTCCTCCCCCTCCGGTGCTACCCCCTTCTATTCTTTCCACTTTAACAAAATGTACAGAAGTACAGAAACTCCTCTTTCAGTGTATAACTGAGGCTACCCTCTGGGAGAGCTTCTTCTGCCCCCGCCCCAGCCTTCCCCCTTCCAAGGATGAGTCAAGATCAAGAGCTCAAAGTTCAAACCCCCAGCTGGAAGGAAGGAAGCTTCTTTCACAAATCAAACTCCTGGGCACAGGTGAGCACTCTTTTCTAGGAATCTTTCAAAGAGGTTACAAGGCCTCAGTGGCATAGGACTAGTTTCTATGTTCACATTTTCTTCCAGGACGCCTGGCCTTTCTTCTGATTCCTATTCCGTAAGTTACGATCACATTTCACATCGACTCCTGTGATTATTCCCAGTGAGGCCACCGGGGTTTCGGATGTTCCAGCACTCTTCAATTACACGTTTGCAGGCTCTCTCAAGGATGGTGTGGCAGACAGCTAGTTATCCCCCTGCCGATCTATCCTGTCCTTTCAGGGTAAAGACTGCCCAGGTAAAGACGACATTTCCCAGCCTCCCTTGCAATTTGGCAGGGTCATTAGACTTAAGTTCTAACCAGTGGGCTAGAAAGACCAATTATGGTACCAATTTGGAATTCTGTCTTGAGAAAAAAGTCGATGAGTGCTCCTGGTCCTTCCCCCCTTCTACTGGCTGGAGAAGATGAGAAATGGACTCACAAGAAGAAAGCATGAGTTGAGAATGGAGTGGTCCCACAGCCCTGAATTGCCACCTCTGCACTGTGACACTGTGGCATGAGGGATATGACTTGTATCTTGTGGAAGCCCGGAGAACTCTTGGTTTGGCAGTTTACCCTGTATCTTAACGAATACAGACGGCTACCTACGACCTGTGGGAACCAATTCTACTTGGACAACTCTAAACACGACTTTATTTCCAAGAACCTGAAGCAGCTCCTCCCCATCACTTTCCTGTCCCAATTTCCTGTCCCTGAAGCCATGCGGTGCAATGCAGTCACTTTGATGATGTGTCTGTCCATGGCTATAAACTCAAGATTCACTTTGGGACGCTGAAATTTTTCCATAGAGCACTCCACACGAACCTCTCCTCTTGAAAGTCAAATGACAAGGAAGGTTTGGAAACATCAAGGAGCATTGGGCCTCTACTCCTACTTTCCGAGGTCCCTAGAGCTCGTATCTTTATGGTTCTTCCTTGGAAAGAGCATTTCCTTCCCACCAAGAGCCAACAGCTCGGCCAACACTGGCAGACATACTCCATTACAAGTAATAATGGGACTCAAGCACTTTAGAAGCTTTTACTAATTGAGCTGCTGAATATCCCTGTGAAGTAGGTAACTATTATCATCCCCAATTACTGTCAAGAAGCTGAGCTGCAGAGATATTAAGTGGCTTGCCAGAATCGTGCAGCAGAGTTGCAAGCAGAGTAAGTTCTCTGGTAGAGGCTGAATTTCAGCCCTAGTCAAAGGAACCAGAATTGTCCTGGAAATCAGGAGACCTGTGTTCCGGTAGTGATTCTGTCATCAACCACTGAGTAGAAGTCATTTCCTCTTTCTGTGCTCAAGTGTGTGCACGCTCGTGTGTGGGTGTGGGTGTGGGTGTGTGCATGCGTGCATTCGTGTGTGGGTGTGCATGTGTGTGTGTGTAGTCTGAATAATCTGCCCACCCTCCGGGCTTTTTCCCACTGAAGGCGGAAGCGGAATTTCAAAGGAACAGACATCCCACTGCTGATTCTCCCAGGAAGAAGTTAATCCTGAGACAGGAAATGAAGATTTAAAGGAGAAAACTTTCTCTTTAATGGGGAAGACTCCAAGGTGAAGAAAGGCCTGTGTTGGGTTAAAGTACGGTTCCCAGGATGTTCAGGGGAGTTAGGGGCTGGCCCGGGACACATGGTGAAGTGGGGAGCGGTAGGGAGTTCAGGGCCCCTTTCCAGGCCAAGGTGGGGCTGCTGAAGAAGGTGACGAAGGGAACACAGCCCAGCCTGGCAGTGATCAGTTGAGGCCAAGTTTATGGAGTGATGGGGCAAGGCCAGCAGCCCAGGAAGGAAAAATGTGAAAGACTGTGCTCAGAGGTGCAAAGTGGTACTTTGGGAAATGTTCCTAATCCACAGGGACACTGAGAAGAGCAAATTTCTCAGCATGAATGTTGTGTGCGCTGTGCCGTAACAATTTAGAAACAAACAGGAGGGGCGCCTGGCTTGCTCAGATTTGTTAGAGCATACAGCTCTTGATTTTGGGATTGTAAACTTAAGCCCCACGCTGGGCGCAGACTTTATTTAAAAAAAAAAGCAAAAGAACAAAAGCAAAATACTTTGGGAACAAACAGAAGTCACAGGCTGCATGGCATGGGACACTCAGAGATCTATAAGCCTCCTTTTCACTGAGACACATGAGCCAGAGCCCTGTGCGGATGGAAATCCGGCCCAAGGCCTCGGGAGGAAGTCTCACTCAGGATTTTCACCCCCACCGCAGTCCACACTGGCCCCAGCTTGTAGATAATGGCTGAGGTTGTGCTTAGGGCACAGGGCCTTCATTCATTGGAGTTTTGGTGAAGTCCCAGACTAAGAAAATGGGAAGGGGTGTCTGTGGTCTCTCTGTTCTATCCCCAGCTTTTGTTTTAAAGGAATTAAACTCAAGTAAAGTTTGGCTGACTCACTGCACACTCAATGCATCGTGACAAAGGTCAACACTACCCCAATCAATATCTGTCCCCCTGGAAAGTTCTATCACTCTAGAAAATTTCCTCAAACTCCTTTCCAGTCAATCTCCTCACCCTTCAACAAGCAACTGATCTTTTGATTTCTATCACCTTTGTGTAGTTTGGTCTGTTCGAAAACTTGTTAGAAATTCTCACGGTTCATGGGTTTGAGCCCCACATCGGGCTCTATGCTAACAGCTCAGAGGCTGGAGCCTGCTTCAGATTCTGTGTCTCCCTCTCTCTCTGCCCCTTCCCCACTCCCACTCTCTCTCTCTCTCTCAAAAATAAATACATTAAAAAATTAAAAAAAAAAAAACCTGGAACCATATTGTTTGTATTCTCTACCCATTTTTAACATGCAAATGCTGTTTTCAATTATGTGCCAGGAGTAAACATGGCATGCCTAGAAGATACCAAGACCCAGAGGCTATGCATCTCCCCTAGCACACCTGACGAGGCAGACACAAGCTGGCAGAGATTAAATTTCTCAACCTTCATCTTTTGCTGAGTGTCCAGGCTGATCTCTTGCTTCCCTCAGTCCAAAGTCCTGAAACCTCAGGGCTTGCTTTGACCTCAAGCCCTCCACCTGGCCCCAGCACAGACCAGTCTCTGTACCCTGAGGGTCCCGGCATCCTGGGCTATATTGGGCTAGAGTAACAATCCTGATGCAGGCATAGAGCTTTGTTAAAGCTTTAGAGCTAATAATATTTGCTACCATTCATCGAAAGCTCTCCAAGACACCATGCTTTATGTTTGCATGTATCATCTCAGATAATTTTCACAGCCCCTCCCCCACTCCTGAATTATTTCAATTTTACACATGAGGAAACTGAGGCTCACAGAAATTAGAATGGGGCTTCTAAGACTTTCATGTGCAAATGATTCACCTGGGGGGTCTTGTTTAAATGCAGATCCTTATTTAGTAAGTCTGGGGCTGGCCTGAGGGTCGGTATCTTGTAATAAGCTGCCAATCAACACTGACGGTGCTGGCTCCTGGATCATACTTGGAGTAGCAATGGGTGACATTAACCCCTCTGAGGTCACATCCAGGCTATGAACTCTGAATAGCTGCTTGCAAAGCTGGTGCTCTTAACCGTTCTGCTTATGTGGTGCGAAGAAGAAGAAGGAGGAGAAGGAAGAGAAGGACGGGAGTGGGAGGAGGAGCTAAAGAACACTGGGGTGGTGGTGTGGGCAGATTGAACAAGTGAATCTGGAGGTTGGGACCCAGGGAGAGGAAGCAAGATGGTGGGCCGCTGGGGCCGGATTAGAGAAGAGGAATGGCCACCAGCCCCTGGAGGTGAGATTGATATAAAGTCTGGCCATTTAAATGTGTTTGCTATGTTTTGCTATAGGCCTTTTGATATAGCCCTGACCCTTCAGCAGCGTCTATCACTCACATAACCTTGAGCTTGAATTGGTGCAAGTTTGGCCAGATGAGAATCGGGGTAGGATAGAACATATGTGGTAGGCAAAGATGGAGAAGGGAATCTAAATGGAAAGTCAGAGCCAAAGGAGGTTAGGGGAGGGGAGGCTCCCTTTGCCCCTGCCCCAATTTCCCATGAGAGAAAATCTGGGTCTCTTACTGTGCTTGAGCTGGGCACTCAAGCTCATCTTGTTCATAATTTTAAGAGCAGTTACAACATTTCACATCTGTTACTTCATTTATTACACATAACAGTCTTGGGGGGCCAGAGGCTACGAATCATCACTCCTTTTTCAAAGACTCAGAAATCAAGGTGTGGTGGGGGTGGCCACTGGAATTTTCTGTCACCCAGTTGCAGGGTGTCAGAGAGGGGCCAGAAATGTGCTTCTCAACCCCCTCTGGGAATCAGAATCAGCTGGGAGTGTTTAAAGAGAACCTGTTAGGGCACCTGGGTGGCTCAGTCGGTTTAGCATCTGACTTGGACTCAGGTCCTGGTCTCACAGTTCGTGGGTTCGAGCCCCACATTGGGCTCTGTGCTGACAGCTCAGAGTCTGGAGTCTGCTTCAGATTCTGTGTCTCCCTCTCTCTCTCTGCCCCGCCCCTGCTCATGCTCTGTCTCTCAAAAAAAAAATTTTTTTTTTAATGAAAAAAAAAAATAAATAAAGGGGATCTGTTGCCTGGATCTCCACCAGCAACCTGATTCTGTTCACTTAGAGTTGGGCCCGAGCATCAGGACATATAAGCCCCCCCTTATCCGAGAAGGATACATGTCAACACCCCAGGGGATGTCTGAAACCACAGACAGTACCGAACCCTGTATCTACTGTTTGTTCCTGTACGTACATACCTATGATAGAGTTCAGTTCATAAATTAGGCACAGTGAGAGAATAACAATGACCACTAATAAAATAGAACAATTCTAGCAATGTAATGTGATAAGTTATGTGGATATGGTCTCTCTCTCTCTCAAAATACCTTTTTGTACAGTAGTCATCCATTTCCTGGTGACAAGGAGATGACAAAATGCCTGTGTAGGAGATGCCGTGAGGTGAATGACATAGGCGCTGTGACGTAGCATCAGGCTAGTAATGACCTTCTGACACTTGGTGAGAAGGAGAATCATCTGCTTCCAGACCACAGTTGGCCCTGGGGTAACTGAAGCCACCGAAAGCGAAACCACGGGCAAGGGGGAACTACCGTATTTTTCAAAAGCTTCTCATTGATTCTAATGTTCAGTTAGAGTGAGAGCCCCTACGCTGGCTGATACACATAAAGTGCTCACCTCAGTCAGCCCAAGGTCAGCCACAGCTAATGTCAGCAGCTGGGAACACTTTCACCATACAAACTCAAACCCCATGATGCCATGCTGTCAACCATGGTTCTCAGACGCTACTAATCCTAAGGATCACCTGGCTTGTTAAGACAACTCCCTGGTCCTCACACGCACAGTTTCTGACCTAGTAGGTCTGGGCTGGGAACTTAGAATGTGCCTTTCTCACAGGTAGGCTTTCCAGGTGCTGTTGGCCCAGGGATCACACTTTGAGAACCGGTTCTACAAACCAAGTAAGGGAAGGGGACTCAAGAAGGCGAATTCTTTTCCATCTTTCTGGGTGAAATGGCCAGGTTGGGGCTCTTTCAGTGGCCTGCCATGACAGGTGGAAGGATCTGCTGTCCAGGCCACCTTTCACCAGGTGCATTATCTAGTTAGGTGTGACTAAAAATGGCTCGCTGGTGACTGACCTTCCAGGACGGGGGCCTACATTTGATGGCTAAGACTGAGAGAAAACACCCATAGCCTAGGCAATGCCGTCTGGCTCACATGATTAGGGACTACTTGAAAAAGAAAGGGGCTAGGAGGGGGGAGGAAATGAAAATCTGTAAAAGAAAATCTCTAGTGTCAAAGGTTCTGAACACTTGAATGCTCATCCAGGCTCTCACAGACACAGAGAGACATAATGATATACTATCTATCCTTTCAGCCCAAGGGAAGCATTCTAGAACCTTCTTGGGATTTTCTGTTCTGATGGAAAAAACCAGACGCCGCCCCATTTGAAGCCATGAGTTGTATTACGTGCAACCTCCCACCACCTCCACCCTGACCACAGCCTGATCAGTCCTATCAGCCCCAAACTGCCACCTGTAGGCCTAAGGGAGTCCAGCAGCCAATGAGGAGGCCCGGTGCAAGAACTCTGACCAATAGGGAAGCTCTGTGGTGGGCAGTGGCTACCTGTCCAAGTTAGAGCTCCTCTCTGGGGGACACACAGGATGACGGTAAAGCAGCAGCAGTGGTTAGGAGGTGAGACAAAAACAGAGGGAGGGCTGAGAAACTGGGTTACCAGGAGGACAGAGTCTTCAGAATAAGCAGCCCTTGTGAGGTGCTGACAGGGTGGCCAGGTCACTGGTACTGCTGATGTTCTCAGCCATGTTCCCTACTGTTTTCTTGCCCACGAAGTTTGTTGGCTAAGTAGAGCTAATGACCTCCTCCCCCTTCCGCCACCCCACAGACCAGCGATGGAAGTCTGGGTTTAATTCAAAGACCCTCATGGGCCACAGTCCCCAAAGGTCATGCATCCATGTGTTTTCTCCTTGACTTCTTCCATGTGGTTAAGCAAAAAGACCGAGGACAACTGCAGCCATTTCTGCCTCCACACGTTTGTTCTCCTCTGTGGAAGTGCCTTCATCCTACCTTCAGACAGATATTCTCACCCTCCACTGATTTGGAAAATCAAATATGAGCTACTTTGGTGCTATGTCATAGGTGTCCTATGAATTCAGGTAAAAGTTTCTACAGCATAACTCACCAGAGCTTTCTGCACTGAGATGCAGGTGGAGTCCCAGTTAAATATGGATATTTGATCCACAACCCTTTTGGTTGCCAGTGAAAAAGAATTCCAATTCAAATTGGCCAAAAAACAAAGGGCAGGCATGGGGTAAGGCACACAATGGGAGGGGAGAAAGGAAGGGGGAGGGTACCTTTACTTTAGAACATCCCACTGTCGCTGCATTCAGGAGTTCCAACACTCTCATTAAGACTCAATATTTCTCGGGCACCTGGGTGGCTCAGTCGGTTAAGTGTATGATGTCACGGTTTGTGGGTTCGAGCCCTGCATCCGGCTCTGTGCTTAACACTTGCTCAGAGCCTGGAGCCTGCTTTGGATTCTGTGTCTCCTTCTCTCTCTGCCCCTCCTCTGCTCATGCTCTGTCTCACTCTGTCTCTCAAAAATAAATAAAAGTTAAAAAAAAATTAACAAAGAAAAGACTCAATATTTCTCCATTCCTCACCTCTAGTTCTCTTCATTCTTGAGTGGTAAGCATCACCATTAGTAACTCAAGGCTTACATTCTACCAATAGAAATAAATGGACGCCTTCTTTTCTCTTAGATCAGGCAGGAGTCCTGGCAAGCCTCCATTGGTCACAAGTCTATCACAGCATCTGCTTATGGACTGGTCATGCCTAGGTTTTGTGCCCACCTCTGGACAGAGAGTAGGCAAGGGCTGGTCCCCAAAGGAGGGTTGGGATCCTATTATCAGAAGAATGGAGAATGAATGCTGGGAAGGCAAAACCTATAAATGCCTTCTTCAGTATTTTCCTTGGTTTCATTCTCTCTGTCTTTATCTTTGCCAAGGAAAGGTGGCCCAAAGCAGGATTTGGATAGGTTGATGTCTTGGCCAAAAAGCATCTCCATAATACCACCCAACATCACCAGTTCCTGTGAGGCTGGCCATGTGTTTTCTGGCATGGATTCTCTTTTGTCCTTGCTTCTTTCTATAATCTAGAACACAAGTTGAGGATCTAACATTCCCTTGCCAGTTCTATCTCTAATTTGTAAAAGGGCACTCCGTCTCCCTGACTTCTCTCCAAAGAGACTGAAGACTGTCCCCCATACATGGTCTCAGGGCACAAAGCACCTGTACCAACAAGGCCCCTGGACGCTTCCCAGTAACATTGTTTCCTTGAGCCCCACCCTGAGGCTTCTAAAGCTACAAGGGAAATCCAAGATTTCCCTACGTTCCAAATAATGTCTGCCTTTCCGTTTTCTGCTGTAACAAAGCTTAAAACAAAGGCAAAGATATAGGGACTCCTTTTTGATAAATTCTTCAAGATAATGTCTTCTATCTATCCTGAAGGAATTAATCATGCATACAAAGCTTATTAAATTACAAGCATATTAATCCCTCTATCATTTATAAAGGAAAAGAGTTGGAGACCATTTAAATATCCAACCATACAAGAATCAGTAAACAGCTAATGTACATTCACCGCCATTATGCAGCTATCACATAGGAATACAATGCAACCAATAAAAATAATGTAGAAGAATATCCAATGATGTGAGAGAATAGGATATGCTGCTAAGTGAAAACAGAAGAAAATGCTACCTTCCATTTTTAAAAACTGTGAGCACACTGTTATTGGCCGAACTGTGTCGCCCTCAAAAATCATAAGTTAAAGCCCCAATGCCAATGTGATTGTATCTGGAGATCCAGCCTACAGGGAGGTAATTAAGGTTCAATGAGGTCATAAGAATGGGGCCCTGATACAACAGGATTGGTTCCTTATAAGAAGAAACACCAGAGAGCCCACCGTCTCTATCTCTCTGCCATGGGAGGACATGGTGAGAAGGTGACCGTCTACAAGCCAGGAGGAGAGTCCTCACCAGAACGTGGCCACCCAGATCTGGGACTTCCAGCCTCCAGAAATGTTGTTTACGCCACCCAGGCTATGATATTTTGTTCTGGCAGCCTGAGCTAAGATACTCATGTGTACAGATGGCATGAAGCCATGTTAACAGGGATTATCTCTGTGAGTAGGATTACTGGGGACTTTCAGCTTCAGCATTTTATTTTTGTAGGCTTATTATAGGGAACAAATATGATTTTTATAAATGCACAAAATCAATGCTATCTTTCAATATGTCAGTAATGGTTACTTATGGGTATGACAGAATTAATACATGTTCAGTGAAGAAACTGGTGGTTTTATGTTCTTTTTGCCGATCTGTACTTTCTAAAATATCTACGATAAGTAGATATTAATTTCATTTTTTTAAAAAGTTATTTTCACAGATTTTCCCCTTACACAGTAAATCATCTCTAAGGGATACCTGAGGCCCATTTGTGTGAGTGTGTGTGTGTGTGTGTGTGTGTGTGAGAGAGAGAGAGAGAGAGAGAGACAGAGAGAGAGAGAGAGAGAGAGAGAAGGAGAAGAGGAGAGAGAGAGATAGAAAGGGAGAGTGAGACCTTGAAAACCCATATCTTAGAATTCTTACACTCAACAAGCTTCAACTGACAGCCACTGCAGGTCAGGTGCTGGTCTGTATTTTTTTTCTTTACTACTGTAATAGTTTCTTTTTATCATGGTGTAACAGTATTACCACACACTTAGCAGTTTAAAACAACACACATTTATTCTCTACCATTCCATGTGTATCAGGAACCCTGACACGGCTTGGCTGGGTCCTCTGTTTAGGCTCTCATGAGAGTACAGTCAAGGTGTCAGCTGGGGCTGCATTCTCATTAGAGGCTCGACTAGGGAAGGACCTGCTTTCAGCCTTCTTCAGGCTGTTGGCAGAAATCAGTTTCTCATAGTTTAGAGCTAAGATTTCAGATTCTTGCTGGCTGAATCTTGTTGGTCAGAGGCCACTGTCAGCTGCAAGAGACACCACAAGGTTTGTCCTTTCTACAGATGTTCCCCAGCATGGATGCTTGCTTCCTCCAAGCCTGCAAAGAATGTAGAGACTACAGCAACATCTGACGTCCAGTAATCACTACACATAATCAAGTGTACTAGTGTGTAGAAGCAAGTCACATGTGGGGCGCCTGGATGGTTCAGGAGGTTGAGCAACCGACTTTGGCTCAGGTCGTGATCTCACAGTTTGTGAGTTCAACCCCACATCAGGGTCACTGATGTCAGTGCAGAGCATGCTTCAGATCCTCTGTCTCCCTTTCTCTCTGCCCCTCCCCTGCTCTCTCTCTCAAAAATAAATAAACATTAAAAAAAAAAAAAGAAGTGAGTCACAAGTTCTGCCCAGTCTCACGGGGATGGGACCCACAAGGGCATAACCACAGGCAGATCACAGGGCCACCTTAAGCATCTGCCACAAGCTATATTTAATTTTATCGAATTTGACGCATTTGAAAAAATGAAACAATGTAAGATTTTTTTCATATTCTGTCTGAGACCATTATTTTTACAGGGCTTTAATTCTCTCCTTATCATATTTTTTGAGATTCTCACTCATCTTCTCTTTAAATTACTATGTAAAATTTTTAATGAAGTATAAGAATATCTCCAGGAAAGAGAACAAATCATAGATGTATACAGTTTGAAGACTTTTCATAGGGACACCTGGTTGGCTCAGTCAATAGAGTGTGGGACTCTTGATCTCAGGGTTGTGGGTTTGAGCTCCACGTTGGGTATGGAGATTCCTTAAAAATAAAAATCTTTGGGGCGCCTGGGTGGCGCAGTCGGTTAAGCGTCCGACTTCAGCCAGGTCACAATCTCGCGGTCCGTGAGTTCGAGCCCCGCGTCAGGCTCTGGGCTGATGGCTCGGAGCCTGGAGCCTGTTTCCGATTCTGTGTCTCCCTCTCTCTCTGCCCCTCCCCCGTTCATACTCTTTCTCTCTCTGTCCCAAAAATAAATAAACGTTGAAAAAAAAATAAAAATCTTTATTGAAAAAAAAAAAGATTGTTCATGAAATGATTGCCCCCACATAAGTAGCACAATGGATCAAGAATCACCACGTTCCTGGCTTTAGAAGCCCCCTCGTGCTTCCAGGCAGGGCTACCCTCTCCTCCTCTGCTAACTTGTTCATGCCTGTCGACCCCACTTATTGAGTTGTCCCAGAATAGGGATTTTTAGGCTTAGGAACAAGACCGGCTCAGCCAACCAGGACCAAAAAGAACCTTTGCTACAGACCCAGTGCTGATAGAAATGATGCTTTGGCTCAAGCAGGATTGAGCCGCTGGCATTTACAGGCTGATGACTTCCTCCCCACCGGAGAAATTGGAAGGAAAAAAACAAACTGTGTTGGAGGGAATCAAAGGCCAAGAGAGGAAGAGCTACTGTGGGATGTTCTTCGCCCCTGGAGATGTCTCTGCTTCCAGACTCACGTGAATTACTCCCCAGGGAAGCAAAGAAAATTTGCAGATGTGAGTGGGGGAACTAAGACTTCTCTGGGGCAGCACTGTCCAAGAGAAATATAATGCAAGCCATAGTATGCAGTTTTAAATTTTCTGGTGGCTGTGTAAAACAAAAGAAGAGGAAATAAGCTTTAATCCTTTTAATGATTAAATATTAAATAATAATTTAATTTTAATAATTTTTTTTATTAAAAATATCCAAAAAATATCATTTTAACCTAAATCAGTATAAAATTATACATGAGATATTAATGAGATATTTTATATACAATGAGATGTTTTACTTTTTTATTTTCATACTAAGTCAAGGAAATCCAGTGCCTTAGGTCTAGAGTTTCACAGGCCATTTCAGACTAGCCACGTTTCAGTGGCTCAGTAGCTTATGTGCCTGATGACTATGGTATCGGTGGCCCGTAGAGTTCTAAGGATATGAGAAAATAAAAAATGCCGATTTTTCAAATGCTTCAAAGGTAGGTTCCAATGATAATCAAGACCCATGCATTCATTCATCAAACATTTTTGCATACAGGGGCTAGAAAGAACTCAAAGCTTCTGCCCTTAAGGACCTTAAAATGGAGCAAGGGAGACAGACGTGAATAGACCATTATACCATCAGGGGGTGAATGCAGTGCCAGAGAAAAGCAGGAGGGAGCAAAGAGATGACCATCTACATGGCAAGGTGACTGGACAAACAGGCACCCTAATATTACCACCCATTACAATCAGTTAAGATGCCTCAAACTCTCATCATTCAGTGGGCTCTGTGTCATGAAAACAGCCAGGTTCGAATACAAACACCTATTCGGGCAGGGGAACATGGAAACTCACCCAAGCCCATTTACGTGCATTATTGTTTGAAACCAGATTTATTTGTGTTATTTAGCAGAAAACAAAGCCGGAGGATGGGAGAAAGATCTAAGACTAAAGGCTCAACTGTGGAACACTCAGATCCTAGAAGGCTCCTAAAACACGACAGTAAAAGGGGAAAATGCATTGAAAGTGCAGATTTAAATGTCAGGAGGAAGCAGGAAAGGTACATGACTTTACACACGGAGAAAGTAGTCCAGACCAATGTCTTTCTTTTTCCTAACATGTCCTATCCGCCTAAGTATGCATCCCTAAGTAATAGACGACTGTACTTTTGAGAATCTCATTATTAAAAAAAATTTTTTTTTTTAATGTTTATTTTTGAGACAGAGAGAGAGCACACAAGCTGGGGAGGGGCAGAGAGAGAGAGAGGGGGAGACACAGAAACTGAAGCAGGCTCCAGGCTCTGTGCTGACAGCTCAGCACGGGGTTCGACACGGGGCTCGAACTCATGAACCATGAGATCATGGCCTGAGCCGAAGTCAGACGTTTAACTGACTGAGCCACCCAGGCGCCCCTGAAAATCTCATTATTAAAAGAGAACTGACATACAAAAAATGGCACATATTTAAAGTGCAGTTTTTGAGGTGGATATCATTGTTGTCTCAGTTTGTCAGATGAGGACAGTGAGGCTCACAGAGGGGAGGCTGGCCTTTCCAGGGTCCTACACCTGTGAGGGCAGGTTTATCTCCAGGGCTCCAGCCCAGGCCCTGTCCTCCCTCTCTGTCTCCACTCCAACTCCCCTGTAGGAAACCAGAGGCGACACTATGATGGCCCTGGTGAGGCTGGGATGGGAGACTTCCAGGCTGGCAGGAAGACTCGGGGTGACTGGGGGTGCCCAGAAGTCTGGGAGACTTTATTTGGGCTTTGTGTTCAGCCTTCCTCTTCACGCTCATTTTCCTTTGGCCCCTCCCCCAGCCCTCCCCATGCAGGGAATGGAGTGTAGACCCCAGGAACGGAGGGGAGGCACCCATGGCTGAGAAGCCCAGGTAACAACCACTCATTCTCCCAGGTAAAGTGCTAATGAAAGTCTGTTACAGTTTCACTAACAAATGAGTGTGAAAACATGTTGGGAATTTTCTCGTTATCCTCAAAGTATGCTGGAAGAGAGAAGCAGCAGGGTGCGGTGTTTAACCGTCAGCCTGTGGGTTCGAATCCCACGTGTCCCTCTTCTTCTGATGACCCTGGGGAGGCTCATTACCTCCCTGATCTGCCCGAGTTTCTCCCTCTACTGTGGAATCCTAGCATTACCTACTCATGGAGTAGCTGGGAAAACCCACTGAGAGGAAGCCTGTAGAGCATTTAACTCAGTGCCTGGCCCACGGGAAGGTTTTCAGAAGGACCAGCTGCTATCACTAATGAAAAATAACACTACATGAGACAGAAAGCAAGAGGAGAGACCTTGGTCTCCATCAAACCTTCAAGCATGTGCCCCACTGCCTCTGTTCTGGAGTATTCCAGCAGGCATGGAAGGAATTCTTATGGCGGTGGTGTCCTGTCAGGATGCAGGGGACTCCTCAGGAACCTAAGGTGGAATCCTCAGAAGAACCAGGGGCCATGGGTATGGACACCGGGGAGGGGCCAAGAGGGGCAGGCGCATTCTCTCCCCAGTTCCCTGAGACCAGATGCCGCCACTCTGACTTTCTCCTTCCTTCCCACTTTGGCTCTACTTCCCTCCCTTGCCCTTCCATCCTCCTCCCTCCCAGTCCTTTCTCCCTCTCCCTACAGCATGGCTGCTGTAACAGCTCACCACAGACTTGGTGGTATAAAACAATGGAAATTGATTCTCTCCCAGTTCTGGAGCTAGATCTGAAATCGAGGTGTCCACAGAGTTGGTTCTTTTTGGAGGTTCTGAAAGAGAATTGGTGACTTGTCTTTCTCCTTGTACAGGCCACCAGCAGTCTTTGGCATTCCCGATGCCTTGGACTGTGGACACATCACTAAGACCTCCACCACACTCTTCACATGCACCCCCACCCCCCATCTCTGTATCAGAGTCCCTCTCCTTTCATCTCTGAGGACACCACTCATTGGACCTAAACCCTCAAACCCAGGGTCATCTCATCTTAAAATTCTTTTTTTAATGTTTATTTTTGAGAGAGCAAGGGAGGCTCAGACAGAGAGAGAGGGAGACAGAGGATCCAAAGTGGGCTCTTTGCTTAGAGCAGAGAGCCCCACGTGGGGCTCGAACCCGTGAACTGGGAGACCATGACCTGAGCTGAAATCAGACGGTTAACGGACTGAGCCACCCAGATGTCCCAGTTATCTCGTCTTTAAATCTTTAACTTAACAACATCTGCAAAGACCCTTTTTCCAAATAAAATCCTATTCTGAGGTTCTGGGTGACTGTATATCTTTTGGGGCCACTATTTAGCTCACTAAACGCTTTTTCTATTTTCTCTCCAACCCCCAATTTTATATATCCACCCCCTTTTCCTCTCCCCACTCCTTTGCCCACCCTCCTTGTTCCTCTCCCTCTCCCTCTTCTTCCCCTTCTCTCCCCTCTTCCCCCTCTCTTTTCTCTCTCCACTGCCTTTTTAAAATAAAGCTTCTCTGGGGTGCTTGGGTAGCTCAATTGGTTGGGCATCCGACCTTGGCTCAGGTCATGAACTCGCGGATCTAGGGTTAGAGCCCCGTGTCAGGCTCTGTGCTGACAGCTCAGAGCCTGGAGTCTGCTTCGGATCCTGTGTCTCCTTCTCTCTCTGTTACCCGCCTCCCCACCACCCCACCACCCACCCCCACCCACTTGCACTCTTTCTCTGTTTCTCTCTCAAAAATTAAAATAAAGATTAAAAACAATTTTTTAAAATAAGACTTCTCTTTGGTGCTTCCTCATCATTTAGCTTGTACTGGCCAGAACTTCACATAAATTGTCAGACCGGATGCCCAGCAATAGCTAGTCTAGAATTTTTAATTTAACATTCTTGGGAGGACAGTTTTGACTGGGTGAGCCTGATCAGGTGTCCAGTCAGCTGTGGGCTTAGAGGCAGGGTTAGTTACCAGGTGCAGGCAGGTCAGTCTGGGCCCCCAAGGAGGACCCACCTGTCAATGGGTCCACTGTATGTGTAATCAGAACTCACTGCCCAGTCGCTGCGGGTCATGGGGCATCAACAGAGCTTTCAGATACCTTTTTCTGCCAAGATTTAATAAATCTGCTCCATCTGGGCCTGTATTCAATGCCATGAGGCATAGTTTTTGTAACTTGCTTGATTGTGAGAATCATATGAGAAAGGAGGGTGTTTTGTTAAAAACAGAGATTACCAGGCCCGCCTTCTCTGGATGGCATTCTAATAAATACTCAAGGAGATTCTTACCAACAGAAAATTGTGGAAAACACAACCATAGCGTAAAGTGTCTTTCTTTCTTCTTTTTTTTTTTAACATTGATTCATTTTTGATAGACAGAATATGAGCAGGGGAGGGGCAGAGAAAGAGGAAGACACAGAATCTAAAGCAGGCTCCAGGCTCTGAGCTGTCAGCACAGAGCCCAAGGTGGGGCTCGAACCCACAAACCCTGAGATCATGACCTGAGTCAAAGTCACATGCTTAACTACTGACCCACCCAAGCTCCCTGAGCACAATGTCTTTCTTTAAAAAAATTTTTTTTCAATGTTTATTTATTTTTGAGAGATAGAGAGAGACAGCATGAGCAGGGGAGGGGCAGAGAGAGAGGGAGACACAGAATCCAAAGCAAGTTCCAGGCTCTGAGCCATCAGCACAGAGCCTGACGCGGGGCTCGAACTCATGAACGGTGAGATCATGACCTGAGCCGAAGTCAGACACTTAACCAACTGAGCCACCCAGGTGCCCCACAATGTCTTTCTAATGTCACAGAGTTTGTCTCACTGTTCCCAGCAAATCTATCCCCCGATAATAGATTGCTGTGAGGTTCAACCAACCTGAAGAGAAAACGTGGTAACAACGCGCGATGCCAGAACTGGAAGCGTGGCATGGCGTGGTGAGGAATGCGGGCTTGGGGCTGTTGCACAGACCAAAAGTTGCTGGCCAGTGGCCCGCGGCTACGTGACTTCTCTAAACCTCACGTCCACTTGTAAGATGGGGGACAACGATATTCTCATTGGTCTTTTTGTGAAGATGAAGGACTATAATGAACAGGAGGCGTGTGTTTTGAGCATGTCCTCTACGGAACACGTCACATGGGCCATGTCGTAAAGCAGCCAGCACTGCACATGGCTGTGGCGGGGGGCAGCCGCCTTCTCTGCTGGGTCCGGAGCTGCTGCAGCCGCCCTGGCCAGGTAGAGAGCACCCTCTCTTGAACAGAATTGTTCTCTCTGCGAAAGAGAGAGATGGGGTGGCAGGGAATGAACACTGGGTTAGAAGCAACCCACTGTGTCTGCCACATCTTCTTAGGGGCATTTCCAGCAGTGTTTGGTTTTGTTTAATTTTTGTCATAGAAATTCTCAAATCTACAACAAAAGAAGAGAGGATCATACAACGAACCCCGTGTCCCCATTGGCCAGCTGCAACGACCATCTTCTGCCATTCTGATTTCACATCTCTCCCTTCCTTACCACCTCCCCACTGCCCCCACTAGAATGCTATAAAGGAATCGCTTCACTTTTTTTTTTTAATTAAAAAAACTTTTTTAACTTTTTTTATTATTTTTGAGAGACGGGGAGAGACAGAGCATGAGCGGGGGAGGGGCAGAGAGAGAGGGAGACAGAATCCAAGGCAGGCTCCAGGCTCTGAGCTGTCAGCACAGAGCCTGACGCGGGGCTCGAACTCACAGACTGTGAGATCATGACCTGAGCTGAAGTCAGGCGCTTAACCGAATGAGCCACCCAAGTGTCCCTTAATTTTTTAAAATATTCTTTGAGAGAGACAGACAGAGCACGAGTGGGGGAGGGGCAGAGAGAGAGGGAGACACAGAATCTGAAGGAGGCTCCAGGCTCCTCCTGGCTGTCAGCACAGAGCCTGACGTGGGTCTTGAACCATGGAAGATCATGACCTGATCATGTAAGACTGTAAGATCATGACCTGAGCCAAAGTCAGACACTCAATTGACCAAGCCACCCAGGCACCGCTCTTTGCTTTTTTTTTTTTTTAAATAGACTTTGTTTTTTTAGAGCAGTTTTAGTTTCACACCAAAATGGAGGAGAAGGTACAGAGATTTCCCATATAACCCCTGTCCCCATACACACAGCCTCCCCAACTACCAACATCCCCCTCCTCCCCCCGCAAACAGAGGCACATTTGTTACAGTCCATGAGCCTACACTGACACATGGTTATTACCCAGAACCCAGAGTCCACACTCAGTCTTGATTGCACCTTCTATGCGTTTGGACAAATGTATAAGGACATGTAATTGTTTCTCTTTTAAATACCCCAGTATTTCTGACAGATACAGGCCCTCATTACATTATGAGCACCTCATGTAATGCAGTAGAAAGCATGGGCACCACCTATGAAGGAATGTTGCCACAGATACTGAGCCTGACACAAGATCTGGACTTTACGGGAGCTACAGGGAATTGGGGTGTGTTCACTGTCACCCCCAGATTACAATCAGTTACGTCCATAATGTGCCATGTTCTACAGGGCAAATAACCCACGTTTTCTTTTTTTCTGTATTTATGTATTTTTTGTGTTACACAAGTTTTTCAGGGCACCTGGATGGCTCAGTTGGTTGAGCGTCTGGCTCTTGATATCGGCACAGGTCATGACCCCAGGGTCATGAGATCAAGCCCTGCATTGGGTTCCAAGCCAAGCATGGAGCCTACTTGAAATTCTCTCTCTCCCTCTCTCTCTCTCTTTCTCTCTCTCTCTCTCCCACTCTGCCCATCTCTCTTGCTTGCATGCTCTCTTTCTCTCAAAAAAATATTTTTTTTACAGTAAGCTCTAACCCCAATGTGGGGCTTGAACTCACAACCCTGAGATCAAGAGTCACATGCTCAGGGCACCTGGGTGGCTCAGTAGGTTGAGAATCCCACTTTAGCTCAGGTCATGATCTCACAACTCATAGGTTCAAGCCCCGCATCGGGTTCTGTGCTGACAGCTCAGAGCCTGGAGCCTGCTTAGGATTCTGTGTCTCCTTCTCTGTCTGTCCTCCCTGCTCATGCTCTGTCTCTCTCTCTGTCTCTCAAAAATAAATACAAACATTAAAAAAAATTTTTTTTAAGAGTCACATGCTCTACTGACTGAGCCAGCCAGGTGCCCCCAACCCCCACTCTGGGGTTTCTTTTTTCGCCTAATGAATAGCCTTTAAAAAGCGAGAGGAAATTGCTAAAGACTATAGCAGACTCAAGCAGATGCAGTGTGGGGACTGACAGAAGAATTTAGCCCCTGATTTGAACGAACCAACCATGAAGCTATGTTTTTGAGATGATTGGGGGAAATTGAACAGGCACTTTGTACTAGATGATGAGAGTGGATTGCCATTAGTTTGGGGGGATATTATAAGGGCATGTGGTCAGCATTATTGTTGAAGTCCTAACTGGTATTTCCTTTGACATAAACACACAGGGAAGAACTTTGGAGTGACTGGTTCAAGACCTTGAGCCCAGTCTGAGCTCCGCCAGTAAATTGCTGGTTGTTGGGCCTCAGTGTTCTCATCTGCAAAATGTGTAGGCTGGAAAGGATTTCATCACCTTCTACCATCCCAACCTCGACAATTTCAATTCCAATGTCATCTCCACCCTCTTTGTGCTGATACCATCATCAGGTCAGAGAGGTCAGCTAGGATGAGCTCATGGTTTACACAAACCATGCTTCTATTTATGTGTCACGGTAACTTCATTTTTTTTAGAGACAACGTTATTGATTCCCATTTAGCTTGTGGGCCACTCTGAGATTCTTATTTTCCTTCATCCTAAGAGCCTGCCTCTGCTCAACCTGGATCCAGGGAATGACATTCCTCTCTATTAAATGCCTCTCTGATTCACACCTCCCCACTTTTCCACATTGTCAAGGTTATTTTAGCTAATATGCTGCATTTATTATTTATTATTCAAATAGCTGTGATTGCTCTAACTCAAGATGGGTAGATCCCAGCCTGGCTCTGGTGGCCATGGACTCACAACAACAAAAGTCTTATAGGGGCGCCTGGGTTGTTCAGTCAGTTAAGCATCTGACTCTTGATTTCAGCTCAGGTCATTATCTCACGGTTTCACAGTTTGAGCCCCGTGTCAGCCTACGTTGGCAGTGCGGAGCCTGCTTGGGATATTCTCTCCTTCTCGCTCTCTCTCTGCCCCTCCCTCACTAGCACACGCAATCTCTGTCTCAAAAATAAATAAATAAAATAATGATAATAAAAGTGCCCTCCCATTCCATAGAGTGGCTCAATCTTTTAAAGCACATTTTCATGGAAGATGGTCTCCTTTTATATTCAGTCACTCTGGAGTGACATAGGCATTCTTATTCCCATTTCACAGGCTGAGTAATTAAGGTTCTGGGGAAATGAAGTGACAACTCAAGAGACGGGAGCTTGGATTCCAAGTCGTGAATCACCTTCATGACCTTGGGCAGGGCTGAGGCCCCATGAGGCTTCGGTGGAATTGACTACACACGGGGATATGCCCAGGCTAACCCAGGCTGATACCTGTCGCGCCTGTGTGGTTATCACCTGTGACCCCTTTCGCTCTAAAATGTCTTCCAGCTTGGTAGATAAATTATGCAGTTCCCTACCTGGAGCCCTGGAAGAGGAGGAACATGGACCAAACCAGTGGTTTTCAATCCTGGTGGCTCAACAGAGTCACTGGGAGAGAATGAACTTGGGATACTCAGACCTCACCCTAAACCAATTAAATCAGAATATTTGCCGGGATGGGCCCTGAAATTGTATTTGGTTCGAGCTCCCCGGGGGATTCTAAGGTGCAGCTGGAGTTGCAACCACGGCAGGTGGTCTTGCCCCCAGGCAGCAGCACCAGGGATTCCCCGACAAGGATGAGGCTCGGGTCCCATCACAGACCCCCTGACGGCACTGCAGCCCGCATTTGCGCACATCCCCTGGGCACTCACGCCATGCTCCAGCCTGAGCAACACTGCTATATGGGCACACGGAGCTAAACGACTTGGCCCGTACCACTTGGCTCCTGGAGCCTCACCGGAACAACGGCTCCCAGTTCTGTGTTACCTCAGCAGGTGGCTCATGGCCTGGGTACCGGAGAGGGCTGAGGTCTGGACAGACCATGATGTAGGCTGGAAGGGGAGCCCAGATGTCATGAAGGGATAACATGGCCAACTCACTCTCCAGAATGCGTGTAACAGCAAGAACAACACTCTGGTCAACTGACTTGACCATCTCCAGCAGCTTAGGACACAAAAAAGGACACACCCGTTCTTAACACTCACATTACTGATTCCAAGCCTCCTCCTGTCTGATCAGCAGCATACCTATTACCTAACTTTCTCTTTTGCCCTATCTGTGCCTCCTGTTTTCTAGAACCCCAGGCCCTCACCACTCCAGAGGGATCAGCATATTGCATCTCTGGCTGCTGCCCACACCAGCCATGCTGAATCTTGAGAGGGAATATCACAGTGTCTGTATAGTCACTGCTGGCCAGAGAGCCCCAAGCGGGGTTCCATGTTCATAGAGCTGAACCTTAAACCCAGAAAGTGGCTGACACTCCCTCTTGCCCCGAGGTGATTTCCTCTTGGGGGGTCCTTGGGATCTTTCCTGGGTAGTTGACCTCAGGTGTCATCTCTGCGATCAACATAGCGCTTGCTACTGCTAAGCCTCAAACGTGTCCTCGTGCTCTCCCAAGAGGCTCCTTGGCCGTCATGCAAATGTGCCCGCCCACTCCCTGGAGCTGTGTATACAGAGAAGTACAGAGGCGGACAGGCATATTAGCAGCCCTGCAACAGCCTCGGGCAGGGACATGGGGCCCACACCTTACATTCCTCAGAGGGGCCCTACTGTCTCCTTTGAGACACCCACACTTCTGTCTGCTCTAAAACTATGGAGGCCTTATTCCAGGCCAGGCACCGTGCTGGTCAACAGCAAGCTTGATCTCTCTGACCAAAGCCCTCCACTGGCTGCCATTTTACTCAGAGTAAAACCCAAGGCCTGGGCTCCCCAAGCAATCTCCCTGCTCCTTTTCTCTCCGCCTGCTTTTCCTGCTGCTCAGGCCCCGCACTCCCCTCCAGACACATGCACTTCTCAGGTTCTTTTTTTTTTTTTTTTTAAATTTTCTTTTTAATGTGTATTTATTTTTGAGAGAGCAACAGAGAGACAGAGTGTGAGCAGGGGAGAGGCAGAGAGAGAGGGAGACACAGAATCCGAGGCAGGCTCCAGACTCTGAGCTGTCAGCACAGAACCTGATGTGGCGCTCGAACTCACGAACCGTGAGATCATGACCTGAGCCGAAGTCGGATGCTTAACCGACTGAGCCACCCAGGCGCCCCATTTCTCTGCTTCTTCAACACACCAGGCATACTCCTGTCTCGGGGTCTTTTCCCCGGCTGTCCCCCGCCTGCACCTGTTCTTTTCTCAGATCCCACAAAGCTGTCACCTCTTTAAAGCCTTGTTTCAAGTATCATTTCAGTAAGACCTACCCTAATAATAGTCTATTTAAAATTGCAACCAGGACCCACACTGCCAGTCCCCTCTCCACCCTCCCAATCCTCCTTGTCCAGATTTAATTTTTGTAATTGTACTTAACTTTCAATCACACTACATAATTTTCTTCTTCTACGCATTCTTTATTGTCTGTCTCCCTCTGGTAGAATGTAAGTTTCATAGGATTAAGACTATTTCCCCCTCTATTTGCTCACTGGTACGTCCCTCAGTAAGTATTCATGGAATGGATGAAATTTCAAAGCCCCTAGATGTAGGTAGAATTGTAGTGCCCATTTTACAGACAGGAAAACTGAAACTCAAGGAAGTCACGTGACTCGCGGAGGTCATGGAGGACCCGGATACTAGCACCAGGTCACACACACTTCAGAACCAGTCACTGGGCTAGTTTTAAGGATCTCAGTGCAAGCAACATGTGGATACTTTAGGTAGAGTCCAGGGAGGAGGAAGTAAATTGAAATTTGCTTTGTGTTTAGGGGTGGAGGTGGAAGATGCTAGAAGAGTGATGATAAGAAGGATGAAGGAGGGTTGCGCTGACCTGGAGTCTTCGAAGTAGTAACCTGCGGTTGGAGGGAGAGTGTGTCGCTTGAGGTCAGCAACCAGGAACAATACCAACACCTGCGGTAACAAACCACCTTCCCACCTGGGGGTTTACAACAGCAAGCCTTTGTTACTGCTCCCCAGTCTGTTTGTCAAACTAGGCATGCCCAGTGATCTGGGCCAAGATCTGCTGATCCCCACTGAGCTCACTCCGGTGCTACTGTCTGTGGGGCTGCCTGGGCTTATGTGTCTGGCGGCCGGCAGGCTGTGGGACGGGGCGGTGGGGGTCTCTGGAGCTGTGTCTCCCATCCTCCGGCAGGCCAGCTCGGGCTTGTTCACACGGCGGCACAGCCATTCCAAAAGAGGAACGGAAGCATTCGAGGCCACCCGGACTAAAGCAGAACCAGCCCCATTCCATCCACTGCAGGCTATTAATCAGGCGGTGGCACGGGCTCAACAGGTGGGGAAATAGGTCCCCCACAGGATGTACTGCAAGGAAAGGGACGTTGTGACCATTTCTGAAAGCCAATCTCCTACAGGTTGGCTTAGCGTAACTGAAATGCACTCTATAAAGCAACAGGGACAAGCAATAGATAAATAATGAGGATGAGGGAGAGGGGGTGGACAGAAGGAAGAAATGTGGTGCCAGAAAACTAGTTTATTCATTCCTTTGACAAATATTCAGGGAACATCTGCTGCAGGCCCAGCACTGTGCTGGCCCTGTGAGTGCAGCAGGAGACAGACCTGGGATCAGGCCCTCTCAGGACTGCATGTTGGAGCAGGACACAGATAAAGACACCCACCCTGCAATTCGCCATGAGTGAGGCTGTGTCAGGAGAACTGTGGGCAAGTGTCAAAACTCCCAGGGGAGGCACCTGGCCATTGTGGGAGAAGGGACCAGGGATGGCCTCCAGGAAGAAACCCTAAAGCAAGGTTCGTGGCACTAACCATGCCAGAGAGGGTTGGGGAAGAGAGAAGGGCATTTGAGGCAGGGGAACAGGATGTGTAGAATCCCAGACACGAGAGGTGGGTGTGCCTTGTTGACTGAGCGTGGCTGGAGTCAAGGAAGACCGGAGCTGAGAGAGGCAGACGGGGTCGAGACCGCATGCGTAAAGATTTGTAACTGAGAGGTTACAAGATCAGGCTGGCATGTAAGAAAGACCACTTACCTGTTAGTACAGAGGTGGACTTTTGGTTTTGGCTAAGAGGGTGGGTGGAGAAGCAGGTAAAGGTGAGATTCGGGAAGTCTAGTTAGACCCTTTGAGTAATTCAGGCATGAAATGGCAGATGGAGAGATTAGAGAGAGAGGTTTCAAAGAAAAAAGCTCCTGGATGGTTAAGTGCCACAAGGAGACAGAAAATTCTAGAATGTTGTCTGGGGTTTCTGGCTTCAGCCAGAGAGATAGATGGTGGTACTATTTAACAAGACAGAAAAACTTGGCTAAAGGAAGTCCCCTTTAATTGAGCACAAAATTTGATTCTAAGCTTCCCAGCAGCAAAGGCAAAGAGAAACCAAGATAAATAACCTCATTTTGATGTTTCCTAACAGGAAGCACTGCCGTGCACTGTGGAAACCAAACTTCCTCATAAGGTATACAAGGGGAATCTACCAAAGGGATCTCCATGGAAAGTACCCTGAGCCAAATACAGACAAGATCCTTAGAAAAGGTGCAGAAATATTCTTTGCAGGCCTGTTCTGTGTATATAGAGAACCTGATATGAGCTGAGAGCCAGTGACCATGTAGAGTCACTTGTGGGAAGACATTGTAATGGCCTCTGAGTATCCCACTTGCCAAAGATTTTTGAGCTCCTGGCATTTAGAAAAGTGAGAGATTGGATACAAACAGAAGGAACTTACAAATACATTTTATTTCATAAGCTGAAATTAAGAGTCCATGACCTTAGTGTATAAATTAATGCCCCAGGATCCTTTTTTTTTTTTTTTTTTTTAGAAAAAGAGAGAGAGAGAGGGAGAGAGAATCCCAAGCAGGCTCCATGCTCAGCATGGAGCCTGACGCAGGTCTCGATCTCATGACATTGGGATCATGACCTGAGCCGAAATCAAGAGTCAGACCCTCAACAGACTGAGCTAACCAGGCGCCCCTTAAAGGGAATAATGGGGAAGTCACAATTCCCGCAAATGCCATTAACACCGCAATCAAATAACTTAGAGCTCTGTTTTTAAATGTCGAAGCAATTAGAACAAAACTACTGTATTTTTTCCCGGATACTAAAGTAACTCAGACTTACTATAGAAAATTCGGGAAGTTCAGAGAAGCCAAAAAAAAAAAAAAAAAATTAAAGTCACTTCTAGTCGCAGCAAAGATGACAAACCACTGTTGATATCGTGGTGTACTGGTCTTCACAGGTATTTTTCTGGAGCTAACTATAAGGAAATATTTTTCTCCTTAAAAGGTTGGGATAAGGTGAAGCTGCATCAACTCTCTTACATCCTGCTTCTTCCACTCACGTTTTCCAATGACAAACAGAAGCCTTTGTTTTAAGGAAACCTAGTGTTTCAATGACCTCACTTAATGTGTCCAAATTTCTATGTGTTCTGTCTCTTGTGTGGACATTCGTGTACTTGTTCTGCTTTGTGCTCACTAGCTTCCTGAAAATGAGAAGAAAGGTTAGTGAACTTGACTTTTTCTTGCCAAGTACTTAATTGTGTCATTTATAATAGAAATCTTGGGGCCTGGTATTTGAGCAGAAAGAGAAAGAAATATGCTAATGCGTTGTGCTTCACAGAGAGCACAAGAATAATTAGCCAGCCCAAGGCCACTCCTGAACAGGTTGTGGCCTTGCCGCCTCCTTTCCTGGGGAACGTTCTCCTCTGATAACTGTTCCACGGGGATGCAACCTCCATTCTGCCTTTCTCTTCTATCATGGTACATGGCAAAAAGGCCACAATGCTTTACTGCTGCTCCCATCAAGAGATGAAGTCTATCTCCTTACCTCTTGAGTCAGGGCTTGTGATCTGCTTGGGTCAATGGGACGGACAGATGTGACAGTGTGTCTGTTCTGAGCCGACAACTTACGAGACCTTGCAACAAGGTGCTTCCTTCTTCCAACATGTGAACAGGCCTGGGCAACATGCTGGATGATGAAAACCTCATGGAGAGAGGCCCCAGGCATCCCAGCCACGACCATTACAAACCAGCATCCCCAGCTGACCATGGCCCCGGTGTAACCACCCATGTCCAGCCCCGCCCAGAAGAACAAGAATTCGTGACCTATAAAATTGAGAGCTAAATAAGTAGTTGTTTTGAGGTTGGTAAGCTTTGGGGTAGTTTGTTACACAGAAAAAGCTGACTGATGACGGTCACTGAGCATATTTGAAATAGATTTAAGCATATCACGGTGCATAAGAATCTGAGAGTTCAAATGTTATGCTGATGAGACTGGAGAAGTCCCACAACGGCAGGTGCCACATCTGTATGTTTTGTTTTCTAAAATATTTATTTATTTATTTATTTATTTATTTATTTATTTATTTAGAGAAAGAGAGAGAATAGCAGGTGGGGGGGGCAGGGAGAGAGGGCGAGAGAGAATCCCAAGCAGTCTCTGAGCTATAAGCACAGAGCCCAATACGGGGCTCAAACCCACGAACCAAACGATGAGATCATGACCTGAGCCAAAACCAAGAGTTGGACACTTCACCGAGGCACCCCAGGCACCCCGCCACATCCGTTTTGATTGCTGTGGTAGCTTCATGTCTAGCACAGTGCTGGGCACACAGTAGGTGGTGCCTCCATGATAATAATGGCATTTATTGAATGCTTACTACATACCCATCACCATGCAACATGCTTTCATGTTGGTTATATTATTTTGTGATACAAAGAAAATGTCCTTCCCAGAGGCGCCTGGGTGCCTCAGTCAGTTAAGCAGCCAACTTTGGCTCAGGTCATGATCTCATAGCTCAAAGGCTCATGAGTTCGAGGCCTGCGTCAGGCTCTGTGCGGACAGCTCAGAGCCTGGAGCCTACTTCTGATTCTGTGTGTCTCTCTCTCTGCCCCTCCCCTGCTCATGCTCTGTCTCTGTCTCTGTCTCTCTCTCTCTCTCTCAAAAATAAACATTAAAAAAAAGAAAAAAAAAAAAAAAGAAAATGTCCTTCCCAATGTAAAAAAAAAAAAGACATCTACATCCTAATCTCCAGAACCTGCGGATATGACACCATATGTGGCAGAAGAGACTTGTAAGATGTGACTGAGTTAAGAATCTTGAAAGGGAGGGATTATCCTGTATTATCTGGCTGAGTCCAGTGTCATCTCAAGGGCCCTGACATAGGGAGGCAAGAGGGTCAAGGTCAGAGAAAGGAGATGTGACTGTGGAGTCAGAGTGGAGTGAAACATTCTGGGAACGGAGGAGGGGCCACCACCCCAGGAGCACAGGCAGCCTCTAGAAGGTAGAAGAGGCCAGGAGATGGATTCTCCCCTAGAGCTGCCAGAAGGGACACAGCCGTGCAGGTATCCTGGTCTCAGGCTTCATCCCTCCAGACCTCTGAGGCAATAAATGCGTGTACTTGGTTTAAGTCACTCAAGGTGTGCGTGTTTGTTACAGCAGCACTTGGAAACTCATACAGATTCCATCCTCACCGTCCCTTATAAAGTAAGCTCTACTGTCAACATTGCTGCTTGACATAAGAAGGAACTGAGGCTCGGACAGTCTAAGTCATTTGCCTGGCTGTGAAGTTGCAGAACTGGATCATACCTGGTCTTCCAAAATTTACCTGTAGAGCCTCCCAGTGAGTCAGAGAAAGAGCACTGACTATGGAGTCTGGGTGGGAAAAGCACCTCTATAAAAATAAGGATGAGGAACTGGACCAGATGACTTCAAACCACCCCTTCCTATTCTGATTTTCTAGGATTCTAAAACATTGAATTGGCACTTTCCAGTGTCAGATTCACAACTCACAAGAGGACCAGGCAGGACTCAGGGGCTCAATCATCTCTGGAGAAAGAGTTGGAAGAAAGCTCTGGAAATACAGTATGGACCATATCAAACTAGGACTTCTGACAAATATAGGATTGTCGCAGTGCTGGTAGATCATGCCACAGCCCCTGAAATCCACGGAGTGAGCCTTGTGGCTGCCTCCCCACCACCTATCCACCCAGCTCCACTGTGTGGCAGCTCAGGGCTTGCATCGAATTGACCCAGCCCCAGGCCCAGGATGGGCTGTGACTGGCCCAACCCTTCAGTGTAATCTCATCTCCTCTGCCACAGTGATTGATCCAAGTACTGATTAGAGCATTAACTGGGACTTTGGTTCAGTGAATGGAGAAAGAGAGGCTATGTGTTTTGCATTTGTTCTTGAGAGCACCGTGTACAGGTATGAGACCTGGGGTTGTTGTACCCACTTTGCTACAGTGAGGAAGCCAGTTTGAGCGCAAGACCAGCCCCAGAGAAGGGCAGAGCTGAGACAATTACACAGAAACTGAGCCAGGTCCGTGCTCAGACTGTACCTGAAGTCTAACCTATCTCTGGACTTTGAAGTTACAAAACCCGATAAACTCCCTTGATGGTTCTAACATAGTTTTGGTGTTTTGGTTTTTATTTCTGTGTGTTTTAAAGCAAACCTATCCTAACAGACACCAATCAGTCACTTCTAAGATACCTACGTAAAAAAGCAGCCACGGCCATCTTTCCTACAATTTAGCTACCTGGGAGAATCATTTGGCTCTTGGTACCTCTTTCCTCATACCTCGCACCTTCCCTATCATCAACTCCAGCTCCGTATGTCCTTAAAACCTGGCCTGAGCCTGGTCAGCTCATGTTGAAGACAATTTTCCTACTTTATATAGCACGTATGTCTTTGCTCTCTGTTCCACCACTGATGTCTCTTTTCGTCTTGTAGTTCTTCATCATGAATCCCAGCTGGCCTAACATGCTGGTCTTAGCTCAGCTTGAAGCCTCTACCTACAACCCACATATTGGTGGTCAAAGACTCTGAGCCCAACCCACCCCTCAAAGGGGGAATGGGAAGGCCGGACATTCCCCCTCTTTGAAACTGGATGAAATGGCCCCACCAGAGAGGACACTGCTCAACAGTCCAAACTTGGGTGAAGTGTCAAGCAGGCTAGAGACAGGAAGTGAGGGTTCATCACAAGCAGAGACTAGGCTGGCAGATTTGGGATGCTTATGGGGAACAGTCTCATCTGGGGATGGAACCAGTCTCATCTGGGGATGGAACCTCATTTTCCTCATCTATAAAATGGGTTTAAACTAGATTAGGGAGGGGCGCCTGGGTGGCTCAGTCAGTTGGGCATCCGACTTCAGCTCAGGTCACGATCTCGATATCGCGGTCGGTGAGTTAGAGCCCCGCGTCGGGCTCTGGCCTGATGGCTCAGAGCCTGGAGCCTTCTTCCGATTCTGTGTCTCCCTCTCTCTCTGCCCCTCCCCCATTCATGTTCTGTCTCTCTCTCTCTGTCTCAAAAATAAATAAACATTAAAAAAAAATTTAAACTAGATTAGGGATTTTAAAACCTGGAACTCATGTTCAGGGGGCCAAAGTTTTCTTTAGAGAATTTCTGTTGTTTTCATTATATTATCAAAGGAATATGTAACATCAATTTTAAGAACTACAGGCCTAGATGACTTTAATCGGCCACTGGCCATCTGTGGTTCTAGATGAGGGACTACAGTGGAATCCCTCTAAGGATCACAGTCACACGCAAGCACAAACAGTGCAAGTCACGGAAGTCAAATCGCCCTAAGGTGTTAAGGCCACAGGGAGCTGAGGGTGATTATAAGGAAGGTGAGTTTTTTCAATTGTATAAAAAGTTCGCGGTTGTATTTCCTTTCAGATTGCATATACCACTGTGTACAGGAATTCTTAGGCACGCTGACATTGAGACCCACTGAGCTAGACTTGAAGTAGAAACAAAGAGCAATTCTCCATGCAGGTGTTTAAGTGCTCAAACTCCTCTTCTTTAAAAGAATTATTACCTAGACCCCCCTCCCACCCCGCCCCGCTGCCCCAAAGCAAAATTTACTCTGTAAAATGAGTTTTGCACCATTTCTTGGGTATGGAAAGTGCCGGGGGAGTGGAGGACAAGTCCCAACACTGATGTGGGGAAGTGGAGAAAGGCTCCAGAGCAGGTGATACAAGTGCGTGGAAGGGCGCCCTGGGCAGAGGGGAGTGTGAGCAGAGGCATGCAGGCATGGATGTTTGGGTGCTAGGGGAACACGGGGAAACTTCTGGTGTGTAAATAAGCAAAATGCTGGGAGATTTGAGTGGGGAGAGGGGTGGGGCTGAATGTTCCAGGTTTTGTGAGCTTTGTTAAGGGCTTAAGAGCCCCTGCAGGGAGGCAGGGCAAAGGGTATATACACACAGGTGGGATGTCAAACAAAACTCCTCTGGGCAAACACAGCTCTGGGCTTCCTGCAAGGACCTCAGCCTTGCTGGGTCTCAGATGCCTTGGGGACCACCTGCCTGCAGAGTCTTTGCTGGCTCAGACTGGAGGATGGGCTGGGAGAAAATTAGGTCCTCTTCTCAGAGAAGTTAAACTCACTCATCCAGGGCTGGCTGACTAGGTTATCAGGGTAGCGCTGCGAAGATCAGTGGAAACTGTCTTTTTACTCATATGACAGTTCTCTATTTGCTGTACCACAAATAACCCCAAAACATAGAGGATTCAAACAATACACACTTACTGTCTCAGTCTCTGAGGGTCAGGAGCTTGAGAGCTGCTTAGCTAAGAGCTTCTGGTTCGGGGTCTCTCGTGAGGTTGTGCCCAAGATGTCAGCTGGGGCTGCTGTCATCTGAAGGCTTGACCGGGGCCTCCTGATGGCTCACTCACGGGGCTGTCGGCAGCAGGCCTCAGGTTCTCTTCACGTGGGCCTCTCTGTATGGCTGCTTGAGTGTTCTTATGACCTGGGAGCTGGCTTCCTTCAAAGAAGTGAGCCCAGAGAGCAAAGAGGAGGCCACTTGCCGTTAGGCCCTAATCTTGGATGTCACATATTGTCACATCCTGCACATTTATTCATTAGAAATAAGTCTCTAAGTCCGGCCCACACTTAAGGGGTGGGAATCAGACTCCACCTTTCCAAGGGAGGAATATTAAAGAATATTAGACATATTTTAAAACCACCACATCCCATTAGAGATTTTAAGAATGTTCCTCATTGTTCCAGGTAGAAACAGTATCTCTAGAATAATGGTTCTCAGATTTTGATGGACATACAGACCATCTGGGGGTGCTTGTTAAGAGAGAAGGCTCCTGTATCCAGCTCTGGAGTGAGGCCCAGAAGATGGCAATTTAGGATAAGTCTCGCAGGGCATTCTAACGCAGGATATCGAGGTCCAGGAATCTGTATGTGACAAGCTCCCACAGTTACTCTGTTGCTGGTGAGCCATAAAATTCCTACCATTGGAATGGTAAGATCACAAATTCCAGTACAGTTGGGAATAACCACGTGGATAAGTCTGGTCAAGGGCTAAAGCAGGAACGGAAGGGCACTTGGGCACAGCTCCCCAGACATACGCCCGTGACAGGCAGAGCTCAGCAGTCACAGCTCATTCCTCACTTTCTTGGATGCAGTCCCAGGGAGCTTCTCGACCCAGCCCTGCAGACAGCCTCCTCCCATCATTCAGACACTAGAAGCCTATTTGCCATACTTGATCTACAGCCACAGGTCCGGGAATCTGCTTAGTTCAGACGCATAACACTGATTTGGAAAATCTTGGCAAGAAAGAGATTTCTCTAGCATGCATGGAGAAAGAGCTGAGCATAGCTATTATCTATTCCATAACTGGATGGGGATGATGGGATGGGCGGGGGGATAGGACCTCGGGGGCGGGAGGGGCACTTGACCAGCACTGAGCCCTGGGAATGCGTGGTCTGAATCAAAGGTTGGAACAGTTCAGTGAGGGGCTCCTCACAGAGGCATATGCTTCCGCCTTGATGAGGAGCTGGGGGTTTATGAGGTGGCCCCGGGGGTGGCCCTTTTGTTGAGCTCTGTCTGGTTCTTCACTGGCGCTTTCAGGAAACTTGCCAGGAGCCCCTCTGCGTTTCCAGTCATTGTCTGGGCCCCTCTTGCCCTCTTTATGTGGGATGGTTTATGTCTGCCCCTCAGCCCCGGGAGGAAGCTGACACAAGAGCGGCTAAGCAGCTGTCGGGGCCTTTCTGTTTTGAGCTGGGACACTATTGTCTCTCTCTTTATTTCCCATAAGGAGCCGTGACCCAGGTGGCTATGGAACGGCTGCTCGGTGGCTCAGGGCAAAAGGCAAACGCAGCCATCACACAGCATGAGGGGCAGGTGAGGGCACTGCAGACCCATCATTAGCAACTGCAACAAAGCCCAGGCCTCCCTCCCAGAGCCTCCTGTAAGTTCACCTCCACCGCTCTGGGTCTGACCTCCCCAAGGTGGGTGTGGCCTCCCCTGCGGGGACTCTCGCCCTCAGACGCATTTCCCCACAGCTTTCCTTGGGCTGGGTTTTTACCCCAGCTTCAGATCAGAGAAACTGTTAGAGGCCTGGCTTCACATGGCATCGGCTTGAACCCCTGGAAAACTTCCCCCCAAACCTTCCTCCCCTCTTCTGCTCCAACTGAACCGTTTCTAAGGCAGTTGTAACTATATAATACCCATTCTGGCCGCCCCTCCCCCCACACACTTAGTCATGTTCCTTGTTTAAAAAAAAAAAATAGAAAATGCACCTTACACCCAAAGATAGAGATTTTTATTCTGAAATATTTCTTCCAGACTTTCTTTCTCTCTGCATGTGTACATGTGTGTATGAAACCATTGACATTTTGGGTTTGTTTGTTTCTTAAGGTTTGTTTGTTTTTTTTTTTTTAAAGATTTGTTTATTTTTGAGAGAGAGCACAAGCTAGGAAGGGGCAGCAAGAGAGGGGGACAGAGGATCCCAAGCAGGCTCTGCTCTGACAGCAGTGAGCCTGGTGCAGGGCTCGAATTCATGAACCGTGAGATCATGCATGACCTGAGCCGAAGTCGGACTCTCAATTGACTGATCCACCCAGGCGCCCCAAACTATTGACATTTTGTGGGATAATTCTTTGTAGTGAGGTCTGTCCTGTGCATCACAGGATGTTGAGCAGCATCCCGAATCTCCTGGGCCACATTTGTGATAGCCAAACCTGTCTCCCGACATCGCCAAACGTCCCTCGAGGGGCAAAATCACCCTCAGTTTAAAAGCACTGTTTACAGACACACACACACACACACACACACACACACACACACACACACACACTGCAGTCAGTCATATTGCAAACACTGCCTCTTCTCTCCTCCTTCTTCTCCTCCTTCTCCTTTCTTTTTTAATTGACTCAGCCACGAACCCCTTCCGTATCAACTATTAGAAATCAACAGTGTTATTTGCAATGATGGTAGAGATGCCCATCAGCTGGTTCACATGTGACATAACTTGTAACATCAACCCCCGTCATCGGCCCTTGTATACAAAATTGAAATGAGTCAGTACACCCTGAGTTAAGCATTTTAATTTTTTTAATTTTTAAAAATTTTATTTTATTTTTAAGTAAACTCTACACCCAATGTGGGGCTTGAACTCACAACCTGAGATCAAGAGTCATATGCTTTACTGACTGAGCCAGCCAGGTACCCTATAAGCTGCTTTAAAAAAAAAAAACTTTTTTTTTTTAGTTTATTTATTTTTGAGAGAGAAAGAGTGTGTGAGTGAGGGAGGGGCAGAGAGAGAGAGGGAGAGACAGAATCCCAAGCAGGCTCCACCCTGACAGCACAGAGCCTCACGTGGGGCTTGAACCCACAAACCTGAGATCACGAGCTGAGCCCAAATCAAGAATCATATGCTTAACCTAATGAGGCACCCAGGCTCCCCCTATAAGCTGCTTTTTAAATTTTAAGATGTCATGAACATCTTTGCACATCACAGCTGTGGGATGTTGACCAAGTGATTCTACCTCTCTGAACCTCCATTTCCTCATGTGTAGGAGGGTGATGTGCTGTGGGAATGAATCACCAGAATGGGTACCTGTGCACCCCCCACCGAACGCCCTCAACCCAGGGCCACGACTGCAGTTAAAGTCCTTGTTATGTTTGCTATGTCCTGGCTTTTCAATGGCTTTTAGTGCCCACCCTTTATTTGGAGACGCCGTACATTTTTTAGTTTGCCCCTACTGATGGACTTTTAGGTGGTTTCCTAATTTCCAGCATCATAAATGACCCTGCCATTAATATAATCATAGACAGTTTCCCCTGACGCCTTGGGAAACCAGTGAAAGAGAATGTAGTCACCCACCTGTCCTCACTGGAATCTGTGAAGCAAAAGACAAATTGTTTTCTTCATGGCCTGGTTCTAGAAACTTTCCTAAATGTGAGGCCCCACCCACCCTGCCCCTTCAGGGCCTGCCAGGCAATTAGCCCGTCTGCTCTCCAGTCGGGGTGCTAACTCCAGGCTCCCCTAGGCCAAACCCGGATTTTTTTTTCCTTGCTTTTAAGTCAAGCTTAATCCTCTTCTTCCTGCCTTGAGATCACCCAGGCTTGTATTTAAACACCTGTGAGATTTCTATTCTTTTCTATTTGTTTTTAAGTTATGGATGTGCAATATTTTGATGGATGCAGTGTGTGCGTGAAAACATTTGCACAGTTTAAAGAGCAATAGTAAAATAAAGACTCCTATATCCAGCACCCAGGTCAAGCAACAGTACATTTGCTACCCATTAGCACCCACACATGCCTGTCTCTCCCACAGGGAGCTTTCCTGAGGGGCGTGGAACAGAAGGGGATGGTCCACCGGGGACCGTGGAGTCGGGGAACCAGATTCCGCCCCAAATTCCATTCTGCCCCTGCTTGTCCTTTGAGGTTCTGACGCCTTGGGCACATTACGTAACTCTGAGAGCTTGGATTTCTTGTCATTGAAGTGGAAGATTGTTATGCAGATTAAATGAGATGCTTCTTTTGATAAACCCCAAGTCTGGTGTCTGGCACCAAGTAGGTGCCAAAGCACAGAAGCTGTTGTTTTTGTTATGGTGAGAGTTTCTGAACAGGGGATTCAGAACCGTGCCCCCCTCCCCCACCACCTCGCTCTGCCAGCCCTGAGCCCTGTGATTCCAGGCAGGGCACGTCCTGGGGCTCAGCTTCCTCAGGTGGGAAGTAAAGAGGACAGACTCACTGGAAACTCTAACTTCCTTTTTTTCCAGCTCCAGCCCTTTGTTATCAAGCCAAGGAGAACAGGCTACGTTGAAGCAAGAACTTAATACCAAGGACTCAGTGAACAGTGCCCTTAGCTGGACCCTAGAAAAAGATAAAGTGGCCCAAGGTGAGTCACATGGCCAGGAGGTAATAATCTGGTTAATAATGACAATATTGTAAGCACTTATTCTGGGGACCTTGTGGTAAGAGCTGCACGCGGGGCCATTTATGTCCTCACTGTGTGTGATAGATTCTATTCTTTGATGCCTATTTTACAGATGTGGAAACTGAAGTTCAGAAAGGTCATGCGGATGGTCCACAATCCTACAGCCCACGACTTTTTGATTGGCAACCAGCACCTCTCATAATGTGCGCCGAAATCATGTGGGGGTCTCGTTGAAAGGCAGACTGTGATTCTGCAGGTCTGGGGTGGGGCTCAAGGCTCTGCATTGCTAACACGTTCCCAGCAGTGCTCATGCTATCGGTCTTCTCAGCAACTCACATGCCCCCTGCCCCAGAGCCAGGCTGAGGAAGGAGTGGGGCCTTCAGATTCCCTGGTTTCGACGAGCATAAACTTCATTTTCCGGAATCTGCCTCCACTTGGTGACCTGCAAAGACCAGGTGAAGAATGGAAGAGAGTCTGGGGGTACACACGGGGATCGTGCAAAGTAAAAGCAGAGCAAAACCGTGGAGAGCTGAAGGGCAGGGCCTCGTCCTCAATCTCTCCCGGCCTGGCAACCGCCGGTCCCCAGCATCCAGGCACAGAGCGTGTCCTCAGGGCTGGCCTGCGACAGGCTACCGTAGAAGACTGCTCAGAATGAGCTTGGCTTCCAGTTCCAGACTGCTCCAGGGCCCGCCTGCCCCGGCCTGATGATCTGGGCACCACCTTTCTATTGAGGTGGGACTGGGATACAATGATGTTTTTGAATTTTAAATATTTATTGTTTTAAACATTTATTGTTTAAAATATTACTTGAAAATGTTTTGGGGCACCTGGGTGGCTCAGTGGGTCAAGCGTCCGACTTCAGCTCAGTTCATGAGTTCGAGCCCAGTGGCAGGCTCTGTGCTGACAGCTCAGAGCCTGGAGCCTGCTTTGGATTCTGTGTCTCCCTCTCTTTCTGCCCTTCACTGACTTGTTCTCTCTCTCTCTCTCTCTCTCTCTCTCTCACTCTTGGGCTTCATCTCCCATTTGGGATTTGCTTCTCTACCCCTTCCCAGAGTATAAGAACCTTGAGGGCAGGGATTCTGCCTTGCTTCTCTGAGTCTACCTTAGAGCACCAGCATGGCCCTGCTAAATGCTCAAGAAATGACTCTGGTTAACGTGACCATTACCCATGTGGGAATCCTCGAGCGAGTGACTACACATGTGGTCTTACATGGCATCTCTGTCTCCTCCCCTCCCAACCCCCTTCCTCTTTGCTTGCACCCCTGTCCTCTGCAGCCTCTGGGACTTCTGGGGGTTATTGGGTTTCTCAGTGTGGGAGGTCAGATGGCGAGCATGACTCTCCTTTAGTAGGATGGAATTCTCTTTCTGCCATGGCTGAGGTTGTACAGTCTCTGCTATCATAATCTTGGCTCTCATTCACACATTAGCTATGAACTTGTCCACTCTCTTGCTCCTCTGGGCTCAATTGCCCACCTTTCCTGAGGTCAGCTGGCTTTCAGAGGCAGAGGACTCTCAGGTGTGGCGGAGGTCTGCCAGTGGCCGGAAAACAACACTGGGGGACAGTTCCCAAAAGGAAGGGTCTAGAGGCATGGTAAGGTCTTGCTGTGGATCCAGTGATAACATCTGTTTGTCCCCAGGTCTCTCTTCACTCTGAATCCCTGGAGACCTCCTCTTCTCCATTTCAGTCACAAATTCCTTCCAGTCCCACAGTGACAGACGACACGTTGGAAATCTCCCTGCAATAGAAAATGGCAGCACGTCTTTGCAAAATTCCAGCTCACAGCAGCATTCGGTCCTGATTATTGCTCTACATGGTGGTGATGGTGCAGGGAGGAAGAGTCATTTATTTACACCCAAAGAGTGGCTATTTTTATTACATCCCGGGACAAGAAAAATTAGGGCTCGGCACACTGCTCGGGACTGCTTCTGACAGACGAAAAGGGAAACGTTTCCTGTTGACGAGAAGAAGTTTCGAGTTTCTCCCGCTGGCAATGTTTATTCTTTCCAGACTTTTGTTGAAACCTCTGCTTTGTACTGCTCCCTGCAGAGGACAAGGATTCGCGACAGGAACTCACCGTTGATTTTTGACCACACACCTGCGTGAAGGTGCTGGGCCTCCGCTCTCCACAGATTCCCATCTTGGGATAACATTTATTTGGCAACCACCACACTTCATCCCGTAGGTTGTACCTGGCAAGTCTGGGGGCGGGGAGAGGAATTTACATAAAGACTGTTACAAGAAAGGCGATCTTACAACCAGGTGGACCGTCCGGAGGAACAGCAAAACACGATTTCTCCCCAGCACATCATCCTCTGGCGCAGAAACACAGGCATTTGGAACCCCTCATGACTCCAGTCTCCCTGGATCCCTTCCTCCCACTGCTCTCGGCTCCCAGCCCTGCCAGTTCCCCCAAGTATTCTCCCCCTTCCTGCTCTCCCCCAACCAGGGTCCCGGCTTCACGCTGAAATAGTGGCAGCAATTCTGTCCTCCTGGAGTCCTGGGAGGGAAAACAGCTCCACAGAGAGGCAGGCCTTTCTTTGACAAAACTGTGGTGTGTTAGCAGACAGGGACACCGCAGTCTCCTTTCCCGGGAATTGTATCGCTGCAGAAAGGAACTGGGGAGGCAGAACACCTCACCTGCCCCTGATGCTGCTTTGGCGATATCCATTGAGATGTGGAGCTCAAGCGTCGGACACCGTGGCAGGGAACGGGAGGCAGCTTGTCCAGGGAACAGCGGGGAGGAAGGGCCGTGCCTCAGAGCAGCCCCGATGGGAAGGGGGCTATGGTATTCAGGAGAACGCTTGTCTGATGAGTGTTCAGATGAGCAAGGTTACGGCGGGAAATACTCTCAGATCTGCCACGTGCTCCAAGGTGACCGGGTATGGGACAGTCGCAGAGGCCACAGAGGCTGTGGGGTATAATCGCTGCTGACCAGTTAGGTGTTGGGTGAAATTATGTAGTTTTAATTCCACGAGACTTTTAAGCCTTCGGTCCATATTCACTGCTTTTGGTGTAAAACCTTCAAGCTCAAAAAAGGCCTTCAGTGAATGCAGCCCTTGCCTAAGTGCTGACACAGGCACCTTCATGTGCATGTATCCTGGTGGTGGTGGGGGGGGGGCTCTTCAAAGGGCCCTGAGACGTGGTTTAGTGCCCAGTGTCGCTTTTCGAAATTCGTAACGATATCTGATCAAGCAACTTATATTTTCATTCTGTACTGGGTCCCGCAAATGACGTAGCAGGTCCTAAAAACCAAGGACAGCCACTGAACCTCCCTGACCTCACTTTTCGGTTATTCTTTCTTTTCCTTTCAGTGAAAACAAAATTCTGGAAAGAGCGGGACCAACCGAAATGAATAACTGAACCAACAGGTACCTGCGCGGTGGGCCCGGAGGGGAGAATCATCCCTGCCTGCTCCAGGGTTCTCTGGGAAAGGAGTGTGGCACTGTGGTAGGACCCAGCTGCATACCCTCAGCTATCTGACCTAGGATTCAGGGAACCTGCAAGCCCCCCAACCGGGGTCAATATTCGTCCCTCTGCCAGAAACACGTGACTAAAACTTCTCCACCCCTTAATATTAAGGAACCCGTTCCATTCTGTTCATTCAGCCTGAATTTAATGGCTATTCACTGTGCCCACAGGGTACTGTGTTAGGGCCAGGGCAGGGAAGGCCAGTGGGATGGTATATATATATATATATATATATATATATATATATATATATACACACACACACTCCCACTGCTATAAAGGATGTTATTGGGACAGGAGGAGAGATGTGAGTATGAACTGAGGAGAGTACTATTATGTCAGTGTTAGGTTTCTTGGGTGTGATCACGGAATTTCTGATTACAAAGCAGAGTGCCCCCTTTACTGGTAGACACATGCTAAGGGTTTACAGGTGAAATTTCATGAAGTCCGCAACTTATTTTCAAATGGTTCCAAAAAATACATGCACACACACGCGCACACACACACACACACACACACACAGACATAAAATGTATCCGTTTTGTTAAGAGAAAGGCATGTTCAACTTATAAATGTTTCCCAATGTAGACTCTAAATACATGTTTGTCCTGAATATATTATAAAATATAATAAAATAGAATTATAATAAAAGTATAACATAATTATATACATTATATAATTACAGTCTTTATAAAAGTACAAACATATATATTGAGAAAGATTGAGAGAGAGGAAGAGGGCGAAGAGGAGTGAAAACAATTGTGGGAAAGTGTTATTGATTGGTGAAACTGATTGAAAATGTTGAATTTTCTTTGGTTTGATATTTACCTAAAAGAAACGTTGGAAGGGGAAGTGCACTATCTATCCTGGTAAGGTTATCATCATGGGGAGGCAGGATGTGGTCTATCTGTCTTACTTTGGGTTTTCTCCAGCAGCGGATCCTGAGATAAAATTTGGAGTGCAAGTCAGGCCAATGGGGAAAGGCCAATGGGGAAGTGAGATAAGGGGAGGCGGCCAATAAAGAGAATGTTACCAAGCCAAACATTACTGGGGAGCAGTGGGGCTGTGTGGAACATCCCAGAAGAGAACTGGGGCATTTCCACATCAGGGCAGTCACAGGCTGGAGGCTGCAGCAGCCTGAGAAACGCTCCCCAGACGTTGGCAATCAGGCTGGGCATGGCCACAAGGCCTGGCTTCTCCTCCTCTTTCATCCATCTGTGCGGTCATCCAACCTCAGGGCCAGGCCCTGTTGTAGGCGCTGGGGAAATCATCTTCATTAAGACAGTTATAATCCCCACTCCCACAGGGGGTAAAAAAGTGGGGAAGAAAAATAAAAGCTGGGTATACAGAAATCTACAACAGTGGCAGGAACTACAATTCATCCATTCATCTAGTCCTCAAACGGTTACTAAACACCTACTCTGTGTTGGTCATAATTCTTAACGTGGGGATGTGCAGATGGAGTAAAAACTGTGAGTCCTTAAGCAACTCACAGTTTGCTTGTTTGTTTGTTTGTTTGTTTTTAGGATTTTTCTTTTTTTTTTTTTAAGGAAAAAAAAGTCTCATCAAAGTCCTTACTGCTCCAGATGGGTGATGAGGCATGGATATCCCGCTGCAGGGACAATTAATGAATGGGCCCATCATTTACATTTGGTTAGAGAAACCCCTCTGCTCCCTGTCCCCTTATCCTCACGGCACCCGGCGTGCTAACTCTGCCTGTGAAATGACCTTGAGGGACATCCTTCAGTGAACTGCTCCTGAAGGAGATGCAGCATAAAAGGGTACTCTGGCTCTGCTCCTGAGACCCTGGCTTTTCTGGGTGGCTTGGCACCTGCAAGAGCCCTGGTGGCCCCAGGTGGAGAAGGGGTACCCACGTCCACCTGCAGAAATCACACCCCCTCCATTTCTGCCCAGCTATCCCTGGCACTCCCAAACATTGCCCCCTTAACATGTAAAAAATGGAGATGTCAATAAAATGTGGCTCAAACCCCTCCTAAACAGCAGATGAATTATTTGTACAAGAGTTGTCATTTAACTGGTGTTGGCAGAATGTTGTGTGATTTCAGCATCGAAGACTGCTCTTCAGTCATAGCATCTGTCCATCAGGAAACAAGGACAGAGATGCCCTTGTGGCACCCATTACAGACATCAGGCCCTGGGATTTGGGCTATTATTAAACAAACAAAAAACAAAAACAAAACAAAAAAGTCAGGCAGAAGGTACAGCTTTGAGTATTGCAAACCTACTAGTCTGGGTTGGTTTTTTCCCAACATGGTGTGGAGTGAATCCTTTACTCTTGGTCAAGCCTTCTCTGCTTTCCTGTAATTTGGATCAGGGGTGGGTGGATCTAGCAGTTTTTAAAAAGAAGCTTGAGGAAAGCCATCCATCTGAGTCAGGCCGGTGGTTTCAGATGGTGCCAGGCTGGTGGCAGGAGAAGCAGCTGTGGGAGGTCAGGTCAGCCCCCTCCTTCACTGGGCCAGCTCTAGGCAGTCCACACGCAATAGTGTTCTGGGCTCCACCGTCTCCTTGGAGGTTTTTTGCCTTCCATTTGCAAACAATTTGCCTTGAGTCCTACGGGCTCTGCATCTAGATGTCCAGGCTGTGCGCCTCCTCTCAGCACCCCCCACCCCAACACCAACAAAGCTGGACCAGGACCATCACCTCAAGCTGGGTGTCAACAGCAGCCCCCAGCTGGCCTTCCCCTCCCTCTAACTTCTGCACACATAGCAGTCTTGGGAGCCTCCTGAAATGCACATCTGCCTCTGGGGCTCCCCTGCCCGGGGCCTGCAGCATTTCCTGTGCTCCTTGGGATGAAGCCTTCCACCCCCACCCTGTGCTCTAGCTCCTAGCCTCATTTCTTCCTTTCTCCACCTCTGCACGCAGGCAAACCCAGCTCCCTGCTCTGCCCTGAACACACCGAGACGTCCACCAATGCCATTCCCTCTACTGGGAAAAGACTTCTTCTGTCCAGTCCCTCTTAACACTTTGAACCCCTGTTTTCCATTGAACCAATTTTTCCTACTGTTTCAAGACCTGGCTCAGATGCCACCTCCTTCAGGTAGCCTTCCCTGAGCCCTCAACACTTGGGCGAAGTGCTCCTCCCACCGTCAGTGACCTGGTCCCTGCCTTGTTCCCGTGTTCCCCCTCGACTTGACGGGCTCTTTGTCTTATCTTTAACTGGCAATGTTTCACAGAGCTCCTGATGGAACACAGGCTCAATAAACGCATGTAGGATAAGCGGGTGAATAAACGAACATCAGGCATTCAGTCCACCCCTGAAATGGGGGTTCTCCATCAGTGCTGTGTGGAGTGTCCTCGACCCACTGGTTACCAGTTTGCAACAAATTAAGTATAGAAATTGAGAGTCAGTATTCAGAAACCTTTATAACAACTTAACTGAGCACTTTCATGCCTGCCCAATCTAACAGTAAGAATGTCAGCTTATACTTTGTATGCCTTTGTTATATCTGCTTCTATAGACATTTTTTTTCTTCTATTTTAGGAAAGTATTTGTCTGCAAGGGATTAGACATCTAAAACAAAAGAATTCTTTATCCAGATAATTTGAGAAGTGCTGTTCTATACCCTTCCTGGGGTGACAACATAGAAGTGTGGGGAGCATAGACAGATAATGTAGGCACGTGTGTGTGTGTGTGTGTGTGTGTGTGTGTGTGTGTGTGTTGCTTCTGGGGTGGGAGAACAACAGGAAAGGGAAGGATTAGAAGCTAAAACATGGTTGAACGTGAGACTGCAGGGAATGCTTTCCCATATGATGCCACCCAAGAAACTTTCTCAGAATCCAGCATTCCAGACAATAAACAGCTCATAGAACAGTCTTCTGAACCCTGAGCCCCAAAAGGGAGAATCAATCACGACTATTAAGATCATCTCATTTGCCTAACTGACCCAGACAGCCCCCTGTCATGGGGTTCACACCATCAAAATGTGTCCCTCTCACTCACACCGGAGACATGATTTTTAAATGTTTCCTCACTTTCCCCAAATCTGGCTTCCATTAGAGAACTATTTCCCAAATTAACCTCTGCACCCTCTCAAGTAAAGAATGCAGGAGATTTCCACCAACTATTTTTTCCTGTTTGGAACATGCCATATGCGTTTAGAAGGAGGCAGAAATTTCCAGGAGAAAAGCGGTAGTGAAGGCATCATTCCAGTAACTGCTCTTTGGAAATCTGCACAAAGTTTTTGTAATGATAGGCACCTCTCTGCTCCCCAAGTGGTCCCTCACGGTGCCATCCTGAGGCTAGCCTGTAATTGATGCTAAGGAATTTCACATTAAATCACCCTCGAAGTGCTGAGCAAGTAGAAAAATGATGTCCGTGGAGCCAAGAGGCTATGTGGTTGGGGACCCAGGTAGCAGTTGAACTTTATCTGTGTTCGTGAGGAGAGATCGAATGAGTCACTGGTGGCCCCAGGAACACTGAGTTATCATTCTCCACACTTGTTAAGAAAAAGGTCAGAACACAGGGTAGTCATCATGCATTCGAGGCTCACATTCAGTCTCCCCAGAAACGCTTTTCTTAGCCATGCCTCCAGAATCAGACACATTGGGTTAAACACATGTTAGTGGAAAAGTTCAGGGCCCAAAGTGTAATTTCAGAAACTCTGAACCAAGTTCCCAGCTCGGGCATTTAGATAAACGGGCACAGACAACGAGCTTGGAATCAGAAGCAATCCTATTCTGGATGGGCTTCTGTTCCCAGCCCTATATCCACACCCTTCTGTCCTAATCTGCGTGTGGCCACGAGACTTCATTTGAGCAAAGGGACGAGAGCAAGTGTGACCAAGTCAAGATCTGAAAAGTGCTTGTGTTCTGGCACTTGCCCTCTTCTGCTGCTCTTTGGGACTCCAAGGCTAGCCCCATGTGAACGGGCTGAGGCTAGCCCACAGGAGGATGTGAGACAATGTGGAGCAGAGATGAACCATCCTGGATGAGGCCCTTCAAGACCAGCTAGCCTGTGCACTGCCAGATATGTGAGGCCACACTAGCCCCAGCAGAGCCTGGGGAGAGCAGGTAGTCCAGCCCAGACCAGAGGAACCACACAACTCACTCACAGAATCCTCCAAAATGACAACCGTTTGTTGTGTTAAGCCAGGAAGCAAAAGCCAACTGATAACACGTTCATTCATTCATTCATCCGTTCATTTATCCATTTGTTCAGTTAACAAATATTTGTTGAGTGCCTCCTGTTGAGTCACTGTGCTAGGCACAAAGGCAAGTGGGCTTTGGCCAGGAGCTTTTTTGAAGCCAAGGATGTAGCTTATTTTTCTCTGTATCTTGGGCCTAATATAGTCTGGGATATAGGACATACTCGAAACTGTGGTCTTATACCCACATGACTCAGATAAATCCTTGGGGGAGAATTATAGACCCCACACCTTAAAAGCACATATTACATAACTCAGCAGTTCCACGTCTGAGAATTTAAGGAACTATTTTTTGATGTGTGCAAAAATTTAATTACAAAAATGTGCTATCATAGCCTTGTTTACACTAGCTTCATTTGTTTTGACTGAAAACACATTGGTTGCAACTGTGGTTTCATCTCTGGCCATCTGATTGAAAAGAATATCACCAATCATAGGTGTATGGATAATCTGTATTCATGGTGAGGGAGCTTTATGGCTTTTTTGTATCTTTAGACACAAAGTATTTAAATATTTTTCATAAATATTAGGGGTTTTTTTGTACCTTTGACATTCCTTTTTTTTTTTTTTAAGTTTATTTTTATTTATTTTTTAAGAGAGAGATAGAAAGCAAGTGGGGGAGGGTCAGAGAGAGGGAGACAGAAGCCCAAGCAGGCTCCGCATGGTCAGCGCAGAGCCCGATGCAGGGCTTAAACTCACGAACCGTGAGATCATGACCTGAGCCGACCTGAGCCGAAGTCAAGATTCAGACGCTTAATTGACTGAGCCATCCAGTTGCCCCTCTACTTTTAAAATTTCTAAAACCCTTTCAGCCAATTAAGCCTGTTTCTGGGCTGCTAATAAGACAAAGCAAAAAACAAGTTCTGTGTCCATCAGTAAGGCATTAAGTGGCCACAGAAGCACACAATGAACGTTTACATTGTATGTAATATGGTAGAGATAGGGTCGATAACAGTGCTTCTGTTTACATCAAAAGACGGTCAGGGTTCTCCAGAGGAACAGAAAGAGGGGGAAGGAGGGGTGGGGGGGAAGGGAGAAAAGTTTTTAAGGAATTGGCTCAAACGATTTGCGGTGGCTGTCAAGTCTGAAATTTGTACGGCAGGCTGAAAACTGAGGCGAGTGTTACAGTCTCAAGGCAGAATTCCTTTTTCTCCAGGAAATCCCACTTTTTTGCTCTTAAGGCTTTCCACTGATTGGATAAGGCCCACCCAATCAAGGGCAATCTCCTTTACTTGAAGTCAACTCCTTGTAGATACTGATCACAGACACAACATACCTCGACAGCAGCATCTACACTAGTGTTTGACCAAACACCTGGGTTCACGGCCTCACCAAGTTGACACATAAAATGGAACCATTAATGTCATGATGTAAGTTGAAAAAAAAGGCTTTTAAAATAGAATACTTAAGGCTTATTTTTAAAGATAAAAATAATAACCTATATGTACAGAAATAAGGAAAGGTCTACACACAGATGTTAACAATGGTTGTCTCTGGGAGGGTTGAGTAATTGTTGGGTCTCTCTCTTTTTACCTTGCCTGGCTTTTTGTTTGTTTCTTGTTTCTTTTTTTTCTTTTTTTCTTTTTTTTTTTTTCCTGGAAAGAGAAGGCTTTGCTATCGAATGAGAACAAATATAGAAAAGAAACACCAAATTAAAGAAAAGAATGTTGCCGATGCCTTTTAGCCAAAGCGCCACCAGGAATACACCTGTCATTGAAGAAGTGGGCTTACTGTTGCCGTGAGGAAAAATGCACACCATGTGTGCTACAAAGAACCCAGTGCAGGATCAGGGCTTCGGATGGGTAATTTGGGTGAAGGTGAAGGAAGCAGGCTCCCTCAGAGGGCAGGGGTGACTCTGTGATTGGGCATGACAGTAAATTCTACCTCTGTGGACAGCACACGACAGCTGTAATGGATAAAGCAGCAGCGGTCACTCCTGTTCACTGAGAGAGGGGAGGTCTGGTATTTTGTGGGTTGCACAGTGACCGTGTTTTTCGGTTCACTTTATTACGGTCACAGTGTGACCTTGGCTGATGTTGGTGTTCTGTGAGACCGTGTCTGCCCAATAGGAGAACAACATAGCCTAGCTGTGAATGGCAGACCAGTGCCCGGATGTCAGAAATTGCTTTTTTCTTTTCTCAACCCAGCTAGGAAAAAGAGTAGGAGCTTTATTTGCTCTTTTAAAAAAAGAACAGTTTTATTTTTAGCAACAGATTCTTTCGCTGTTGGTTTAGCCATGTTTTCCTGAAAGTTTTTATTTAGCAAAGTGAACCAACCAAGACTAATTTTTTGATCACTGGTGCACATGTCATAAACTTTGAGGGCTCTACACGAGGCATGCAATGACAAACACTTAAATTGTTTCCAGCATGCAGGGGATGGTAGCTTATGTTGTTTCCTTCTCAGTCTGATCCCAAACAGAGCAGCCCTCTGTGATTGGAAATATGGAGACATTTAAAAGTAGAAAAGTAAGAAACAAACTAAAACTTCACGTGAAAAAAAAAATGGAGAGAGGAATTGCTGAAAGATGCATAAAAAACTGCAAAATCATTCCAGACAAAATTTCCCCTTGGCACACATAAAATCTCTTTGCATAAAGATAGTGACTAAAACTTTTCATTATCAGTGGATTCAACATCTCAACCACACTGGCAGCTTAATCAATTTACTTTTGGCCACACTGCTTCTGACCAAATTGTCTGCTCTGATGTGTAACAGTAAAAAACCCAAGATAAACGAAACATCCAACAGGAAGGTTAGGAAAGAAAGTGACATAAATCACAGCTCATCAGTACAACGACTGTCATGCATGTCTTGAAAGCAGTGCATACACATTTATTTTGAAAGGAGGAAATGAATCCTTGTAAACAGTAAGGAAAGAGTTACAGGTGCAAGTAAGCCTGATTTAGTTGCCCAAGTAGCCAACTCTAGGACTTAGACCAATAGGGACAGACACTCCTTTCTCTTAAAAATCGCTCACATTTCTACTGTTTATTCAGTTCATCAAACCTAATATTTCCTATTAGACTGGCTATCTCAGAGCATGAATATCAGGTGGAAAAAAGCAAATCCACTTAGTTCCAAAAGGGTAAGGGTGGTTCCAATGGTATTCCACCCAGTCAAGTCTCCACAAAGAAGACGACGAAGCGTCAACTCACATCAACTCAGGAATGAAGTGCTTTCTTTCTCCCCGAGAGAGATTTGACTCTTTATGTAAGCCATGATGCCCTCCTCCCCCTGGACTGTGGTTTAAAGAAAATGTCTCTGAACAGCTTTACTGAGATATTGTAACTGACATACAATAAACCGCGCATTTGATGAGTTTTGATATATTCGTATAACTGTGTAACTATTGTTACTGTCAAGGTAAGGAACATACAGGGCGCCTGGGTGGCTCAGTCGGGTAAACCATGACTTCGGCTCAGGTCATGATCTCGCGGTCCGTGAGTTTGAGCCCCATGTCGGGCTCTGTGCTGACAGCTCAGAGCCTGAAGCCTGTTTCGGATTCTGTGTCTCCCTCTCTCTGACCCTCCCCCATTCATGCTGTCTCTCTCTGTCTCAAAAATAAATAAACGTTAAAAAAATTTTTTTAAAAAGATAAGGAACATATATATCCGTTCTCTCCCAAAGTTTCGTTCTGCCCTTTTATTCTCTCCTTCCCGCTGCCCCCCACTTCAGGAAACCACTGAACTGCTTCCTGTCACTACAGATTAGTTTCCTTTTTCTAGACTTCTATATTGTTGTCAATGTCAGCAATTCTTTCCTTTTGATTGCTGAGTACTATTCCATTGTAGGGAGGTACCACATTTCGTTTATGCACGCACTGGCTGAAGGACACATGGATTATTTCCAGTTTGGGGCTATTAGAAGTAAAGCTGCTATGAACATTCATGCACAGGTCTTTGTACGGACATAGGCTTTCCTTTCTCATGGGTGAATACCTAGGAGTGGAACGGCCAGATCATATTTAAGTATGTTCTAACCTTTTAAGAAACCTCCAAAGTGCAGGACGTGAGGTCTTGACCTTGTGTTAAACCAAGGGAGAAGTCCACAGGAGGGCTGTCCCTTACATGTAAAGGTATGCTATGAGCATGTTGAAGAGGAGCCCTGGGTGGAAATAGGGGATTGGTTATGATTATGTGGGGACCAGCAGAGGTCCACAGGGAAGTGGGGGGCGCCAGTCTGATCGGAGAGCTGGGGGCCCTACACCTATTCCATGCTGCCTTTAGCCCAGCCTGCGGAGGGGGGTGCACGTAGAGGGGGAGAATTCCAGCTAGCTGCTCTGACAGCGCTGTTTTGCTGGTGTCAGTCAGTACTTGTTGAATTAGTAAATAAGTGTCAAGGGAGGCTGAAAGGGAAGAGGCAGAGGGCTCAGGTTCTGAAGACAGAGAAAAGAGCCTGTGAAAGAGAAGAGTGGAAATGTGTTGGCAGGGCTGACGCAGGCTGTCATTTTACAAAAGGCCTAGAATCGGTATTGCAGTGCCTTTTCGACGCTGGAGAAATGACATCTCTAAGGCTTGCCGTCTCAACCCCGCAAAACAAATTGCTTTCTTTAAATCTCAGGGTAAAAGAGGTAGTTGAGGTCTCTTGGGCCTGTGGCCAGTGGGTTTTCTGATGGGAATCCGTGATTGGATGTAACAGAGAATAAGCCAAATAAAGAGGCTACCTGATAGGCTATCTTCTCATGGCCTGCCATCTTTCCCGGCCCAACTTCCAGACCAGCTGTACCTGTCGACACTCTCTCTGCCTCTCCCATGAACTGGGATCACTGGCTTGGGGATCTCTGCTGCCTTCCTAGTTGCTCGGTCCGATAGCCTTTCTCAAATCTTGTTCTCCAGGTCTCATGGCAGCATTTGGTCCTGCCACCTGTCCCTTCCCGGCTTTCTGTCTTTCCAAGGCCTGCACGCCACTGCCCTCCTACCTGGCTCTACCCTCACAAGCCACCTGCCCTGGGAAGCCAGACTCTGAGGTGGAGAGGATTAGGGAAGACTCTCAACACCAACACTCATGAAAGGGAGGGGAGCAAAGTGAGATTAGGCCAAGGGAGAAGTTGAGCTGTGACTAGGTCTTGGCAAAGTCCTCAGCCAGCCTCACGGGGAGCTGGGGAGCTGGCACGGACCTTCAGAAACTCGAGCTGGAGCAGAAGAGCCAGATCCTTGCAGTCTGTGGAGATCAACCACCGGACGGGGGGGCGGCCCCTGGAAGCAGGCGAGGGCTTGGGTGAAGCAGTGTTCAGCCAGAGGCCATTCTGACAGCAATCTCAGCAGCTGGGACAACCAACCCTTCCCTAATGGGGGGCAGTGGGTGGTACAGGACAGCATCCACTGTCCCTGCCTGCTCTCCAACTGCTGCTTCCTGGTCATGGTTGACCCCTTAACACTGGCCTCCACCTCTGGTCTTCTGCTCTTCTCTGTTTACAATCTCCTTTTTTTGCAAATCAACCACTAAGAAGAACCAAGAACAGTAGCTAACATTTATTGGGTGCTTGCTATGATAGAAGGCAGGTGCTGTCGTCCTGCCCATACATAATATCTCATTTAAGTTCTCAGAAACCCAATGGTTTCAGTGGCATTTAAACCTCATTTTATGGCCAAGGAGCGTGCCAGAAGTCTTCCTAAGAGAATCGTTTCTGCCATGACCCTTCCTAGCTCAAACACCTCTGATGGCTCCCAGTTACAGTCAGAGTAAAAGCCCAGTGTCCTAAGCCAGCATCCAGCCCTCCACTATCTACCCTGAGCCTGCTTTTCCACTCTTGCCAAACTGCTCCCTTTGGTAGCACCTTAACCCAGTCTGCTCCAGCCTGCTTCTAGACCGTTAGGCTTAGCTGCCTATGCCTATCCGCTCATTCTTCCCTCATTTCCTTATTCACCTGCTCTTTACTACAGACCTCATAAATGTGACGTTGTGTGCTTGGTGCTCTGGACACAGTGCTGACCACACACGGCCTGTCTGCCCCTTTGGAGCCTTACAGTCTAACAAGAAACTTGGACAGGATTCAAATATTTGCCAGAACTTTGAGCAGTGCCAAGACAGAGCCTCAAGGTGTGTTTAGAGCTTAAGAAACATCCAACAGAGCGGTATTAAGCACCCTCCAGGAACTGGCCACTCTTGGAAGGTCATGGATATGCCTGCTTATATCAACCACCCTGTCTTCATATCCTACTTTCCCTCTCTCTCTCTCTCTCTCTCTCTCTTTTGAAAGTTCATTTTTATTTATTTTGAGAAAGAGAGAGAGCACACACATAGGCACATGCAAGGGAGGGGCAGAGAGAGGGAGAGAAGGAATTCTGAGCAGGCTCCATGCTGTCAGCGCAGAGCCTGACACAGGGGCTCAAACTCATGAACTGGGAGATCGTGACCCAAGCCGAGAACAAGAGTCAGATGCTTAACCAACCGAGCCACCCAGGCGCCCCCTATATCCCACTTTCTTCATGGGTCTCTATCCAAGCATTCCTGCCTTTTAGGTCCTCCATATCCTCCTCCAAGCAACTAAACCCCTCCATCACGTGCAGGCTTGCTTTCTTATTGTTAAGCACCGACTCTTTCAGATTAATTTTCAGACTCCTGTTCATAGTAGTTATTTACCTGGAGCCTCACTCTGTGTCAGGTTCTCCACATGCATTAGCCCTGCTCACTAATTACAGCAACCCCACAATAACCCGCTTCTTCTCATCATTTCCTCCCCCCCCCCCCCGCCCCCGTCTTAGTTCCCTCAGAAGCTGATCCGGGAGCAGCTACTCGGGTACAAATAGTTTATTTGGGAATCAAAAGAAATATGGGCAGGGCGGTGAGGAAGGTGGTCAGTAAAAGGCATGGTATTAAGCAAGGTAACCTCGGGGAAGCTGGGAGCTTGACCCTGTTGGGGACATTCTGGGGAGTGGTGTGGAATACCTATACTAAGAGTCATCATACCCACGGGGCCAGGGAGTCAGGGCACAGACTCACCAGCTCCCATCAGACACTGGGGGGTTGAAAGCTGTGTGTGAAGGTGGGATCGGCATTAATTCCTGGGCACTTCTGGCCCCTGCAGGGCAGATACAGTGGCAGTGAGCAGCTAGAGAAAGCCCTCAGGTGAGGTAGTGCAAGCACGGGGGTGCACAGAAGTGGTCAGAGTTCGGGGCCTATTGCCCCATATTACAGACAAGGAAACTGAGGCTTGGGGAAGCTGGCCCAAGGGCACCTGGCTAGGAAGTGTCAACGCCAAGATTCCCTGGAGCCTTTCTGGCCCTAAAGCAACACCACCTGCCACTTGAGAGGCATTATCTTGTCTTATCCTTCAGTACCCCTTCCAGCCCTTTGCACAAGACTACAAACCCAGTGGAGATTCCACAGCTGCTTCCTGATGGACGAGCCTTAGTGACCAGGAGCTTATTAGAACCACAGAACAACGAGCTCTTAAATGTGCCTCCTTCCTTCATAATCACGGGTTTTATCTCCCGGCTTCCCTTTTTTATCCTATCGTCTCTTAGGCTTCGTCATTTGAAAATGGGGAAACTGAGGACCCAAGCGTGGGCAGGTCCCTCTCACGAAGCCGGGGCCAGAGCGGGAGTTGCTACTCTTGGCCTCCAACAAAATTTAAAGGCCCGGCCGATCCTTGTTTTCCTTCCATGAAATTTCCCCTAACTCGATTAAAGAAAAAAAAAATCAATCAATTTACATGGTAACAGAAAAGGACAGGGTCATGTATAAAATATTCCCCCATCTGCACTGGAGGGCACGGCTTACACGCTTCAAGAGCACAGCCAAAGGCTCTGGGGATTTGTTTTTCTTTCCCTGACCCGAGGACTCTGATCTCTCACTTAACCTCTGACCTCTTCAATTCAGATAACCAGGGAACTGGCAGCTGGGGCTGGGGGCGCTGGGAATGCCACCCTGCCCCGCTGGCTCCTCCGTCTGGCCATGGTGCCAGAACAAAGGGAGGCAGCGCCCCCCCCCGCCCCGCCCCCAGCACTTCAGAGCCCCGCCCCCAGGACTGCAACCAGCTCTGTGGAGACCCCTGCTTGTAACCACTTCCCCACCAGGCCCCCCACCTGGCAGCACAGGGGGCCGCCTCATTACAGCTAATGCCATTTAGAGCCTGCTTTGTGCAGCAGAAAAATAATAAACAACACGAAGCCCTTGCTTTGACTCCATTTTAAAAACTCAAGCTAAAAAGGGCTTCACTGAAGATGATGACCTCGCCTCCCCATAGGCCTTTTTTTCCTTTCTCAGGCTTCATTTCAAACAAGGCCAGAGCCTGGATTTTTAACAGCAGCTACTTAGAGGTGGGGATGAGCCACTTGTTTGAAATTGAATCAGCTGTTTTTATTAAACCATATATTTTCATTCTTGCCAGCGAAGCCGGGAGAGGACTTTCGAGCCCCTCTGGTATACTCTGCGGCTCATTTTCATTGGAAGGACAGCGGCAAACCTGGCCCCGCAGCCCCCAATCACCGCACTCCAATCCCACAGCGCCGGGCCGGCCCCAACCCTGTTGTAACCCCAGAGACGATGCATCTGAAAGACCACTACCCCCAAAACTCTTCTTAAAAAAATTTTTTTTTAATGTTTATTTATTTTTGAGACAGAGAGAGACAGAGCATGAATGGGGGAGGGTCAGAGAGAGGGAGACACAGAATCTGAAACAGGCTCCAGGCTCTGAGCTGTCAGCACAGAGCCCGACGCGGGGCTCGAACTCACAGACTGCGAGATCATGACCTGAGCCCAAGTCGGCCGCTTAACCGACTGAGCCACCCAGGCGCCCCCCAAAACTCTTTTTTAAATGAGAGGCCCTTTGGCCCCTTACCCCCACTACCCAGCCCCTACATCTCAGCTCCCCCATGTTTCCAGCTCGGTGGCTGCTACCAGAAGTGACTTGCTGGTGACTTGGCTCAGCAGTGACCACCACGGTTGTGCCGGAGAGCTACATGACTACTTAATCTCTGCTTTGGCAAGAGGGTATACGCTGCCTGCTAGACAATTAGATGTGGTAGTAACAGACATTTCTTTGGAGTCTCCAGTTCTCAGATGTACACGGTGGGCCATTCATTCATTCATTGATTCATCTTCTTAGAACAGTGCCTGGCACACAAGGACAGCATGTCTGTGTCATTCATATTCACAGGTAACATTTACCAGGGGCTTCCTATTATGTGCTGGGGCCTAGAGATAAAATGAGACCCAGCCCCTACTTTCATGGAGATCATACTATCAGAATATGGAACACACACTGGAATCACCAACACACTGGAATCACCAAGGGAGCTTTTAAGAAAAGCTGATGCTGGGCCCCACCCCCAGAGGTTCCAATGTAATTGGTCTGCAACGTTTCCAATGCACCATCGGGCCTCAGAACCACTGTTCTCTAGGGAAGGGCAGACAACAAACAGCTACGCCCCAGGGTGAAGAGGGGAGGAGCAGGGGTGGGGGGGGGGGGCTCTACACAGAGGAGCAGGTTCTGACCCCGAATGGAGTGGGGAAGGCTCTCTAGGGGAACTGAGACCTAAAAACATAAGTCAGCATGGGCCAGGCCAAGATACTGGCAAAAGAGAATGGGGGAGAAGAGTCTAAAAGATGTGAGCAGCACAGGTAATGGCCCAGGTGGAAGGTGAGAATCGAAAGTAGGAGACTCTCCAGTAATTACATGTGGCTGGAGTTTACAGGGAGAGAAGTGATAGGGGATGGGGGGGGGGGGGAGGGGACTATGCCAGAAGGGTAAGTGCACAGGGACTGGTAGGGTCTGTCACCTGCATAAGGGGTTTGAACTTGCTCAAGATCAGTGGGGAGGACTGGAGGGAAATTATTAGCTTTGCATTTTAGAAAGCTCCATGTCTATGGAATGGACTGGCGGGCAGCCAGACTGGAATCCAGGTGAGAAATGACAGTGGCAGAACAAGGGATGTACTGGTCTGACTTCGGTAAGGCTCTCCCAGGCGCAGACCATGAGAGACAGTGTAGGACGGTGTCAGAGTTGTCCTACTTAAGGAATGAAGAAGCTGGGGTATTTGTCTGCCAACTTTTGCCTGGCATGGGTACGAGGCTGCTCCTTTCGGGGTTTAACTCGGCACCATTCTGGCTTGCCCCGTTCCTGCCCTCAAGAATGGTCTGGCCAAAGAAAGCTCCCTGGCTAAGAGTCCCAGGCACTAGCTATAGGAAGCCATCCGTGTGGGTGAGAACAGGGAGTGCCAAGGGGGACACACGCAGAGCTTCCACAGCGGACTTCACCCAGGGAGCCAGGGAACGAAAGACTGAGGCCAGTTACTCCTGGAGAGGCTGGTGAGTGTGGTGTGACTGATGGGTGGGGATGGCAGTGAGGAGGGGCGGGGGAGGGGGCCAACCTCACAGATGCTGGTTGAGTGCTCGAGCAATTAGAAGGGAAGCTTCAATAAAACCCAGGGTAAGATGAGCACAACCGTGGGCAGGTGCCAACCAACACTCCCCTGTCAGCCCAGGACGAGGGCGGGACTGTGGAATTCTGGTTGTTTGAGCTCCCTGGACTCTTGGTTTCCAGGATGAAGGAACGTGCATTATTTGTAGCAGACTCACAAAGAACCTTAACGGGCTACTCTGAACCAGCTCTCATTCTGGGTCACTCCCCCAACCCCAACTTTGTGCCTCCTTCCTTCTCCTCTCCCCATGATGTCCTTCCTGACATCATCTTTGGTCTGCTTCTCTTCCCTATCCAATTTCTCATGCCCCATCTAATCAGCTGCTCTGTTGCTTGTGAACTAATTCAGGGCAAGGAAAAGAAATCCACTCAAACCAACTCAAGTGCAGGAAACCAACTTACTGGAAGGAACAAGGTCAGGGGAAGGAACTGAGGGCAGGAAATGTGGCCAGGTTCCCTGCTGGTTCAGAAGCTAGGACCATGAAGACCCCAGCAGTAGAGAGAAGGCCTATCTCATTTTTCTCTGAGGCCCCATGTTCTCTCATCTTTCCCTCTTCCTGTCCATCTGTTCCACTTCTCTCTTATTCCTTTCTTCTGTCTCTAGTATTTCTGTTTACGTCTGGCATTATGTGGCTTTAGTTTAAGCCAATATAAATGGATTTCAGTCTTTATGTCAATTTTTAATTCTCAGGAGAGAATAATCTGATTGGAAAATAATAAAAATAAAACAACTCAACCTGGCTTTTGGACAAAAGAAAATTTATTGGCTCAGGTAACTTAAAAGTAGTGTACACTTCAGGTATAGTTGGATCCAGGGGCTCAAGCTCTTTCTTTGGAAACGCTTGACTTTTAGCTCCATTTTGCTTTGTGTGGGTGTTATTCTCAGGCAAGCTCCCTCTAAGTTCAGATCCTCCAGTTTGGGAGCCCCAGGATAAAGAGGACTTCTTTCTGCCAGAAGTTCCAATCAAATTCCTAGGACTGACTCTCCCCGAGCCACCCAGGATCACAATCTCATTGCTAAACCAGTCACTCTGTCCAGCAGTTGATTGGCCAGACCTAGTAACATACGCACTCTGGGACCAAATGGATGAAGAGTGGGAGAAGGATGTTTCCCCAGAGGTAAAGGAGGGGCTGGTATCAGAGGAAGGAAATGTGGATATCAATAGGCAAAAGTAAACAACCAACATGGCCATGGGGGTGATGCCAGGCCTCTGCCTACTCCCGAGAGCTCTGAACAAGGCGGTTTCTTTATGATGATGTGGGAAGCAAAGCAGACACTGAACCCTCCTGTCAATTTTATCTGAGCGATCTGTCTGAAATCGCTGCCTCTGAGTCACGGCCTCTCCTTGCTCCCAGGCACCAGCCAGTGCTGACCACCATCCCGTGTGCACTGACATGGCCATTACCATTGTTAAAATATTGCACTATTGCTGTATCTGCTGGTAAGTATCCATTAGCCTGAGTGCTCCCAACCCAGGCTACCCAGGCCCCGCAGATTGCCATTGTGTAGCCAATAAAGAGTTAATACTGAACACAGCAGGAGGGGGAGGGGAGGCACCAAGACATTGCTGCAGGCCCTTCTGATTGGCTGATCTCATGACCTACCAGCCTTTCCTTTGCTCTGGGGCCAGCAGTTACATATTTCAGATATCATCCTGATTCCAGCAATAGTTTCCTATCTGTTCTCCTTCACTCCACTCTGTCCCTCACACCCCACAGTCCGTCCTTCGCAAAGCTACCCAAGAGTCAGCTTCCCAAACCCTGCCCTGAGCTTCTCACTGGCCACCTTCTCATTCCCCCATGCTTCAAGTCCTAACTCCATACAGGTGGCAGCCTGCCCCGCGTGATCTGGTTCCAGCCTCACCTTCCATCCGCTCCCACTCAAACCGCTTCCCCTATGTGTATGCTTCTCCATGCCCCTCTGCCCTCACTGGATGGCAGCTTTCCTCCATCTGATATACTTTACCCAAGTGTTTACAGTGATCCCACGTGTCCCACATGGGCTTGGAGGAGTAGGAGACGAGCGGGAAGCAGAGAGAAGCAGGACAGACAGAGGCTCTGAAATGCAGACAGAGAAGCTCAGCCATGGGGGCTGCTTGATCCCAACTTGAAGAGCTCCCTGGAGGAAGATTCCTGGATGTTGAGCAGGAAGCATGAGAATGAACTCAAGGAGGTGCCCTGATGCACCGTGATTCTGGGGAAATCAGCCTCAAGCCCACCTCCCATTGCCCGAGTACCTTCCACCTGCCAGCTTGGGGAGCACTGACCCTTTCCATGCCTGATCTCACCTGGTCCTTACCTCCACCCTCTTTTGGTAAGAGTGCCTGCTCCATGACCATCATGGGGAATGATCCGGCTTCCCTACCAACCTGCAGGGGCAGTAGGTGGGTCCCCTCAGGGAGCCATTGGCACAGGCAGGCTGCAGCTTATATACAGGTAAATACGGTAATCTTTCTTTCCATCTCCCTGCAGCAGGGATATGAATTGATTGTCAGAAGCTGTTTAAGGGCCTGTGATTGAGGAGATGATCTGAGATAAGCTGCTCCAGTGAAATAAAGGCCAACAGCTGCCTGCTTCCACGTCAGCCAGCCGCTGTGCTTTTCTCAAAGGCAGCTCTGTGCTTCGGCACCCACCCCCACTCCACCCCACCTCCAGGAGGCAGGGAGCACTCTCCTCACACTTTGGGAGGAAGGAGACCGTATCTGGTGACAGATGAGATATTGAGGACTAAACCGGAGGGTGTAGGAGAGCGCAATAGTTGGGGCTGGGTACATCAGTTTCCTTTTCTTCGTGGATGGGGTCTCAACTATGGATTCGAATTTCATGGGAATCTTAGCATTGGACAGAAGGAGGGGTTGGGGAGACTCAGCCCTGCTCAAAGCCAAAGCACGTGAATTTCCTAACTTCATGTGGAGCCTTTCACACAGAATCACTTCTTGCGTCTGAAATGCCCATCCGTCCATCTGTCCGTCCATCCATCCATCCATCCATTTACTTATTCACTCATTCTACAAATACACAATGCGTAAGAGCTTGGGCTTTGGCAGCTGACAGATGCATTCAGTGGGTTTGGTCACTTACTAGCTATGACCTCAGGCAATTCACCCAACCTCTGGGAGTCTCTGGATATCAATGCCAACCTCAGAAGACTAGTTGAGAATTAGTGAGATAATGCCCACTTGGGATGGAGCCTGGTGCCTGCATGTACAAGTGAGCATCTGCTGTAGGGTGCCAGCGAATGAAATAAGTGTACAAGAATTTCAAAACAAAATCACAGAGCTCTTTGAGGAGTTCATAGGACACACATGACTATGCCGTAGAGGGCATTCATGTTACAAGAGCTACAGAAGAAATGACATGGCAAGAGATGTCCTCCCATTGAAAGAAGGAGGAACAAGGAGATTAGGAGTGACATTTGAGCTGAGCTTTAAGGGACAGGTAAGGAGAAGAGGTCTTTCTGGGAGGAGAGGACAGTGCAAACACAGCCATACTCTTAGCATCTCACTCCGCAAAATATGGCTCACAGACAAGCAGCACCTGCGAGCTTGTTTGGAATGCAGACTCCCAGGCCCACCTAGACCCCCTGGATCAGAATCAGAGGTGGACAACCAGGAGATTCAGGTGCAGATGGGTTTGAGGTGCTCAGGGCTGATGATCTCTGAGCTCTGTGAAATGCCCTTTTGGCAAAGACAGGAAGGAGGGACGATCTCCCTGCATGTTTGGGCTGATGGCAAGGGCATCGCACCAGGCCTTTGACTGAACATGCTCCCAGAATCAGGGACCCCCAGGAGTGTGGGGAGCAGAGCCCCAGAGGCACTTGGAGGGTAGGTGCTTCAGGACAGAATGTTCTCTGAAGCTGCATCTGAGCCTGCAGGCTCAGGAGACTGGGGTGCAGTCTTGGCCATTCACCTGCTCACCCTTTTATTCCACAAGCTTGTTTGAGGCACTTTTATGGGCCAGATGCCATGCCAAGTTCTCCTTAGCAGTGCTGTTAGCCCTGAGGCACGTCACCTTCCCTCGCCCTCAGTTTCCCCATTTGTCCAGTCCAGGTCATTGTGGCTTATTACCTAAAGCCGCATCCACTGCAAACATTTCTGTTACCTGCTCCCTCGCTTTCTCAGTACTTCCCTCTTTTTCTCTGCCCCTCCCCCACGACTCTCCATTCGCCTTCCTTCCCTATGGCAGGGGAATTCCCCAGCCCTCTCCTTACGCTGGGTTCCCAGGAGAAGACCACAAAATGAAGATTCATGTGAAAGTGACTTATGAGGAGGAGGGGAGGGGGGAGGCGTGGGAAACAGTACGGGGGACAAAGAGGCGCCATCCTGCAGGAAGCATCTCAGAGCTGCCCTCATTTGCACTGCCAGGGCGAGGGAGCCAGCCGCGCCAGGACATCCCAAGCACTTCCAGCTCTCTGAGGGCACATGCTATGCTGCCTTCCAGCAGCGTGAGGACAGCCCGGGAGTCTCACGAGGGCCCTTGGGGCAGGCTGGGGGCAGGGAGACCCCGGGAGCTGGTGTGCAGGACAACCGCAAAGAAATCCCGGTGTATAGAAATAAACTTAAAAAAAATTTAGGGGTGCCTGGGTGGTTCAGTCAGTTAAGCATCTAACTCTTGGTTTCAGCTCAGGTCATGATCTCAGGTGCATGATCTCGCGCCCTGCACTGGGCTCTGTGCTGACAGCTTGAGGTTCTCTCTCTCCCTCCCTCTCTCTCTCTCTGCGCTTCCCCTGCTCTCTCTCTCTCTCTCTCTGTCTCTCAAAACAAGTAAATAAGCTTAAAACAAAATCTGGGTATATGGATACAGTGCCGAATGCAACCACTATGCTCGCTAAATAATTACAGGCCAGACTGAACTGAGGTTCTTAGGGCACAATAACAATAATGACGTTGGACTAAAGCTTCTCCTTTATCGAGCACTTACTTTGCGTCAAGCACTGCCCAAACGCAGTGACTACACAGTACCTCACTTAACCTAGGGGACAACTTTCTGAGGGCTTTTCAACTTTCCTAACTCCCACCCCACCCCCAGCCCATACAACGCCACGATTTCTTTGATCTTTCCAGTTACAAACAAAACAATTAACATGTATGACGACTGTAGAAGCTTACTATGAAACCAGAATGGAGGAAAGTCTTCAGGCAAGCCAGAGCACTTGAGAAATCTTCACCCCACCCACCCTACAGACCTCCACTCATTGCCAGGGTTTTGATAATTATCTGGAAGGCAGAATGATTTGACTTCCCAAAAACTTGCACTCAGATTTTCCATCGGTCCTTTAATGGGCCTGGAAAATTCTGTGCAGCATTGGAGATACACAAAATCACATAGGCTAAATTTTATGGCGATTTAAGTCATTTTTCAAGGGTATTTTGGACTCTACATGATTTCCAGCTGACTTTAGAATCCAACCCTGTGTTAAAACGTAAGTCTGTGGCACAGTGAGTATTTCATCACACAGATAAGAGAACACAGGCACAGAGAGGGGACAGAACTTGTTCAGGGTCACACAGCTAATCAGGGAGGTGGTGGGATTGTGAACTGTGGCCAAGTAGGTACCAAGGCTGTGTTCCTCAGTGCAGGGCCATGCTGTGCCTGATGTGGAAGAAAGAGGGGCCCTCAGTGGTACTTTCTGGAAACCGTGAGGGGGCTGACCACTCTGGACAGCGCTCTGAGCAGCCCTTGGCTCTTCCCTTCCTTGGCTCCAGAGAGAGGAGATAATCCCTCATCCATCTTTTACCCAGCCTCCTGTGGTCCCTATTGGCAGCAGCTGCCTGACACTGTCTCTGAAAGATGTTTAAGACTCTGCCAACCCAGTGTTTAATGCATGCAAAGCCTTTTCCAAAGAAGTCACTTAAAAAGATTACAGAGGACAGGATTGCCCCTCCCGCCTCCAGCTTAGGGAGACTTTGCAGCTGGCCTGGAGCTAAGCTAAGGAAGCAGAGTCTTTAGCAGCCTGAAAATAAAGTGAGCCTTCATTTGAGAAATCACTCAGAATGCCAGCTGCAAGGGCTCAGTTCATTGATGTATTCACTGACTATTTGCCGCCCATCCACCGAGTGCGTGCCCTGCGCGGCGCCCTGGGGATAGTCTGGGGACATGGCCCCCGTCCTCCTGGAGCTTACACTCTAGGGCAAAGTGTCCACTCTGTCAGGAATCCCTTCTTTCTCATAAGCTTCTGCTTGGGGTGGGGGTCCTCTGCCCATCTCCCCCCCAGAGAACAGTTCAGAAGCCTCTTCGCTGCCCCAGCACTTTGGCGAAGCATACGAGGTTTGGTCAGCCCTAGGGAAGGCACCCCCTTCCTATCTGGATGGAAGAAGCGGGGAGAAGAGGAGAAGGAATGCACTATGCATGCGGGGAAGAAGGAAGAAAGGAAAGCAGCTGAGTATGAGAGGAAGGGAAAGGAAAAGAGAAACGCTCAGGATGACGGCACTTGCGAACGCGGGGCTCAAAAGGACTGGCTGCCCTCTCCCTTCCGCCCAAGCACTCCAGGTACTGAAAGCACCAAGAAACGAAGAGAGGGTTGGCGGACAGGAGGAGACTGAGAAGAAACATACTCTAACCTTGCAGCTCCAGTCCCCAGGGTCCTGAGTCTACTCAGAATTTTTTTTTAATGTGATACAATGAGCGGTCCTGGGCATGCAAACCAGTGCCCTGAGCCAGGGGTTAGTAGCCTCCAGCCCGTGGGACGAATCCCACCCACTGCCTGATTTTGTAAATAAAGTTTTACTGAAACACAGCCACGCTCATCTGCGTATCATCGATAGCAGCTTTCATGCTGCAGTGGCAGAGTTGATTAGTCGTGACAGAGACTGTGTGGTCTGCAAAGCCTAAAATATTTACTAGCTGGCTATTTACAGAAAAAGTTTGTTAACCCCTGGGTGTTATTTCTAGGATCTCCAGCCTCAGAGTTCTGAAATTGCTTATCAATTCTTCAGCACTTCCTTTAAATTCACTCATCAAATATTTATTAAAGCCTACAGTGTGAGAATATTCTCTTTTGGTTGCAAGTGATGGAAAATTCAGCTCAGGTGGGCTTAAGCCAAAAAGGGGGAAGGGGAGGGGAGAGAAGATTATTGTCTCCTGTAGCTGGAAAGTCCAAGGATTGTAGCATGAGCAAATCTGAGCCCAGAAACTCAAACAGCAGCAGCATGCCATGGTGGTGAGAAGCGATTCGCTTCTGAACAGTAGAGCACTGCTAAGGTGACAGGATGTCACTTCCATAATTAAGTTACAAGAGACTGTACCCTCTGCCTTGCTAGCAGACTCTATTGCCTTTTCTGATGCAAGCAGCCATATTGGAGAGAATATTTCCTTCTTCGTGTGACAAGAAACTGAGGGTAGCCTCTGGCCAACAGTCAGCAAGGAACTGAGACCCTCCATCAAACAGCTCTCAAGGGACCTGAACTCTGCCAACAACCCCGTGAGCTTGGAAGCCTGTCCCAGTCGAACCTTCGGTTGACCCCAGCTTTGGTTGCTACCTTGATTGCAGCCTGGTGAAAGAGCTTGGGGCCAAGGACCCAGGGAACTGTCCCCAGATTCCTGACCCATTGAAACTCTAAGATAACAACTGTATGTTGTTTTAGGCCAAGTCTGTGGTACTTTGTTATGCAGCAACAGATAACTAATGCATTCCCTAGTCTCTGAGGGAGGCTGGGAAGGTGCTTTTTAGCTTGGCACGTTGCCATTACCACCTGGATTGGGGCTATCTAGAAAAGAGGAGGAGAATGCATAATTTTGGGAAAGTAGCAGTTGTCTCCTAGAAGCCATGGAAGCATTCCTAGGAGGAGAAGCACAAGTCTTGGATTAGGACCGTGGCAGGTAGTGACTGGCTTCCTGGTCCCTTACTTCTTGAAGAACTGGCTTCCTTTCGCTCACTAACAATTGCTTATCGCCAGTTTGCGAGGTCCTCTTAGCCCCTCTCATACATGACCTGGTTCCCACACAGAGTTCCTGAACGGGAGCTCAAATCAGAAACACAGGCGTAGCAGGAAAGCAGAGAGGACGCAAAGGCAATGGCTACTTCAAAATCACACATTTCCTCTTTTTCCACCCTATGGATCTCATTTATTGTAGGATCTGGTGGCAAAGTGGAATCTCTTTCCTGGACAGTACTGCATGACTGTGATTCCAGATGCAGAAATGAGACTTACCCTTTGAGGCATCTGCAGAAATGAAAAGAAACCCAGGTCCCTTTAAACAGTACAGATTCGGGGGTCTAGACATGAACTTTACGGTTAAAAATCCAGCAAGTCCAACCCCTTCGAGTCTTCTCTTGGGGAGTTTGGAAAATGCATAATTTTAAGTGAGGCTGAATTTATGAGCATTGTAGTTATAGCAACAGACACTTCAGCTTCTGGGAGGCAGGTCCATGAGACTGTTACGTAACAGTCAACTTCGTGGTAAAAAATGCAGGAACACTGAGACCGGTAAGAAATATATAATAGGACCCAGAGAAAAGGGCAGTGGTGGGCAAGAGGGAGAAAAATGAAGGCTGGAAAGGCTTTTTCAAAGAAGAACATGATGAATCTTTTTGTGAAGGAGCGAGAGCTTCATTTCGCAGGCTCACTGCTGCCAGCTCAGGCATGTAGGAAGAAACTCATCAGACAAAAGAGCAGACAAAAATATGGATGCAGCACTCAGGGGCCTGCCAAGCTGAGGATTAGGAAACAACAGAAAACACATGGATGGTGGAAGGAAGAGCCGCCTTGGATCTTTGGACCATAGAAGGCCAAAATGAAGGCGCTGGCCATTCTCAGGGTGCTCTCGAGCCTGTCGCTGCTGTGTTTGCCTGTGGTTTCCCTGATTCTGTGGGGGTTCCTACTGTCCTGGTGACCCTTTTCCTTGCTTGAGAGGAAGGAAAGTGAAGGATTCGTCTCCCCCCAACATCAGAAATCATGTTCTCTGCCATGTGAGCCCTGTCTCCACACTGGCACGAAATTAGAATTTCACAGTGTTGTTAGCATGGACAGAACAGTGTTTGGAATCAGGCAACACGGTCTTGCCCTGGCCCCTGCTTTAAAGGGCCCCTCTGGTCTCTTGCCTCCCTACACAGAGTCCACGGGAACAAGGGGATATGCCCATCTGGGTCCCATGCCTGGGATTCCGTAATTTCCGGCTCAGTGGTCCTGACCCTGTTTCCAGGATGTTTCCAGGGCACCTCTTCCCTTCTTTCTTATCTGGGAGACCAAACCTTCCATCCAACATGTATGCTCCAAGCCTGAGTTCATTATGGGGCAGCTGGGAGTATCCACAAGCAAGCGAGTGCATGAGCGAGGCTCTTCACCATGTAGAACAGGGCCAGGGGAGAAACAATGTGAGCAGGCAGGGTGCTAGGGATCGGCTCTTCCCAAATTCCACATTCTGGCATGGAACGCCAAGGATGCTGAGAAATCTAAAGTCAGTCCTGGTGCCCCAGGGGATCAGGAAGTTATTATCTGTCAGGGGACTGGAGGCTAGTATGTATTTTACGGAATATCTTGCTACTGGGATTTGCAATTTTGGAAGGCTCAGACTCAGACATAGTGTACGGGGGCCCTCATTTGTGCTCTTGCTCCAGGATCCCCAATGTTAGGGGCCCAGCCTGAACAGAGGGCTTGTGGCTCGGCTCTCTTCTGCCCTGCTCAGCTGCCGCCATCCTGGCAGGGGAAGGAAGGGCACTTGCGAGTGTCAATCCCTTTCCCCCTGTGAGGCCAGACACTGAAGGGTATTTCTGCAAACTGTAAACAACAGAAAAAGCCCACTGGCCCCTTGGCTGGAATGCCCCAGGGTAACTTCTTCACAGCCCTGCCCCACTGCACAAGACACACACTGGCTGCAGAGTTATGATCTTGCTTCTGACACGTGCCCTCTCCTCCACTGACATCAGCCAGGGGCCCAGGCTTTTTCAAAGGAGCTCCCCACACCACCCCCGCCCTTGGCCTTCCAGAGCTGGCCCATGCAGTGGATGCAAAAAAACAGTCTCTTGTCTCAGCCTAGACCCTAGCAAGAAAAATCAATAGCAATTTGGCCCCTGGCCAGCCTCCCATTACTCTGGAGAGGCCAGTCTTATTTGCCATCCACCAGATAAAGGCAGAAGGCCGGAGCCTTCAGACAGGAGGCAGCCCAAATCCTCCTTCTAGGCGATCACCGCATGGCCTGATTTACAGCCGTGCGAGCGGCTCTGGCCTCAGGTGCCCCAGCCAGGCTGTGTCTCCAGCCCTGGGGATAACCCAGAAGCGTGTGTTTTGCTGTTAGGGGTGTAGCCATGGCCCTGGCCTGAGCCCCAGCCCTGACTGACTGTGCTTGGTAAATTGATGGTATAGGCCTCTGGAAGTCTATTTGCTCATGAGCTTTGAGAGCCTCTGGGAGATGACCCACCCGAAGGGACAACAGAGCTGGGAGCCTTAAGTCTGGCCCCAGGACAAAGCTTTGATTGTTAAGAAGTACACAGAGACCATGAGGTCTTGTAGGTTTTATATTCCAGCCTGCCATCCCATGGGCTTGTGTCAGTCCTGGGATAGGAGGGAGGAGGGGGTAAAGGCTGTAGGGGTAAGGCCTTTCGAGGGGAAGGTATTTTTAAGCCTCCTTTCTCATACCTACTTCCCTCAGAAGACACAAAGAAGAATGTTTAGTTAGTGCTCATGCTGTGTCAGACACTCAACTCAGTCCTGTGTCCTCATTTTGCTTATACTACTCCAAGCTTACAAAATAGTACTTCTCTCATCAACAACATTTTATGGAGGAGGAAACCAAGGCATAAAGAGTGTCACTCAGATAGGAGAAAGGTCAAAGCGGGGTTTGAACCTGGGCAGTCTGGCTATAGCCTCTGGTTTTAGCCACTGAGCCACTAGACCTCATTGGTCTGCTCCAGGATCTGACTGGATCGGGTTAACAGTACAGTGGGTTTACAAGAGATCATTAAAAGATCAGGACATGATTGTAATTCCTATCTTTCTTTCCATTCATGTAGAGAGGATGCAGAAAAATATCAGACTTGGGGACCAGTAGGTAGTGGGGGGAGGTAAAAGGGGCAGAATCTACCAGTTCTGGGTTGAAACCTAAACATTTAAAACTTAAAGAGTGTTCCCCCCAAATTCATGTCCACCTAGATATTTGGAAATCGGGTCTTTGCAATTGTAATTGGTTAGCATGAGATCACACTGGATCGGGGTTGGCCCTAAATACAGTAACTAGTGTCCTTCTAAGAGAGGAGAGAACACACAGAGGTACACATGGGGGAGGAGACCACATGAAGACAGTGGCAGGGATGGGAGTGAAGCAGCTATAAGCCAAGGAACTACCCCCAAGGACTACCAGAAACTCCGGAAGCTAGGGGGAGACAAGGAGGCAAGGAAGGATCTTCCCCTAGAGCCTTCAGAGAAACGTGGCCTTGCTAACACCTTGACTTCATCCTCCTATGAAGTCTCCAGAACTCTTGATAGAGCAGATTTCTGTTGTTTCAAACCACTCAGTTTGTTGTCGTGTTTTAGGGTAGCCCTAGAGAACACATACACTGTTTAGAAGAAAGAAGGTGTTCCATGTGGCCCAGCCGAGCTGCTAGAGTTGTCTGCGTTATAGTTGGGAGCGCATGCTCCAGCTACTGACAAGCGTGTCTTTGCTTCCAATTGGCCATTCTTCCTTGTGCCTATCTCTCTCTCGTATTGGTGAACAGCCATCAATTTCTGGCTGCCTAGTGTCCATTCTTCATTCTAGCCACACCAAGCTTTCTTTGAGGGAAATTGTCTTCTCATTGATGCAGGGAAATTCCTGGAAACCAACTCGCACTACAAAACTCAAAGGGACAGTCATTCCCTCTCCCTCCCCTAATGTGGCCAGAGCACAGGCCCACTGTGTAAGCTCAGTCAATTGGATTTTCCTTCCTGAATCATTGCATAATGAAGGATAGAGAGGGAGGCCATCTGAGGCAGAGTGGCATGCTAACAGCTCCTGCTTGGAGATTGCCGCTGTCGTTCATGTTGCCAGCTTCTTAAGGGGCCCCACTTCCCGTCCATATCTGAGTTCTTTGGCACAGAACCCATTTTCCATTCTAAGAACATCCAGATTTGCCTTTGGAGAATTACCTTCCATCATTCTCCTATATGTGAGTTAGAGTTGACTTCTATTGCTTGCAACCACAAATACCACCTGATACACTCAAGAGGCTGAGGGAGGGGAGGCAGAATGTAGGTATGTGGGGGACCCCTGGACAAATCCAAAAACCGTTCCTAATACTATATAAATTTTTCCAAATTCCTATACCACTGAGGAGAGTATAAATTGGTATAATCACTTTGGAAGTCTTGCCAAACCTAGTTGGATACAAACACTCACACTTAGTGGATACTAAGTTTGGGAGTGTCCACTAAAGCTGAATACATGCATAGCCCATGGCCCAGAAATTCCACTCCTTCTCCCCCTCTCTTTCTCTCTCACACACACAAACATACAACAAAAAATGCACACGTTGCATATATATTCACCAAAAGATATGATTATCATGGCAGCACCATTCATAGTAGTCCAAAACTGGAATCTACCCAAATATCCATCTATAGTGGAATGGAAACTAAATTGTGCTCTATTTCCACAGTGGCATACTATATAGAAATAAGAATGATAAACTACAGCTACACTCATTAATATAAATATATCTCACAAACATAACTGATGAGCGAAAGAAATTCAACTTGCAAAAGTCTAGGCTCTATGGTTCCTATTTACATGGAGTCCGCAAATGGGCAACATGAATGCACAGTGTTAGAAGTCAGGAGAGTGGTTACACTTGGCATAGGAGAACCTTACCAACCGGAAGAGTACAAAAGGAAGAGTCCATGGCACCAGAAAGGTTCTAGTTCTTGATCTCAGTGCTGGTTATATGATGGGTTCATTTTATGAAAAACTTTCTGGAGCCGCACACTGACGGTTTGTGTGCTTTTCCATACGCATGCTGCCACTTCCATTTGGTCCCTCGAGGACTGTGGAAAACTTAGCAGCTTCATCTCCTTTGAGAGCACCAGCAAACCATACACAGGGAGCGAGAGCACCCTCCACTCCCCAGGAGGAAGCAGGAATGGTGCCTCGTATTCCCAGGATGCCCAGGAAAAGGGGACCAGACAGGAAAGGACAGAAAATGGCTTATGCTACGAAGTACTGACATATTCACGAGCACGTGCACAGGGTGATTTATACGAAGGCTTATTAGGAGGGGATTCTGTAAGAAGTCAGGGTCCTGACTTATAAGTAGGGGCCGGAGCTACCAAAACCCTGACACCCATCACTGGTGCTGATCTGGTAGCTCAAGGCAGACATGAGCATCAGAGATCTTTGGCAATGCCATTCCTCATAAGTTAAAGATGATGTTAATAAAGAAGGATTTAGTCCAAATAAAACCCAACCCCTATAGGCAAGGAAGTATCTAATGTCTTTACACATAATAATGCATTTGATTCTCTCAGCATCCCTGTGAGACAGCTAGACAAGTTGGAGACAAGGTCCCATCATGAAGTGGCAGGGCACCATTTTAATTTTAAGAACATATATATTAAAATTATGCCAACTTGAGTTCGAATTCCGACTCTATTATTTACCCTATTACTTACTAGTTACATGGTCCTTTATTTTCTTGGGACTCAATTTCCTCATCTTTAACATGGGAACCATAACATCACTTTCTCCATTAGATGCTTGTGAATATTAAACAGGATCATTCACATAAAGTTCTTAGTGGAGTGCCTGACACATAGAAAAAGACTCCATAAAGGATAGCTGTTGCTCGTATGTTTTCTTATTACTGATAATCTTATTTCTTCTAAAGAGAAACTATGGAACATTAAGAATGGTATTATCTTTTATAAACGTTAAGATAGAGTCTGCTGAGTACAATTCTCTGTGGTGACTTCTTTGAACAAACTTTTATTCTCATGTAACTCTTCAGAGTTAATAAAGACAACATTTCACACATGCCTGGGACACAGTATTTTGAAACACTGGCCACCTAGCTCTACTGGCTCACATCTGCTGGATCCAAATTGCTTCTTTCTGTCAGGAACTCATCTGGGCATTAATCCTTAGAGGAAGGAGGGAGGGGAAGGGCATGACCCTTTTTCCCATAGGTGTCATCTGTGATAAGAGGAGAATGAAGACCCCCTAATTGATTCCTACTTTGGAGACTCCAGGATGCAATGGAAAAGTGATTAAGGACACTGTGGAGGAAATGTATGGGGTTCAATTGTCACTTCTCCTAAAAATCTATAAAATCTAGCAAGTTTTGCATCTGTTCTGTAATAAAATCTCCAAGAGAATGGAACATATCAAAAAAGGGCAACGGGGTGTTTCAACCAACAGTGTGACCTGTTCTAATTCGGAGATTCTTTTTCTGTTTGCTAACATCCCTAACTCTGATGACCCACTTCCAAAGAATAACCGGAAGGTGTAATTATGCAGATATAATACACTTCTTATATTTCTAAGATGCAGCATTTCCCACTTTGTGCTCTGCAGACATAACTCTGCAAAATGCTTTCTGAAAACAGGGTTCAAGGATGAAATAAGTGTGAGGACGTTGAATACTATTACCGAGAACATTTTGTGGTTGTCTCTCCAGCATCTGTTCTCCACTCTTCCGTTGTTGATCAGGGACCTAGGAAAGAGCCTGACTGTAGCAGTGTTCCTCCTTCCGGAATGGAGTTTGCGGTCTAGGCCTCAGCCAATCAGCAAGTCATAGTTCTCTGGTAATAGTGATTGGGTCAGAAGTGGGCACATGACACAGAACCAATGAGATACAATAAAGCTTTTGCTAGGCCTGCTGGGAAAAGGGCCAATGCTCTTTGCCGTTGGCTTATGTGGTGAAGTGGGATACTGGAACTGCGGTAGCCCTTTCGAGTTACGAGGGGGTAGCCTGCCTGAGTGTGGAACCAGCAAGGGCGCAGCAAAGTGGAAAAAATGAAGGGAAAGCATGTAGTCGCTATAAAAGTGCGCCACTCAGATCTCCTGCTCTTAGGAGAAGAATGGACTAATGGCCCAGCTATTGCTTTCTGAATCTACCATCATCTTGTGACAAGACCCTTCTTCCCATGGCTGCTCCCAGCCAATGGCTAGCATAGCAGGGATACTAGTGCAGGCTTATTTCTGTGGGACACGGACCCACCGCCACATCACCCTGCAAGGGAGGCTGGAGAATATGGTGTTTATCCTGGGCAGCCATGGATGCAGCTTGAAACACTGAGCTTTGTAACTAAAGAAGGGGCAAAAGGAGGCTGTGGACAAATAGCAGTCTCTGCCATTGTTATCTGGTTCTTCGAACTTTCAGAGCACTCCTCTGGAAAGAATCACAGAAGACTCCCTCCCTCTTCTTCCCACTCTGCCTACATTTAATTACTCCTGGGCAGTCTTTCTTTTCAGTGTCCCTTTTACCCATCCCCCCATGCTACCACTCAAGTTCAAACGTTCTTTTTCCCGTTATAAAAATTTCTTCTTGCCTCTTCCTTTCTGTGTCAAATTCATCCTTGTTAAGCCATCAGATGAAGCTTCTTAAACACCACTTTGTACACTTTTCTTCCCATTTAAGCCATTGTCTATGGGGAAGAAACAACCTCTTTGGTCTTGCTTGTCCCACGGGCTCTCCTTGATCTGGCATTTTCCAAACCACTGAAACTCATTCTCACCACGACCTGAAAACCCAAGGCTACTTCTCTTCACCAACATACTGCCTCTCACTGGCTTCTCTTTTCATGTCTACTCCCTGTTGTTTGCCCCACGTCCTTTCTCCTTCTTGACCTTCTCCTGGACTGTTGTCTTTTGAAGACAAAGAATCTGACTATGGTGAGTTATGGGTGGTGGGGAGTGGATTACAAAGACACATATAGCACATTGGGAGACTGGGATCTTAAGAGAACCTAGGAAAGGTGAACCCTTGAGTCTCATAGACACTGGAATGGCCTTTGAGATTTGGAAAAGCAAGATGATTTATTGGTTAAACTGTGGACTTTGAAGTCCAACAGGCTAGGTTTGAGATCTGGTTCTTCTCACTTAGTACTTGCATGAGCTTGAGCAAATGAATTAAGCTTTATTTCCACATTTGGGAGATAGAATAAAGATAAAACAGACTCTGTAGGGTTGTTGGGAGGCTAAATACATTGTTATATATAAGCCACTTAACCCAGTGCCTAGAAAATGGAAGGTGCTCAGTAAATGCAGGTAGGTCTTGTGCCTGAAGTCCATCAGGGAGCCAAATCACCTAGGCCCATCCACAGTGAGAGTTGATGGATTCTCACTCATTTCCACCATTTCCACTACTCAATGATTCCCATCTCCATTTATCTGGGTGTTCTCTAGTTTCTCCACTCACTACCTACTGATTCCCTCCTTATATTTTGGCCTCACATCCTTGGATTGGCCACTGCTCATGGTAGCACCTCTTGTGCAGCACTTCCTGCTCCTGAGCAGCTCCAATGGTCCATCCCCGGTCAAGAGTACACTTCAGTCCAATGGCACACAGGAAAGGAGGCTTGTGGTACATGCACTGTCACACCCCTTAGCAGGGTGGGAAGAGGGGCCTGTGGGCATGAGCTGAGCTGCTGGGTATGTGGTGTCACAAATACCTGCTCTGTAGTTCTACTTCTGAAAGCACAGATGGAAGGAAATGACCCTCATCGAGGTTCAACCCCACCCAGACTCTGGGCATTTTCACATAGGCTTCAATCATTCAGGGCTGCATTAGAACTCTTCCATTCTCCATTTTAAAAAATGGGGGCCACTCCTCTATTTAAAAAAAAAAAATCCTAAAAGTTGTACTTTGTAACTGCATTGGTATAAAGATGAATATAATCTGGGATGGATTCATTGTTATATATTTACTATTGTTATTATTTTCTGGGTTTTTTTTTAAGTCTATTTATTTTGAGAGTGTGAGAGAGCATGAGCAGGAGAGGGTCACAAAGAGAGAGGGAGAGAGAGACTCCCAAGCAGGCTCCATGCTCAGGAGGCAGCCTGATGCTGGCATGAGGCTCGATCTCACAAACTGACATGACATGAGCTGAAATCAAGAGTAGAATGCTTACCTGAGTCACCCAGGCACCCCTCTCTTCTGTTTTTAAAAGACAGTAAAGTCACAACATGGGTCCCTAACAGTATCTGGGTCCTGTGTACTGCATCTATTGGGCCTAATGGAGAGGTTGGCCCTGTACCTATTACATAAATGTTTATTGAACATCTACTATGGACCAAGAACTTCTCTAACTTCTTATTTTTTTAAAGCAGGCTCCACACCCGAAATGGAGTCCAATGCAGGGCTTGAACTCGCTACCCTGAGATCAAGACCTGAGCTGAGATTACGAGTCTGGTGCTCAACTGACTGAGCCACCCAGGCACTCACAAGCACTTCTCTAAGTACAGATTATGCAATGGTGAGAAAACAAGAGTCCTTCCTCACTGGGCTAATTTTCTAGCATAAGCTCTAGATCAGTCCTCAAAACTTCCAAAGAACGAATAGAGTTTTCTGAGGACTTTTCCCTCTAGTAATTACAGAGAGCTGGGATTAAAAGGATCCTTTCTCTGTTCCTTTCACACTTAGTCTTAGGAGGAAAAGACAGAGCCACTGGACACAAAGATCAGGACACAAAGAGCCACTAAGCAAAGATCAGGCACAGTTCATTTCAGTTTCTGAGAACAAGAGGAGGTAGTACACATTTCCATCCTGTGGGGCTCCCTCCCCGGACGGGATCCCCTGGAAGGCAGTGCGGGGTGGCCGGCAGGCAGCAGCCTCTGGAGTGTTAAGATTTCAGCCTGGGCCCTTCCTGGCCGTGAAGGCTTCGGGCAAGTTACCCTCACTCCACCTCAACTTCTGTAAAGTGTTCCCAGAGTACAGGATTTTTATGAGGAGGAAAGGGGAAAACTCATTTGTAGCATAGTGAGATCTCAAGAAATACTAGCTATGAAGTCATATTACTGACTGCCAGAGACTCAGAGGCTATCTGCACATGACGGCAAAGAGTGATCTGGTCCATTAGCAACGTCGGCCAATGACAGCTCATTTATTCTGCATCTGCAACCCCAAGAGTAGGCTCAGGGTAGAACCAGTGCACCAAGACAAGGATGGCATTAACAGTGGCCTGCCTTTGCTGAGGATACCATGGGGATGGGTTCTTGGGATGATTACTAGACTCAGAATTTCCTTTAATTCTCTCAAGCCAATGGCGAGGTAGGTATTATCATTCCCATTTCACAGTAGACTTGAGGGTAGAGGGGAAGAAGCAGCTGTGAGGACTGTCCTTGCTTTGGCTCTTCCCCTTTTAGCCGGAGTTGGAGGTGGAAGTGAACATCAGTGAGAGACACCCCGGACTTCAGGGAAAACCCAGCTTGGTGTTGGTATAAATTAATTCACACATTTCCCAACTCTGTGGGTAGGTACTTTGTGGATACATCACCAATCGAAGGAAAGTAGTTTCTGGCTGCTGCTAAAATAGAATCTAGGACTTCCTGGGCACATCACATTTCTCAGACTCCGCAAGAGCAGTTGAAGAGCTGTGAACAGAGCTTAACCCTTTCCCCTCTTTGAGCTGAAGAGGCCAGTGAATGTTTGCTGCTACCAAACCTTTGGAGTGGTTTTTGTCACAGCTGCTGAGGACAATAGCAACAGCCATGGAGAGATTTCTAGAGGATGTTCACACCTCCACCCCTCGAAACGGTAAACATCAAGCTCCTGCAAACCACATGGTGTATCATTTAGAAGCCCTTGCATTGAATCTCTGATTCCAGTCCCCCCCCCACCCCCACCTCTCACAGCTCAGCCCCCATGTCTCCCTGCCTGGCCCTTTGCTCTCTACTGATATTTAACTGTTTCGAATTCCTCAGTAGACCATTCTGGTTTTCTTTTCTATGTGGCTTTTCAAGACATACCTTTCCTTGTGACACTCCTCTCCAGCTAGCAATCTTGCTTTTCAACTTCCTGCTTAGGTGGCCTTTCTAGCAGATACTCTTCTCTTCCAGAAATCTCCTGTTGCATACTAAACCACTCCCAAGCTTAGCAGTTTAAAGCAATAATTTATTATTATTGTTCGTGGTTATGCAAGGTGCTGTGAGTTACCTGAGCTCAGCTGAGTGGTCTTGCTTGCGGTCTTTTTATGCAGTTGCAGCCAGATGACCAGGGCTGGAGCTGTCTGAAGCCCAACTGGGCTGGACAGCCAAGATAGCTCCTTCATGGACCTGTCCATTGCTTGGCTGAGATGGCCGCTTAGGCAGTATCTCTCTGTCTTCTTGTGAGGGTTTCACAAGGCTAGTTGGGCTCCCTCAAACCATGGTGGTCCCAGCATACTCAGACTTTTTACATGACAGCTGGTCTCTCCCAGGTCATGTATTCCACAAGACTAAAGCAAAAGCTAGGTTTGTTATGTCCCAGCCTCTGAGGTCACAGACGACCACTTCCACTGATTTCTATTGCTTACACCAGCCAGCCCAGATTCAGTACAGGGAGGGCCTATGCATGGGTCTGAATGCCGAGAAGTAATGGTCACTGGGAGGCCATCTTGAAAGCTGGCTACCACACCTTTCCTGTCTCTCCCTTTCTCTGTGCTCCCATGGGATTCATGTACACCCCTAGCTCAACATCTCTCTTAGGGCACTATGCATGCTTTCTTTTTTTTTTTTTTTTTTTTTTTTTTTGTCTCCCTGATTCACTGTGAGCACCTTTGTTTGGCTGGTGAGTTTTGAGCCTTTCGTGCTGGGTCTAGTGCCTGGCCTTCACAGAACACAACTTCACTTCATGGACTTGAACTATGCTGTGACCTGGAGCTCCATCTGTCTCCAGTCTACTCAAGGCTCCAATCAAATTGTGCTCTCACCTCCCAATTAAAGAAGGCTCCCCTGAAATTCAGACCCAGTCCAGTCCAGTTGCCCTCCAACAACACAGAGCCAAGCATTTCCTTTTTCCTTCTTTGACAAGTTAATTTGGTTCTTGAAAAAGATACCAATTGACAGCCCCACAGATTGAGGAATATATGTCTTCCTCCAGAGGGGTCCCTGTGCACCAAGAAACCTGGGTGGATGCTGAAGAGGGCAGTTGAGTGTGGGCATGTGTGGAGACCCAGCTGTAGACCTTGATTCCCAGGGGCCAATCCTGCCCCTTTAGAAAGAGTCAGGTGGGGAGGATATTTCTTTAACAAAGACATCACCTCTAGGCACAATCTGACAATCTGACAACTTGCCTGGCTTCAAGCTTCAGTTCTGCTTGAGTTATTCCATCTTTACTAGATCTGGGGTGGATTGGAGGTGGGAAGAAGAGTGAAGAGAAAGCCCATCTCGATAATGGAGACCAAGGGAAGGATTATGGGATGAGCTGGGACAGAAGAGAACTGAGAAAAAAATGTCCTCCTTCAACAGGCTACTAGGGTAATTCTGGCTAGCTCTTGCCCTTGTAAACCACACTCATCCACTTTTCTCCAAGTCATGGCCCCAACCTTCTTCTTTACTAACAATAATAACTACGGAAAGAGATGCCAATCAGTGAGTGCTTAATATAGGCCAGGCACTGTGCTAAGCATTTTTTGCATATTACCCCTCTGAATCCACATTGTTCTGGGAGATTGTTGTCTCATCTATAATTCCCTTCTCCCTTCCTTCAGTTTACAGAAGAAATTAAGAGATCTTTGGAGAGATGGAGGAATTTGGCAGAGATCAAAGATCTTGGAAGTGGCAGAACCTAGTTCTTATCCTGGCCTGTCTGCCTCCAGAGGCTTGGCGCTCAAAATGGGTCTGACAGCATCATCACCTGGGAACTTACTGGAAATGTCAATTCCCAGTCCCTAAGTAATAGATGGATCACTCTGCCTTTGAACATGACCAAGTGATTCTTTCATACTGGAGTGTGAGTGGTCTCAGCCTCTCTCCTGCAGATGGAAACAGTTCTGAGACCAATGGCTTGGCATACTGGCATCAAGTGAGCCTTGGCTGACTGCCAACTATTACCCAGCACATGTCAGCAAGAGCACATGTGACTGGCTATCTCCACATGGGGCCTGAAAATACAACAAACCCAGGTTGGCACTATCAGGCATTGTGGTTTGGATGGCTCTTTCTGCAGTCCGTCAACATAACCCTACCAGTAGAAGGTAGGGTTCTTTGTTCTTTGTTCTTTTTAATTATTTTTCTAATAATGTATAATTTACATGCAACTAAGTGCTCAAATCTTGGTTATATAACCACCACCCAGATGAAGAGAGCAAACATTTCCAGCACCCTAGACAGCTCCCTCTCCCAATCAACACCCTCCTTAATATTCACTCTTCAACCTCCATCATCATAAATTCACTTTACCTATCCTTAAACTTCAAATAAATAAAGTGACACGGAATATTTTCTCTTGTGTCCATGTGACCATGAGATCGTTGTGTTATATCAGAATTTATTCCTTTCCATTGCTCAGTAGTATATACCAGTTTGTCTATTCTAGTGTCAATGGACATTTGGTTGTTTTTGGTTTTTTGCTGTTATTATTAAAGGTGCTATGACTATTTTTGTACATGTGTTCAGCTGGACATGGGCACTCATTTCTTAGATAAGTTCACAAGCGCTGACTTGGCTTTATTCAGCATATGGTAGGCTTTATTAGTTACTGTCAAATAGTTTCCCAAAGTGGCTGTACCAATTTATACTTCCACCAAAAGCATGTGAGAGTGAGGACTCCTTTTAAGTTCTGGTCCCAAAGCTAGTGAGGATTCCATTACTCTGTACTGAGTTGTTCTCCTTTGCAAAGGGAAAGAAAAGATTTGCTACTAATTTCCTATCTACGAGATGATGGCACTACACATCATTTGAAATCAATAGATTGTTCATGCATGTTTGTTTGACGTCAGATATCAGATGCAGAGCCCTTTTATGGAGCGCCAGAAAAGACACTTGATCCCAATGAGCTGCGACAATTGAAACTTTATAGCTTCTGCTCGCATTAGAAAAAGGTCCCAAAGATATAATCAACCTTTACAAACATATGGGGCAAATTTCAGGGCAGTACACGGGGAATTCAGGTCACAACTCACATTAATGATAACCTGAAATAATAGGAGCTATGTGGATAACTCCTGCACGGCAAGCAGAAATTATACCCCTGAGGTCTTCTCTACACCAGAGGCCATATATTAACACACACACACACTTCCCCTCTGGGGCCCTCCAGTTTACTAGAAAGAGCCAAGGCTTGGGTCTCAGAAATGAGGGTTAGGGGCACAACGTCCATGCTAATTGCTCGCTGACCCTCGACCAGCCATTTAGCCTTTCCATGCCTCAATGCCCTTTCTAATAAAATGAGCAGCCCAACCTGCAGACTTCTCTCTTTCCCCTCCCTGACTCTTAGCCTACCCTTTCTTTTTCTCCACTCATTCAAAGAATCTTTTTATTTTGAAATCATTTTAGTCTTACAGAAGAATTGCAAGAATAGAAGAAACTCCCTTATCCTGTTTTCCCAGGTTCCATTGTTAACATTTTGCCATTTTTGTTTTATCACCCCTTCTGTCTAAATAGAATTTTTCCCAGAAACATTTGAGAGTTCACTGTAGACAAGCCCCTTTACCCCTAACACTTCAGCATCAATTAAGAGAAAATGGCATTTTATTTAATATCGACAAAACGCTATCATTTAATACACAGCCCATATTCAAATTTTATCGATTGTCTGAATAGTCTGTTGTAGTGCTTCTGCTCCTCCCCATCCAGGATCGTGCATTGCATTTAGCTATCATTTTTGTATAGTCTCTTTTCATCAGAAGCAGTGTTTGAGCCTTTATTTCTCTTTCATAGTAGCGACATTTTGAAGAGTGCAGACCAGTGGTTCTAGAGAATGCCCTTGAACTTGTCACTCTACACTCTTACCACACTCAGATATGCACATCCCCAGAAATGATGTTTTCTTTCTACCAGGCTTTTGTTTGAGCTAACCCTTCCACCTGGAATCCCCTTTCTTTTCTCTTTCACATGGGAAATCTCCATTCAACCTTCGCTGAGACCTTTTCTATGGCCCCCTAAGGCTTGGATAAAAGCCTCCATGGGCTCCCATGATACCCCCAGTGTAGCCTTTCTGAGCATCTGTGTTGTCTGTGTGGTGAGGAATCATTGACTACTACCCAACTTGGGACTCTCATGTCTGTCCAGGTCAGACTCCCTCTAAAAAGTATAGGCATGAAAGCTTTGAATATTCATCCTTCACACCAACATCGTCCACCATATGCCTACGGCTCCTCTTTGATACAAGGGTAACCTGGGGCAGCCTGGTTCTGTCTGAAGTGGCACGGCCAACCAATACTGGGGAAGCCCTCTGTAGACAGACCAAGGCTGCGGACAACTGCAGATCACCTGGGGTATGTGTAATAATGACATTAACAAGAGCAGGAGTTTTAATAGCAAATACTTAGCACTTTCTACTATGTCTAAATTATTTACCGATAATAAATCATTTACTGCTATGAGGTAGATATTTTGGTAATGTGTTGGAGGTGACTTGTACTGTTTCATGAGAGCCAATTGTTAAATATTTATGAATTTCACCATCTGGTGTTTAAACCATGGACTGCTTGCAGTTGACCACTGTGGGAGTATTTATACCACAGCAATCAGCAAATGCTAAAATTCATTACTTTTTTGGCAGGGATGGGGGGGTTGGGGTGGAGAGCTGATTTACCAACACAACAGATATTGTTATTAACCCATTTTATAAATGAGGAAACTAAGGCATAGAAAAATCATGTACCTTGCTGGAGGTCACATGGCCAATATGTTAGTTATCTACTGCTGTATGACAAACTGCCCCTGAACCTAGTAGCTTAACACTACAATAATTATTATTTCTCACAATTTCTGTGGGTCAGGAGCTCAGGCAGGGTCTAGCAGGGATAGCTGGTCTCTGCTCCATGCTGTGTGGGGCCTCAGATGGAAGCCTAGAAAGCTGCAGCCTGGAATAATTTGAAGGCTCATTCACTCACACGGCTGGCAATTAAGGCCGCTTCTGCATGGATGCCTAGTAAGGGCTGTCAGCTGGAATGTCCGGACGCAGCCTCCGCATGTGGCCTCAGCTTCCTTACAACATGGTGGCTGGGTTCCAAGGGCAAGTGTCCCTAGAGAGAGAGGCTGCCAGATAGCATCTAGATCCTTCCTATGACTTACCCTTAAAAATCACACAGCATCCCTTCTGCCTACTCCTTTGGTCAGGATAGTCAGAAGCCTCTGTGTCTAAGGAGAGGGAGTAGAGCCATCCTTCTCAGTAGAAGTGCCAGAGAAGATCCTGGGGGCAGAGGTGGGGAATCGCAGCCATTTGGGGAAGATATAGTCCAATACAGTTATGGATGAAGCAGAGATCTGACCTAATAGGTTCTGGAGCTCATGGTCTTTTTTTTTTTTTATATAAATATAATTTTTAATGTTTTTTATTTATTTTTGAGAGAGACAGAAAGAGAGAGAGAGAGAGAGAGAGAGAGAGAAAACACCAGTGGGTGAGGGGCAGAGAGAGACAGAGGCAGAGGATCTCAAGCAGGCTCCACGCTGTGAGCGCAGAACTTGATGTGGGCCTTGAACTCACAAACTGAGTTCATGACCTGAGCCAAAATCAAGAGTTGGCTGCTTAACCAACTGAGCCACCCGGGCGCCCCTCTGGAGTTCATGTTCTTAACCAACCAGCTGCACTTTCCCCAGTGAAGGCGGGGAGCAGTTGGCTGGAGAGGCCTGCAGGCTAACAGGACACTGAGTATGGGGCCAGTGCCCCGTGCAGGACTCCATCTCTTATCCACCGAACCCTTCCCAAAACCCCTTTATGGACATCCAGCCCAGGGCACCAAGCTCACTCAGGTCCATTCTAGCACCTTTTATCCACGTCCTAATCCTGTTTGTTTTGTTTTGTTTTGTTTTGTTTTATTTCCAATAGACCTTGGGAGCCATTAAAACAGTGCCAAATTCATTCATTATCAGAAAGATGTCCCTGCCTTCCTTCCTTCCACCACTCTTGTATTGGGGTGACATACTTGCCTGCACTCAGTCATGAGTGGCTTCCTGGAGGAGGGCTTGCCTTCCTACCTAAAATTCTTCCAAAGCAATAAAGAAAAACATAAGTTGTGGCTTCCCGAGGGTGAGTTGAATAAATGTATCGTACATTACTTTCCACACTAGACCCTGTGAGTCTCACTGACTCACCCTGTTCCCTCAGGACCTGCCATGAAGTGGGTGCTTTATTTATTTTATGAGTGAATTGATAATAAGAGCAAACATGTTTTGAGGGGTTGCTCTGTGCCAGGTACTGTCTTAAATGCTTTACAGGTATTGGCTCATTTAATCCTCACAACAACTCTATGAAGCAGGATAATAGTAATCTCCGCTTTATAGATGGAAAACTAGACATAAAGAATATCTTGTCCCAAATCACAGAGCTAGTGACTGGTAGAGTCAACCAAACTACCTTTCTTGATAAAAGGTAAGGAAGGAAGGAGGGAGGGAAGAAGGGTGAGAGGGCAGAAGGGAGGGGGAAGGAAGGAAGGAAGGAAGGAAGGAAGAAGGAAGGAAGGAAGGAAATGCATTATAATTTTTATCCCAGGCTAAGGCATTTATCCCTGCTGAAATGCGAATGTTGCTATTTGGAGTGTCATTAAAAACTTTTCCTACCATAGTGCCTGAAATTCCCACCTTTATATTCATGTCTTTGTATTAAGGTCCTCAGATTACAAATATCCTTCAACAAGGACAGCATCAAGACCATGGCAAGCACTCACATGTGTTGCTATGTTCTACTTCGCACAGTTGGGCAGGGTTCTGAGACTCTGGACCATCAAAATGGCAAGCATGGGGAGATGGAAGGGAAAGCATCCATCCTTTGACCAAAATTAAAGAATATGAGCAATGCTTTGAGAAAAAAAAAAAAAGAACCCCAAACTCTCTGCTTCGATGAGACATCATCTCAGAGGACAGCACAGTAACAAAACATTCTTTCCAGGGAGAATGATAAGAAAAGGCAGGGCTCTCGGAGCAGGGTAAGGAGAATCCCCAAATTCTTCACCTACATCATGGCTCAGACAGGGCCTCCTCCTTCCAGGCTAAGGCTGAGGAGCACAGGCTGGAAAAAATTTACTGGTAAGAGAAGCCCAGAGAGGAGACAGAAGAATTGTAAGAGAGGATTAACTCAGGGACAAAATGACAAGAGGAAAAATAAAGATCAGCCATCAGTGGCAAGTTGGCCATGGCAGAAGTCTCACATAAATTGAGCAGCAAAATAATGAGAAACTTGGAGGCCAAAAGGTGAGCTGGCAAACCCAGGAGGCATAGCCGAACTGGCCCCAGAGAATCTGCGGAGCCTGAACACTGGCTAGCCCGCGTCAGACAAGAGACCTGTTCTTGAAAAGTAGTATGTGAGTCCAACATTCGAAAAGGGAGGCATATTATAAACCCAAAGCAAGTGAATCATGGCACTGGTGAGGGTTCCCTGAGAAGCAGCCCCTGACACAAGGATTTAAGTGTGAGTAGTTTATTGAGAAGTAAAAGTGAAAAGAGCAGGGAAGTGGAGAAATGAGACGGGCAGGGTAGGCAGTGCCTACAATAATGGTGAGTTATCAGTCAGCAAGCACTGTAAGCCACTGAAGCTTAATTCCATAGGGAATTTTGCAGGTGCTGGAAGGCTGCAAAAACCATACTCCTAACTGCCCAACAAGGGGGGATTATGTCAACAAATAATAGGCCACTCTCAAGAAAAAGCCATGGAGAAAGAGACAGAGAGAATGTAATAGTAATTATTTACAAGTAATTTTTCACAGCAAATCAAACTTTTACTTATCTGCTCTTCCTCAGATTTTTTTCCATAAGACACACAGATTACTTGTTTAACAAAAATGATAGACGTTCCCAGAAAAGGAAAAAGTGCAACCGTTAAAAGTTATAGGAGAATTTACCAGGCAAAGGAATTCTAAGGCATATCGTTCTGAAAAACAAAAGCCCCCTCGAATAAGGCCAGCATGGCTCCCTAGTTTATGTTTGGTACAAAAAATACGGTTTTAAAGAAGGGTAGGATATTTCCATTTAGACAGCTGGCTTATGGCCAGGTAGACCTCTACCTGTTACCTAAGAAAGCCAGATAATTCTGGATTCGACAGGCACACAACCCCTTAGTCCAAGTTGTTCTTCTGGCCACTTCTTGTCATCTCAAGATGAGGCACCACCATTCTGTGTACCCCCAGTCTATGTGTAGAATCTGAAGACTCAGTCTGGGGCCCGTCTTGCCCTACATTTCTCGGCAGGCCTGCAGTCTGGGGCCCAACCTGGCAAGCTGGAGCCTGTTTACCAAGGGCTAGCCAAGGGACTGTGACAGATCCTGTCGGGCAGGGCCAACCTGTTCAGTGTCACGTGCCCCATAGGAGTGTGGGAACATCCCAGCTTCTCCATCATCCAGGGGCATAGAGTTCCTTCCTTTTGGATGGTGGCCATGGTGGTTTTGAATATTCCTGCATAGCCTAGTGGGGCTTGAATTATCTGAGGATCATGGTGAGGTGAGGTTGGGGGATGTATTATTCTTCCACGTGCAAAGACCCTCAGCTCCACACGTAGCAGGAAAGCAGGCCCAGTGCCACTTCGCTCTTCTCCCATCAGTCTAAAGGGTCTCATCCTTCATCCAGGCACCAACCTCCTTGCTCCTTGATTCCCCTATACTCCCAAAGTGGCCAGTCCCACCTATCCTCTTCTCCTCCTCACACATATGCATTTTATTTCCCTCCTCTTGAAAACTTACCATCAAAGTGCACATTTTCTCAGTGCCTATTTTCAGCTTGATATTCATAGAAGAAAAATACCTAATCAACCAATTCATACTGAGTATTAATGAATAAGAGCACTTAATTTATTGAGCTAAAGGAGTGAATCTCTAACAGCTAAATTTTACCATTTGGTAGCAGGTCAGTAGGCAGAAGTGTGTTTTGTTTTGTGTAATGCTTTCCTAGAAAAAAATATCCCAATCCAAATTACCTAGCAATGGGGAACTGGGATCCTCAATTAGAGTAAAAACAAACACTGCCAACCAGAATCTCACAGACATATAATCTTTTGGAACTTTAAGGGAGTTTGGAGACTAAATAATAATAAAAAATAATAGTAATAATAATCACGTATTGAATAATTTTTATGCTATATAAATTATGTTATCTGATTCAACCCATACAACAATCTAATGATGTAGGTGCTGTGATTCTCATTCCTGTTTGACAGATGAAGAAAGTGGTGAGGTGCTTGGAGAGGGTAAGTAATTTTCCTAAGGTTACAGGGCAACTAAGAAAGCTATGGTTTGAACCCTGAAAGTCTGGCCTCAGGGTCTAGACTCTTGTATTATGTATTACTGTCTTCCACCTACTCTTTAAACTGAGATGGCATAGGACTGGAGGTGGGAAGGATGATGAGTGGATGGCCAAGGGTAGAGTCTTCCTCCTTCTCAGCATGACTTCTCTTTCACCAGAAAGCAGGAAGTGCAATTCTATGAGTCATAGAGGGCAGAAGGATACAGCAGAGATCCCGACAGTTACTTCTACCTAGTTGGTATTTAAATGTCTTTTTCACCATGACAACTTTTGTTCAAGTGAAATGTTACTTGGAAGTCCAATATGACTGGCAGATAAAAGTGAGGTACCCTGGTTGAAGGTGGGAGGGGCAGCCCAAACTTGAATCGTGACCTTATGTTGGCTCCTGAGGCTCTTCCATGAAAGCCTACAAGCCAAAAAGCACATTTTGGAAGGCTATACTAACCACTATACCACCAATGCTGAAAAGCACATTTTGAAAACCACTCCCTGTCATAGATTGCAATAGCAGCCAAAATTCTTTGCAGCTCTTTCCATCAAGAGGTAGAGTCCAGGGGCGCCTGGGTGGCTCAGTTGGTTGAGCATCCGACTTTGGCTCAGGTCATGATCTCACGATCCGTGAGTTCGGGCCCCACGTCGGGCTCTGTGCTGACAGCTCAGAGCCTGGAGCCTGCTTCCGATTCTGTGTCTCCCTCTCTCTCTGCCCCTCCCACGTTCATGCGCTGTCTCTCTCTGTCTCAAAAATGAATAAAACGTTAAAAAAAAGTTAAAAAAAAAAAGAGGTAGAGTCCATTTCTCCACTCTTAGTGTTGGAGCCAGACTTGGTTTCAGCCATAGAATTCTGTGGGGGTAACGTCATGCCAATTCTGAGTCAAGGCCTCAGGAGATTTCACACTCTGCTGTACTTGCTCTTGGTATCCTTCTACCACCATGTGAGCAAGTTCAGACTGGCCTGCTGAATGAGAGAGCCCACATGGCCTCTGTCTTCCCAGGCAAGGCCATCATCAGCCAACTCACCAGCTGATGATTCCCGCCTGAGATCAGCCAAGCCCAGCCCAGACCAGAGGACTGACCAGCTGAGGGCAGCCCAAAATGCTGACCTACAAAATTGTGAGCTAAGTAAATGGTCTTATTTTAAGCTACTAAATTTTGGAGTGATTTGTTATGCAGCAACAACTAACTGATACAGTTCCCTTTAGAAAAATCTCAACATGATGCCATGACCTTCCTCCCAGGTCTCAAAATGCGGGGAAATGCACAGCAAGGAGTCCCTCCCCAGAGCAGGCCCTACATTTAGCAATCCACTTACACTTCAGAATGTGGTAGGCACAGGAGACCCATCTGCCCTAACTTCAAACAGAGTTACAATTACAGAGGGGGAAGAAAGAAGACTCTATTACTTGGCTCCAAGGGGCTAAACTTCCATCTAGAGAATTCTGTTCAGAACCCACCTGTGTGGAAAAAGGGAATGTCCCTGTTCACCACAGGTGCCTCCAGGCTCATGGCATTCTCAAAGCCTGGGGCAGGGGAATAAGTGGCAAAGAGAGGGAGAGAAAGTCTTAAAGGTTAAACTTAGCAAATTAAAGTTGCTCAGAAAACGCCAAAGAAATGTAAATGAAAATTTTCAGCCACAGTAGGAGAAATCCAGGCCCAAGGCCCCGGGTTGATCTTTCAGACTGCCGGGCACACTGCAAAGCTGTCTCCATTTATTTACTTCTAATTGAAAGCTGGCGTGCTGAGGGTTACTCCACCCAGGCGTGAAGTGTAGCCATCCGTGAAAGATTTCCCAAGACCTCTCCCTTTGCAAAGCATCCTTCATGTGCTTAAAAGGGAAAATGTCATGGGGACACTAAATTAAAACTCAGTTTTGTCTTTGAAAAATAGATTCAATCCTCAGTAGGATGTGGTTGGAGAGATACCAGCATTAGCATAATTCCTTCGTGAACTTTATAGGCCAATCAGGAAAAAAAAAAAAAAGATATTCAGAAATCTGCCAGAAAAAAAAAGGTCTCATGGGGGCCACACATGCTAATCCTCACAGATCGACACTCTTGGGCCTGACAGTTGACAATGGGTGGTTTTCTTGAGGAGATTTTACCTCTTACAGGGGTGGATTCAACACAATTGGTCAGCTGGTGGTAAATACCATACAGGAAAAACAAGTTGACTTGCTTTCAAGCTTGTTAGTTATATACAAGTTCATTAGTTCACTCACTCGCTCTCTTCATTTATTCAGCACATGCTTATTGGGTCCCTGAGGCGTGCGAGGCACTGTTTGGGCTACTGGACATACAACTGTGAATAAGATAGGCCCCCTCAAAGCCTACAGTCTACCAGGAAGGAGAGACAGGCAAACAAGTTAAGACAGTTCTCCATTTACATAAGGGCTCCCTTTGGGAAACCTTCTGTGAGTCAGTTTTGGACATAAGCCAGAATCATTTATAACTCTGGACCCATTCAGCAGGTGTCCATACAGCAGAAGTGGAGACATCTGAGCACACACAGGGCGGCCTACTTAGGCTCCAGCCTTTCTCCTCAGGCAAACTTTACCATTAGCATGTAGAGGTAAAGAACATGGGCAGTGGAGCCAGGCAGACCTCTGCCTAAGTTCTGGCTCTGTCTTATCATTGGTGTAGTCTTGGGCAAGATGCCTGCCTCCCAGACCTCAGGTTTCTCTTTGGTAAAATGACAGCAATGGCAATACCAAAGCAGAGACTGCCTATCTCATATTCATTCTCCCTTTCTTTCTGAGTAACAGAGTCTTAGCATTACTGAAGGCCAGAGTGAGTCCAGCTAAAAGACTACTTTGACCAGCTTCCCTTGTAGCTGGGTATGACCATGTAGCTAGTTCTGGCCCCAGAAATGTAAAGGGAAGTTGTTGAGTAGAATTTCTGGGAACGTACTGGCCGTAAGCATGTTCACATAGCAAGATGGCACTTTAAGAAATCTGCTGGCTTTCCTCCTTTTCCTCATTGTCAGGAATATAGACATAATGGCAGTAGCTACAGCAGTCATACTGGACCATGAGGTATGAAGATGAAACCCCTGAAGAAAAACTGAAGAAGCTTGAGACTCTGATGATCATGGAGTACTATTAACTCCATGGCTGCCAAGCTACAGGCTTCTTTTGTGAGAAAAATTTGTATCTTTTAAAATAACTGTTATTTCTGGTCTCTCACTGGAAACTGAAGGCAATCCCTAATACAAGTAGCTGTGTTACTGTGCGAACTGAATGAAGCCATTCACGTAGAGGAGTGAGCCCGGTGCCTCACCCACAGTGAACTCTCAGAGCAGAAGAGTTCACACTGTGATTCCACATAGGAAATGCTTACATCGTCTTGGTCAGTGCAGGCTGCTATAACAAGATATTGGATTGGGTGGTTTATACAACAGACATTAATTTCTTACAGTGCTGGTGCCTGGAAATTTCAAGGTCAAGGTGCTCACCAATTTGATTTCTGGGGAAAGCCTTCTTCCTGGCTTGCAGATGGCTACGTTCCTGCTATTGCCTCACATGGTAGAGAGAAGGAGAGAGTTCTGGTCGCTATTCCTCTTTTTATGAGGACAGCAGTCCCCTCCTGAGGTCCCCACTCTCATGACTTCATCTAAAACGAATTACCTTCCAAAGACCTCATGTCCAATACCACCACATTGGGAGTTAGGAATTTCTTGGACATCATTTCATAACACACATAGACATCAATTCATAACACATGTGGGTCCTATCAGAAACTTTAATTACAGTTGTTTTTTTTAAGCTAGATTAGTATGAGTAGGAAACTTCCTGGATTATAGTTAAGAGTTCCGAGGTTATAATAAAGGGAAGTCAGGATCCTGGATAACTGAAAGTTCAGTGTGATGATAGGGGATTGGAGATTGTGTCCATAACCATTTTTCCTAGCAGCACTTAGATGGGAGGGCCTGTCATTCATCAAAGCCACTACTAATTCATGAAAGTAAAACCACATCATCCGATTAAGGAAAGAAGAACTCAAATAATGAAATCAATGGTCAAATCACACATCCATCTTGTGTTGCCTTCTTTGCTTCATAGGTGACCAAAACTACAGCAGGAGACCATATGGAGTACTTGGTGCGTGCCGGGCTCTAGCCTTGGTCTTGCCTTGGATTGAGGTCAGTCAGGGCCAGCAGAAGCAGTGTATGCTCAAACTGGGAATTTTGAGAACTCAATAGAGAGACCATTTGCAAAGGTGTGGACAAGATGTAGAGAAACCACAGAGAGAGTGTAGCACCTGTGGGTCAGTAACAATGGGGCTGTCAACCCCCCTCCCCCAGCCTAAAGCCATAAGGACACAGAGCAGGTACCAGATGCCACAGAGAAGGCAACCAGGCAAAATCAGGGTCTTTGATGTGAGGACATACCCAGCTCACAGTGACCCTACAGAAGTGAATCTGACCTCACTCCCCTCCTGCTCCAACCTCAAATTTCTCATAGGCTGAAACATTTCAGAAACCTGAAAGCAGGGTCACCCTGACCATTCAGGTCCCCCTCCCAGATATAGCAGGATGGAGAAGGGTGGAGTGTGAATCTTGAGGGACCATGGCCTTACTCTTTTCATCTTCGGCAATTACTATATGTGGTAGACGCGATTATTGTCTCCATTTTACAGATGAGGAAACAGAGACCGAGAGAGAGAGGGAGATATTTAACAATTTATACATTTGAAAACATATAATTTTGTAAAGATGTACAACTCAGATTCTTTAGAATGAGACAGCAACCTCCTATTACTGAAGCTACTCCAAATAAGATATTTCTATTGAAATGTACATAGGTCTACATCAGAGCTTAACATCCCACACCCCTATGAGATGTATACTCTGATTACCTATCTTTTACTTTGAAGAAGCAGAGGCTTAATGAAGTTAATTAAATCAGGTGACCTCTAGGATCTTCTGAAATCAAAACAGTATTTAATCCACTGATTACTTAAACCATTACTTTTGACTTATAAAAGAAAACTACAAAAAGCCTCCACTTTCAGATCAAAAAGGAAGAAATAAAACTGTCCTTATTTTCAGATGATATGATGGTCTATGTAGAAAATCCTAACGAATCTACAAAAATCTCCTACAACTAGTAAATGAGTTCAACAACTTTGCAGGATAGAAGATACACATACAAAATCAAATGTATTTCTATATACTAGCAATGAACACATGTAAACCAAAATTTAAAATGCAATATAATTTTGGGGTGCCTGGGTGGCTCAGTCGGTTAAGCGTCCGACTTCGGCTCAGGTCATGATCTCACGGTCCGTGATTTTGAGCCCCGCGTCGGGCACTGTGCTGACAGCTCAGAGCCTGGAGCCTGCTTCAGATTCTGTGTCTCCCTCTCTCTGACCCCCCCCCCCATTCATGCTCTGTCTCTCTCTGTCTCAAAAATAAATAAACATTAAAAAAAATTTTTTTTAATGCAATATAATTTTAAACCACTCAAAAAAAACCAAAAAACAAAAAAGAATGACATACTTAGGTATAAATTTAACCTAACAGAACTTTTATCCTGAAAACTATGAAACACTAAGGAAAGAAATAGAACATCTAAATGGAGAGACATACCATGTTCATAGATGGGAAAACTCAGCATAGCAGAAATATCAATTCTTTCCAAAATAATACACAGGGTTAAGGCAACCCTATCAAAATCATAGTAAGACTTTTTATAGATAAAGGCAAGCTTATTTTAAAATTGATATGGAAAGGTAAAGAAACTGCAAAGCTAAATCAATTTGTACAAAGACTACAGTGGGAGGAATCACTCTGCTTTTATAGCTCATTATATAGCCACAGCAATCAATACTATGTGCTTTGTTGGAGGGATAGACCCATAGATCAATGGAACAAAATAGAGAATCCAGAAATAGACCATTACAGGTATGGCCAACAGATTTTTTTACACAGGTACCAACGCAATTCAGTGAAGAAAAAAGTCCTTACAAATGGTGCTGGGGTAACTGCATATCAACAGGCAAAAGAAAAAAAATTTTTTTACCTTGATCTGTACTTCACACTTTATATAAAAATGAACTCAAATGCATCACGTGAAACATAAAACTCTAAATCTATCAGGAGAAAACATAGGAGAAAATCTTCAGGACCAAGGGCTTGGTGAAGAGAATGTAGACTTGAGATGAAAAGCACAATTCATAAAAGAAAAAAAAATCAATACATTGGGCTTTGCAAAATTTAAAACTTTCAGTCTGGGAAAGACCTCATGAAGAGGATGAAAAAGACAAACCACAGCCTACAGGGAAATATAAGCCACATTTCAGACAAAAACTCCTATCTGGAATATATTAAAGAATTTTCAAAAGTCAACAGTAAAAGAATAAACAAGTCAATTAAAAAAATGGGCCAAGGACATGAAGAGACGTTTCACTGAAGAGGCTATATGGATGGCAAATAAACACATGAAAGGATGTTCAATATAACTAGCCATTAGGGAAATGAAAATTAAGACCACAATAAGACATCACTACACACCTATCAGAACGGCTAAAACAGAAAAAAGTGATGACACCAGTTGTTGGCAAGGATGCAGAGAAACTGGAACATGTATACAGAGTTGGTGGGAATATAAAATAGCAGAGACACTCTGGAAAAGTTTGGCAGTTTCTTCCAAAATTAAATGTGCAACTACCATACAACCCAGCCATTGTACCCTTGGTGATTGATCTCAGAGAAATAAAAATAATGTCCACAGAAAAGCCTGTAGCAGCTCCATTCATAATCATAGCAGCTTTAATCCTAGTAGCCAAAAACTGGAAACAACTAAAATCACCCTTAGTAGGCGAGTGGTAAAACAAATTGTGTTATATCCATACCTTGGAATACTATTCAGCAACAAAACAGAACAAACTATTGACACATGAACAATTTGGATGGTCCTCAAGGGCACTGTGCTGAGAAGAGACAGTCTCCAAAGGGCATATACTATATACTCTTACTTATATAACATTATTGAAAGGATGAAATTATAGAGATGAGGATAGATTAAGGGTTGCTAGAGTTTAGGGATGGCACAAAGGGCAAGTGTGTGACTAAAAACGGAGCACAAGGGAAATCATTCTCTTTATTTTTTAGTTACTTTCTTTTGAGACAGACAGCATGCAGGAGGGGCAGACAGAGAAGGAGAGAGACAGAATACCAAGCAGGCTCCACACTGCTGTTAGTGTGGAGCCCAAAGTGGGGCTCGAACTCATGAACCGTGAGATCATGACCTGAGCTGAAATCAAGAGTCATATGTTTAACTGACTGAGACACCCAGGCACCCCAGGGAGAGTATTCTATTGGCACAGTTTTCTATGTTAATTGCAGTGGCAGTTACAGGAATCTGCACATGATAAAATGGCTTAGAACTAGACACACACATTGTTCTATTGTCAGTTTCCTGGTATTGACATTGTACTATAGTTTTATATATATGTGCGTGTGTGTATAAATATATGTATGTGTGTGTATATGTGTGTATGTGTGTGTGTGTGTATACACATATAAAAGTCCCCACCATCAGCAACAAAAATGCATGCTGAAATTCAAAAACTCTTTCTACTGAAATGTACCACTGCAGTAAATCCTTCCATTCAGGGACACTGAAGTGGTTGACATTAGTGAGAATAGCACAGATAATCTAAAATCTGGAGCGACCATATTCTGCCCTTCTGAATGCACTCCCAGCCATCATGCCTAAAATTCCTTTTTTCATCCCTTCTTTGCATCCCAAAACTTTTTGGTGGGAAAGGTAAAAGCTTTCCCTGGAGCCATGGTTCTCCAAGTACTACTGGCCATGGGATTAGTTGGAATTCTGTGGGTACAAACTAGAAGAAATCCAACTCAAAGTGGCTAAAGCTAAAAAGAAAATATATTAGTTCATGACCTATGATAAGGCTGGCTTCAGGTATCGATTGATTTGGGGCCCAGAGGATGTCATGAGGAACCAGCTACCCTCTCTGTCCTGACTCTGCTGCTTGGGGTAGGCCCCATTCTAAGCTTCATGTGGTTGCAAAGTAACTGCCAGCAGCAACTTGGACCACACCCTTCCAATATCAAATCCAGCAGAAAAGCACAATTCCACCTGATCAGTAATTCTAATGAAAATCCTAGAATTGAGTCTCTCAGGTTCTAACTGGCATGACAAGGATTGTATGGTCACTATGACCAAAAGAATATAGTATTCCAATCAGCCTCCTACAATATATGAACTGGAGCTTGGCAAAGGAAGATCCCATAGAAGTATCAGGGCTGCTGATCAAAGAATGGAGAAGAACATAGGGGAAAACAGCCCCTGTCTACCACACTCATCAATACCATTGCCAGAAAGATGAACAAAGGGATTGGGGAACGTGTATGTAAACTGCTCTCTCCACCTCCCTGGCAGTTCCCTCCTACCCCAGGCTTTTTCCTAACTTGGGGAAGGGCTGCAAAAGTAAAATATATGCCCAATACAATCACCTTGAGTGTTTCACTCAATTCCTGGAGAATTCCTTTCCTTGTCCTCAGTCTGCGTTGGAATGTTGCCTTCTCCATGAAGTTCAGCCATCTCTAATGAAATCTAAACCTCCCCAGCGGCCTTCCCCCCAAATTTTCCTCTTCTATGAACTCACAGTACTTCATATATACATTATCTTCATTACATTGTTTTTTCATGTATCAAGATTATTTATTTACACCCCAGTCCCTCATATTTTACATTCATACACATACACACACTCACACCTAACCAGATTAGAAGCTGTTTGAAAGCAGAGATTTGTTTTATTCATTCTGAGTCCCTAAAATGATGTATAACATGTAGAATGGTATTCAGAAATGTTGGATGGATGGATGGACAGATGGACAAGTGGGTGGATGGAGGCATAGGTGGATGGATGAATGGATGGAAGGATGGATGGATGGGTGAATGAATGAATGGAAGGTTTCTACAGCCTTGACCATTAAATAAAGTAGCAGCACTCATTTGGGCATTTAGTTAATTAATAGCATTTAGTAAACTCCTATCGAGTATACAGCAGGGACAAACAAATTGTTGAAAATAAAATTAAATCAGTAAAGAATAAAGCAATCATATGCTTATTCTGCTCGTTTTAAAATAGAAAACTCCTGAAATAAAGACAACGTGCATTGTTTATGGATTCTCGTGAGAAAGTATTATCATCAGCTAGGGAAAAGCACACCCCAAAGGGCTAAGAAGCCACAGTGATGTCTCGAGAAATTTGTGCTAAGTTTGTTCCCTTGAACGCAAATGCCCAGCATGGTCCAAGGGTATACCAATGAGATGTGAGGGGGCAACTGAGAGATCAATTCAAAGAGATAGAAAGCCTTGGCCTTGACTCTTAACTCTGCCCCTTACACAGGGAGCTGTCAGGTGATTTGACTACTCTGGGCCTCCATCTTCACACCTGTAAAATGGGGATGACTACCCCCTGAGCTTCCCAGGTGACTCAAGACTTAACCTCCCTGCTGTCCCTGATTTCTCCCTCATTCTGCATGTGCAATCCACCGGCAAGCTCCACAGTGAAACACTTCCAGAATCCAAACACATCTCTTCCACTTCCCCGCTGGCATGTAGGTCTGAGCCACCATTAACTGTGACAAGGACTCTCGGTATCAAATTCTTGAGGCACCAGCAGTGACCAGTGGAGGCAATACAGCGGGCCCTATGGCAAACAGTTGTGTGTTGGTTCCTGCATTTGGAGACCCACACCCCGAGGTCTGCCATAGCTTCCCCGCTTCCTTTGCCTTGTCTTAGCCCTTCCAACCTCTTCACCCTCTTCAGAACGATGGTGTAACGCAGGATCAAGGCCTGGCCTCTGCTTCCACTGTGGCCCGTGAAGCCCTCTGTGCCTGGCCCAGCTTCCACTCAACTCCACTTTCCGCCTCGTGCCTTCTAGAGCTCCAGTGTACTGGCCCTCAGTCTCCCTAGATGTGCCAGGTGTGTTCCCACTTTGGGACTTAGCCCTCGTTCTTCCCTCTGTATCTTTGCAGCCTGAGCCTTGGTGTCCTTCAGCTCTCAGCTCAGTGAGGGCTTCCCTGACCACCCATGCAAATAAAACAGGCCTGGAGTCACTCTGCCACCTCCGTCTGTTTCATTTTCTCCACAACGCTGATACTACTTGAAACTATGTGTTTGCTTAACGGTGCAGGAACTAGAACGTATACTCCACAAACGCAGGGATATCCTTTGTCTTATTCACTACTGTGTCTCTGGGCCCTATAATAGAGCCTGGCACATACTAAGTGCTCAATAAGTATTTGATAAATAAAAGAAGAAAGGAAAGGAGAGGGGGCAGGAGGCAGAGAGGGAGCTATCAAGACTATCAAGACTCCATTAGAAAATTCTCATAAGCCACTTAGCACAGTACCTGGCACTTGGGAACTACTTAATACATGGTGTTATTATTCATTTATTAGAAGAGTGGGCAGTGTGCGTGTGCACACATGCACACACACACGAAAACACTTTGCCTGGATTCACCTGGTGTCTGAAGAGGATATTCGAATCCTCTGACGAAGCAACATCCCCACTGGCTCCCCTGGAACTAATGCTTGAACCTAGTTCAGACCCCGGGGGTTTGGAGTTCATTTTCTTTTGGCAATCCGTCACCTTTTCTTTTCTAAGGGAAAAAAATAAAATAAAAAAAGACACTCACATAACATCTTGGAGATCAAATGGCTCTTGGAAAACTGCGTTTTGATGAGTGAGGGAATCAAAACCATATGGATTAGATTCTCCTTAGATCTCCTAGGGGGAAAGGGGGGCGGGAGCAGGGGAAGGGTAGGATGACTGCAAGATTCAGCATTGATTTTTATGAACACAAAGCTAGTTCATGAAGGATGGTCTGGGATGTAGCAGGTCGTTCAAAGCAGTTTGTTGACCACATGCCAGCTGACTCAAAAGAGAAGAGAAGGAAATATAAAAGTTTTTTTTTTTTAAACACTCCTGTTTCTTTTCTTCTGATATTCCCTCCCCCACAGGGGCTGACTTTGGGGTCTTGTCAGTGACCGGCAAAGAGTAGTGGCTAGACGTTAAGTTTGTACAATTTCTCCCAGAAAGCAGCCTCTACCTCTTTCTCAGAGGAAAGAGTCTAAAATAATCTGCTGAAGCCAAATATTTGTAATCGGGTACTTAGAGGAATGCCATTCATTTTTTTTTTTTTTTAATGGTTGTATTTCTATCTGCATTTTGCTGATCTGGGCAAGTTGCAGAGGACAGACTAAGAGACTGCATACAGCATGATTCACACTGTCATTTGCTGGGAGAGGAAGTCACGAGGAACAAGAGCTTCCAACATTTTGACTTAAATCACAGAGAAACCTCAAAAGCAGTTTCCTCTGTGCTTATCCTAATCTCCTGAAAGCAGGTGACACGGCTGACGACCAGCCTATATGATGCACGGGTCACAGGGAACACTGACTGACCATTTACATAGTACTCATTTCATCCTCCCCACCCACTTCAAGGGACGTGCTCTCACTGTTTTCATTTTACAGAGGAGACTGAGGCAGAGAGGTGAAGCAGCTTAACTAAGGTCACACAGCTGGTAACTGGTGGAGCTGGGATTTGAACCAAGGTTCTGCCAATGCCAGAGCCTGTACTCCTAACCATTATTTCCCTCCAAATAGCCTGCACTTTTGGAATCTGTATCTTTGCTTTTGTTTTTCCATTCATCTAAAAAAACCTTTCTTGCTGTTCCCACCTTTCCTCCCAGCAACCTGCCAAAAATAAATCCCCCGCCCTCTGTGCTATGCCCCATGTGTCCATGGATCCTTTTGGAAGCTCCCAAATTGGTTGGGACCTCTCCCACCTCTGAACTCCAGGAAACCTGGTGCCTCCCTGGGGCTGCCCAGCCCATGCTACGTCATAAACTCAGCCTAGCATGATGATTAGGTACCCTGCTTTTAAATGATGAGACACGCCTGCATTTATTCCCCTGCTGGGACACTCTAATTTACAAACCACTCCGAGAGACTCAGCTTCCTCATCAGAGGAAAAATAAAATGACCCGGTGTGAGCAAGCCACGAGCTAATATATGCAGGGCACACAGCAAGCATGCAATTCATGTCGGCTACTGTGTTCTAGTTCCTTGGCCGCCTGTTTGAGCTCTCCCACCTGACTGTAAATTCCTCCAAGGAAATGTAATAGTCACTGATTTAGGCAGTGATTGCATTAGGCATTTCACTAACTGGGTTTAAAGGAGAGAGGAGAGAGGGGCGGGTGGGGAAAGGAGATGGAAAGACAGCTCAGAGGGAATAAGGGCAGCCCCTCCAGACCGAGTGCTTGTCACGGGACAGCGGTTCCAGGATTAGCACATCCAATCCTCCCGGCAGCCCTGGGAGGTAAGTGCTGTTATTACCCTCATTTTACAGATGAAGCGACTGAGGCCCAGGGGGTTGAGTGACCTGCCCATGGCCATATATTTGGTAACACAGAGTCAGGATCTGAACTCCAACACTCTGAGTCCAGAGTCCAAGGTCTCAACCTGCTAATCTAGACTGCCCCTAAAAAGGGGGATTTTAAAGCTTTCAAATAGCAATAAACAAAAAGGCTGGAAGTATCCAGTCTGGATCGATGGGTATTTAATGGGTAGAAATGTTGGGCCACAAGTTCACCAACACTTTGCCCGGAGTTTATCCAGTGGGAAGAAAGCACGGGGGGTTTCCCCCCAAGAAGCCATGTGGGTTTTGTGCACACACTCTTGATAAAACAGACAAAACTCTGGCTGAGGTGATGGTTCAGGTGGGATCCATGTATATATTTTATCATGCTTGTATGTCATTTCATGTTTTTTTTCTTGAAGGACTTGATTTAACACATACCTCAAGGTGAGGTGAGGTAAATAAATTCTAAGATTGGAGAAAAAGCAAGAGATCACTATGTTGGGGGAAATATCTAAATTAGTCCTAAGAAGGTGGTGGTGGGGAGTGTCAAGGAAGGCTTCCAAGGGACGACTGGGTTGAGACCAGTTGGCTTAGTGAGGAACACACCGTAGGTAGGTTCACTCAGTAGCCATTTCCAAACCCTTTCTCCTTTTGTGTTCCTTGATGGAAGCTTGAAGAGCTAATAGTTTCCTAGCCTCCCTTGAAGTCAGAGGGGTCCACATGACCAATTTCAGCCATTATAATTCCAACAGAAGTCTGTGGGAGGATTTCCTGGAAAAAAGTTTTACTTTCCTCGTGACCGAGACAGAAAGGGCAGGCTTAGCCCTTTCCCATTCTTCCTGCCTTGAATGCTGGTATAATGGCTGGAGCTGCAGTAGCCACCTTATGACCATGAGGCATCAGGGTGTAGACAAAAGGCAAGGAAATGGCACAGAACCAGCCCTGTCATCATTGTGCTGCTGAAGCAATTCTGCCTACCTCTACATTTCCTGTTATGTGAAAAAAAAACAAAAAAAAAAACAAAAAAAAAACACCACTATTTGAACCCCTCTAAGTCCTATTTTTTTTCATGACTTGCAACCAAAAGCATTTCTAATGCATCCCCTAGGCAAAGTGGGAAAATAATGACAAAAAAAGATGAGGTGTTCAAGGCAGAGAGTCCAGCATGTGCAAAAACCTGGCGGAGACAAAGACTAGGGCATATCTGAAGATAACAGATACCATGTAAGTGAAGTATATGTTATTGGTGCTGGGTGCTGAGTTTTGGGTGCTGGCTGTGGTGAGAATGACACTGGAGAATCACACAAGGGCGAGGGCTACACATGCAGGGCATTTTACAGCTCGTAAGTTTAGAATTTGGACATTATCTCTAACAATGGGGCACCGTGGAAAGCTGTGTGTGTGTGTCAGCAGCTGAGATAACGTCACATTCTAAAAAGACCCTTCTGGCCTGACCTCATTCATTCAATAAACACTTTGTGAGCATGGAAAAGTAAATTGGTAGAACCACTTTGGAAAACTGTTCCCAGGTATCTGATGCCCCAGCAATCCCACAACTAAGTACACGTCGAAGAGAAATGAATGCACATGTCCACCAAAGGATAACTCCAAGTATGTTTACAACAGCTTTACTCATAATAGCCCAAAGCAGGTGGCAACCCAAATGCCCACCACGGCTAGGACAGCCAAATGATTTGCTGGCATCCTTGCGCAATGGAGTACTACAGAGCAAGAAAAAAACGAACTGTTGCCACAGGCAACATGAAGGATCAGAGGCCTACTGGTGAGAAAAGAGGATTGCAGAGGAGATGGACAGTTGTGTTAGTCTGTGCCCTTCAAGGATATGCCAAGATTCAGTGTCTAAGAGGTGATTAAGGCAAACATCTCTGAGGGAAAATGGAGGTCACTGGGAAAGACTGGGAACCAGCAGGCTGTGGTGCAGGTCTGCTCCCTATGAGGGCAAGGAGGGAGGGAAGGAAGAAGGGAAGGAAGGGACTGTGTAGTTCCCTAGACCACGGTGTATATTTCCAAGGAAGCTCGGCAAGGCTAATGGGGAGTCCTTGAGCCAAAACTGCCAGTCAGATGGTTCGCTATCTCCCAGGAAATACCCTGCATGAGAGTTCCTGCCACATCCAGTTAAAGGTAGCAGGAGCCAGTGGGAAGAGTGTTCTCCCAGATATGAGATGACATATTTCAGAGCCCAGCAGAGTCAGCTGTAGGTCAGGCTCCACAGTCAAAGATCTACGAGATGCATTTTCATGGCCACAACATCATACACTTCCATAGATGGAGGTAAGAACAGGCAACATCAGTGTTCAATGATAAAAGAATGCTGGTTAATTCTAGAATAAGTAGGGTTGGGACTATGAGAGAAAGGGCATGGGGAAGCCATCTACGGTGACTGGAAGTGTTCACTGTCTTGATTAGGGATGGTGACTGTGGAGTAAACATCTTTCAAGGCACCACCTAGGGTTGTGCACTTTGTAGGAAAAAATAAGTTCATACTGAGCAAGCACTATCAAATGCCATGCTCAGCCCTGGGCACCCAGGGGTGACTAGAGCAGACAGGGATTCTGTCCCCCAAGGGGCAGGAAGCGTGGTCCAGCATGTGAGCCAGCAGGGTCCCTGCTGAGGAGAATACTGGCAGTGAGCCTGGGGCATAAGATACTGTCTACAGATGGTCAAGTCCAAGAAGCATTTCATCAAAGACTCTTGAAAAGACAGAGTAAAACCAAATGACAGGCTTTGCAAGAAGCAGAAGGAGATATAGGAAACCAAGTCAGGAACCATCAGAACTGCTTGCAAAGGAAACTGCTTTTGGAGAAATCAGTTACGGAAAAATTCAGTGTGACTGTTCACTGCTGGGACATCAGGGAGCCCTGAGCCCTGGGAACCACATCTTTCCTGAAGTCAAGCTCCTCTCCTCTGTGCTCACGAATCAGTTTCCTTTGGTTTACAGGATCTACTGGGAAATTACATTTGATATTTTCCAAAGCCCAGAAGGGGTTTCACACGTTTGTGAAGAATGCTGGGAGGCAGGTAAAAGAATGTAGTCTCTGGACGGAAGGGGTATCATTCAGGGCCTCTTCGAACGAAACTGACCTATCATTTGGAGGAGATGCAAAATGGAACTCACCTTGTTCTGGAGAACTGAGGATGTCTCCTGCGAGTTCACTGCTCACAGAAAGTTTTCTGCGGAAAAGCGCTGGTATTGATCATTCCTTAAGCAACAGTTTCAAAAAAGCAAACTCATTCCAAATGACTTCTGTGTTTTGCGAGTGCTTCTAGTACCAGCCCTTAATTTCCAACCCTTTTCAATTTAACATGGTGATGTTGACTATCAGGCTTTGAAACAAAACATGTAAATATATACATATATTTTAAATTTATTTCAAATCACCATGCCCTCCAAATGTGAGCCTCCAGAAGGAGGAACTATGAATAGAACATTTTACACTTGTCTAACTTTTCCTGAGATTTTTTTTAACTGTCCTATCTTTTCAGTCTGTGGTGAATGCCAAAAAAAATACCTCTCCAATAATTTACTGTGCTGAGATGGCAGTGTAATTGAGTCACCCAAGTTAAGCACTTCAGGAAAATTTCCATCAGGTGCCATCATGTTCTCTGGCCTAAGCTTTATTTAAACTCACTGGATCAATCTGAATCAATTTGACATGTACACACTTCAGGGCATGGTTAGTTTCAAATCAATTCAGTTCCTCATGACTTTATGATTAAGAACCCAAGGTTATAAAACATTAATATAAAAATCACAAATTGTAAAGTGAAAAGTAAAATCTCCACCTAACATTTCATAAAAATCACCAAATCATTATGTAAGCTTCGTTAAACAAACAAGGTAAGAGTAATTAGGTGGTAAATTGAGTACAGCGGTTTCCGAAGGCTCTAATGGGGATGGACCAAACAGTTTAATAACAACAAGGAAGCCAGGGTCAAGTGCAGCCTTTGCAGAATGTGGACCTGAAAAGAACTCCTCCGTGGTCTGGTGGTCCTTGCAGGAGGAACACACAAGAGTTCCCAGGAAAAGCAGAGAGTGGGCTCAACACCTTCTGGCTCTCCCCTAACCTTGGTCAGGCTGCCCTACACCACCGGACACATCATAAGGACCTACTCTTGGCTGGAGCCAGCAGGCAGCCACGTGAAAGCATTTTAAGGATCACAATGTAATGTGATTCTTCCCTTCTAGAGTTACTTGGAATTTTTCTCTCCTGGTTTTGGAGCTCAGAGGAAGCAAGTAAAGAGGAAGGAGTGAATTCAAGTTTACATTAAAATAATGAGGACTTCCAGGCCCCTTGATAAGTTTGATCATTTTCATTTATCTTTACAACTCCTGTGAGGATGAGAGGGGTTCTCTTACTTCTCACCCTGTTTTAGACACTGAAGCACAGAAAATTTAGGTAACTTATCCCACAGTCACACAGCAAGGAAGGGGCAGAACCCGGGCGTGTGTGATTCAGAAAGATGAGTTCTTCACCTCTGCAGGGCGGAGAGGCCTCTTGCATGCATTTATTCAACACATACCGACTGAGGGCCTCTGCCTCCTCTGTACCAGGTGTTTCCGGGCTAAAGATCAGGGCGAACCAAACAGGCAGGTTCTTGCCCTCACAAGGGGCTTTCATTCTAGGGCAGAGTGGAGTGAAAAGTAAATAAATAATCTGATAAAGTCAGAGTGATAATGCTCTGCAGAGAGTGTTCAAAGGGTACCGTGATAGTGATGGGTGGCATCTTTCACTGGGTGGTCACCTCTTAAGAGAGGGCATATGAGCTGAGGTATGAATGACAAGAAGGTGACAGCTATCCTGAGTTTAAGGAGACAGACACTCTGTTCCAAGTGGGGAGACAGGTGCAGAGGCCCCAAGGAATTAATAGGACCTCGGCACCTGCCTCCTCTCTTCATCTGTTTTCTCTCCCCTTGAATCTGTATGTGTCTCGTGACTTACTTTCACCAGTGGAACGTGGTACAGTGACAGTGTTTTGGTGGGTGAGCCTAGTATTCTGGCAATTTCCTATTTCACCCTCTTGGAGCCCTGACCCAACATGTAGAGGGATCCAGCTACAATGCTGGCGAGGCCATACAGAGAGAAATACACACGAGGCTGGCCCTAAGCTAAGGAGCCAATCATGTGAGAGAGGGTCTCCAGCCCCAGTGAAGCTCCCAGCCAAATGCAGCTCCATGAGCAACCCCACTGACACCTCAGGGGGACAGATACGAGCCTCCCAGCTGAGCCCAGCTAAGCCACAGAACTGTGAAAAAGAACCCACGGTTGTTGCTACGGGCCACCAAGCTTCAGGATGGTTTGTTTTGTAGCAACAGATCATTAAAGCAGCTAGTGTGACTAGGGTTAAACAGAGCAAAGGGGGGGTGGTAGAGGGTGAAGCGAGACTTCACTCTCCACCAAGAGCTGGATCTGGTAGGACCCATGAGTCAGAGTAAGCAGTTGAGAGGTCATTCATGTGGTGGAGAGCCACCAGAAGGTTCAAGGGGCATGACAGGATCTGATGATTTATATATTTTTAAAACGTATTCTGGCTGTTGTGTGGTGAGGGAATAGTGGGGTCGGAAGAGCAAGAGAAGAAGCGAGAACACATCGGATAGGCGGCTCCTGTAGGAATGCCTGCAAACTGAACCAAGGTGGTGGCGGTAGAAATTCAGTGAACTGATTTACGGCGTGTTCTGGAGATAGAGTCAAGAGTACGTGTTGCTAGATGGAGTGTCTTGGGACCGGCTGGCTGAGGATAACTCCCTGATTTGAGGTTTGAGGAACTCAGCTGATATCATACAGTTCTCCAAGCATACTCCCGGGTGCTCTGACATCTGGTGATGAGAGGAAAGGAGATTCAGCCAGAGGCAATGAAGGAGCAGCCAGTGAGGTGGGAAGAAACCCAGAAACTCTAACGGTTCCCAGAAGCTAGGGGAATACAGTTGTTAAAGGAGGAGGACGAATCAAATGAAGTCAATATTGATAAGGACAGATAGGACCATTGGTTCTTGGAACCAAGGGAAGTCACTGGTGAGCCACTGAGTCATTGCTAACGCACGAAGGAACCGTCTAGAAGGATTATACATTTCATCAGAGTGGCACAGAACAGAAATTTGTTCTCACACCTCCCTAATCAATGCCATGATAGTTGCTAAAGCCCCAAGTCTTTGGTCAATACAGGGGTGGAGAAGAGGCTATTAAGTATGCTGAATTGACTGATTTTAAACTTTTAAAGAGAACGTTTTCCCACAGATGCCATCAGGAAGAACGAAGGCTCAAAAGGGAGTATATAGAAATGAGTTCTAGGAATGCGGGACAAAAATGCAAAGTAAGTTAAATTTGATATGCATCTTCGATACATGGCTCAAAAATATCCTGGGGAACGGAGGCAAGGGCAGGATAGCCGGGCAATGATTAGGAACAATAAAGTCATTCCTATTTATCCCATCACTGCGTGGAGACACTTGAAGAAACAGGTTGTGCAGTAGGGGGGAGCGGCCCACGGTCAGGCACGGAGCTGACCTCCTCCTCACACACACACACACACACATACACACACACACACACACACACACACACACACACACACACACACCATGAGCACCATTAGTGCTCTTATCTCTGTTTTGTTGATGAGAAACTAAGGCTCGCGCCAAGGCCCCAGGGCAACTAAATGACAGAGTTCAGGTTCAAACCCCGGCTAATGTGACTTGAAAATCTAATATTTTAACCCTGCTTCCTTCAGAATGCCTTCTTTAATCACAACAGAAGAAACCAGGGCACACTGTTATGCATGGAGAATTACAGGCTGCAGTTGGAAGGATATTTCTCCATTTTTTTTTTGACAACTAAAATTAACTTCTTTGTCAGGTCCCCAATTCTTGGGGCGGCAGAAACAAAATCACTCCCATTTAGGAATTTCTCTGACTCTCCCCCAGGCTGACCTCCCAGTTCTGGAGGCCCTCGGGAATGCCAAGGCACGTGAAGCTTCCGTGTCCCCTTCTGTGCTCCCCCTGGCACCCTGAGTCTTTCTCGGGTTCTTTCTGCCTAAACTCCCTGATGGGCCATCTCTACCTAACTGATTCCACACTAAGCTGGCCATGGGAACCCTGGGGGCTCCCCTCGACTATCCAGGGAATGGAGTTGCGTTAGCTATGTGACTCTGGGCAAGTTATTTAAGTGCTTTGTGCCTCAGTATCCCTATCTGTAACATCAATGGTCTGAAAGGGATGTTAGAGAGTTAGAAAAGAAAATATTCGTAAAATGCTTAGCACAGTGGTTGGCACAGGACAAATGCTTCACTAAAGTTAACTGTCATTGGGGGTGGGCGGGAAGAAAACAATGACTCTCACTGACCAAGTTTTTGTCTTATGCTTGGACTGTAGCTTTAAAATCCAAAATGCTGGAACTTTAACCCTGTTATTCCCTCGATTCTGTAGCATCCTTTCTTTCCCTGGACAACAAAAGCAAATTGTCTATGGGGTGCCTGGGTGGCTCAGTCGGTTAAGTATCCGATTTCAGCTCAGGTCACGGTCTTACCGTTGGTGAGTTTGAGCCCCACATCGGGCTCCACGCTTATAGTGCAGAGCCTCCTTGGGATTCTCTCTCTCCGTCTCTCTCTGCCCTCCCCTGCTGGCTCTTTCAAAAGTTAAATAAATAAAATTAAAAAAAAAAAGCAAATTATCTGGCTCCACAAATTTGGGACTTTGGGGGTGGGGTGTGGTTTAATATCTCAAAATCCCACCCTACCCAGTCATAGGTGGACAGTTCTGTTTGAGACCCTCTGAGTTGTCCTGCAGTGACCCCCCAATTCCCACTACCTTCCCGCCACAACACACACACACCCATCACTATCTCCACTGCTGCTGTCTAGAGGGTAGAATTCTCTGGCATATAATTCCCCTACAACTCACACAGTTTATCTTTGGAGTCATATCCATTCATTGGATCTTTATTATGATCTTTGGGGAAAGAAAACCAGAATCTGCTCTCAGCTACCACCCTTTTCTCTTTTAACAAAAATTGTGTATACTCACAAATTTGTTCATAATTGTGACACTGGAGTTTTCCATTCTACAGACTTGTGTGTAGAGATTAGACTAGAGGTCTGCCATGCATATCTCTTAGCCACATGTTCAACATGTAAACATATTACCCCCAAAATCAAATCTGCTAAAATAAATCTTTTGTGCATTATGGAAAACTTCAAACACATACAAAAGTCAAGGAGCCACCAATGTTCAGGCACTCATTATCCTCAACTCATGGCCAATCCCACTTCGTCCATCCCTAGCCATATATTTTGAAGCAAATCTCAGAGATGGTATCATGTCATCTGCAAATGTCACTGCGCTTCTAAAGACAGAGAATGCTCTTTTACAACATGGTACCGGGATCACAACTCTGGTAAAAAGTAATGATGATTCCTTAATATCATCAAAAAGCCAATCAGTGTTCAATTTTTTTTTTTTTAGCAGCATCCAGTCTGATACATCAGGGTTGGGATTTGCACCTTGCAAATTGTTTTAGGAAACAGCCGGAGGCTGTCCGGGTGAATGATTCCATCCCTCCGTTTTCTTCACAGACAGGAACGTCATAGCCAAACCCACAGTGGGTTTTGCCAAGAACTCCAAAAAAGACAATCACGTGTCAAATAACCATGGAGACGCGGTTACAAAAGGAACACTTATTCCTTGCTCCCTTGTTTAGCTGCTAAGCACTGATGCAGGAGGCAGGCGCCGCCTGGGGCTGCACACACCTGACGGTGTGCTCCTGGTCAGCTCCGCCTGAGCCTGCAAGGACTCGTCCAGCTGCTGTCAGTGTCAGTGCCGGGGATTAGCGTGCCCTCCTGGGGGAGTCCAGCTGACCGCAGCGCTGGAAGAATCGGAATCTCCAGACTGTCCTTGTTAGTTTCTTCTAATGGTTCAGCAGCAGTTTGATATGAATCCAGCAGAGAACTTATCTGAGGTATTATTATTATTTATATTATGTTTCATCCGGTTCCAATGCTGATTATTTACATGACGAGCCTCGTGATATTAACCTAAGGGCAGTTCCAAGCCTAGTCCCTTGAAGTGACTGCATTCTTAGATTTGTGGCCTACAATGGCTTTCCTTTAGACACCTTACATAAATCAAGGTGCTGGTAAATCAAGAATGAAGTGATCCTATTATTACTTTAAAAAAATACATGCACAAAAATAGTCTGCTAACAGTTGCTCCGGTGCTCTGCCTCTGTTCCTTAGCTTTCCTGCTTCTGGGTCTTTCTGCTTCGGCTCTCCCAGGGCTACGGGAGGTAGGAAGGCCTGGAGTCGGAGAGTTAGCACCCCCAGTATCAACCAGTGAGGGGCCCATGTTGGTGGATAAAAGCCCCAGGTGGGATAACTCTGAGGGGTGTTCTACAGCGCTCCCCAGAGGTTCCTGACAGGCCTGAACCCCCGCTGTCCACAGAACTAGCCGATTCATTATCAGCAGCCCTCCCTGGACCATCTCATTTCCCCCATCCTCCATTAGTGCTTCCTACCATTACCTCCCACTGTAGGGTGACCAGTTCATCCTGGGAAATCCCCTAGTCCCAGATAAACCAGGACAGGTGAATACCTTATCTTCCAATCAATCAATCAATCAATCAATCACTTATATTCAAATTCTAGTTCCAGGGTTGGCTTCTGGAGTATCTGAACCTAAGACAATCCCTACGGGCAGAAGAGTCTGGAATGAGATGCACCTCTTTTTTCTTTTTTAATATAATTTATTGTCAAATTGGCTAACATATAGTGTGTACAGTGTGCTCTTGGTTTTGGGGGGTAGATTCCCGTGATTGAGATGCACCTCTTACCTGGGTATTCACTATGAATAGAGCCCACTGGAGTTGGGCAGTGGGGCAGTGAGGCAGTGTTGGGCTCCGTAGGTATTTGGGTGTGGGAATCTATGAGAATGGGTTCTCACCAAATCTGTATTTGACGTTTTTACGAAGAACATCATTTGTCTACTCTTTCAAAAGTACATAATAAAAACGTGGGGTTTTATAAGCAATTGGCAAATATTTGTTTCATAACTTTTCACGACTCATCTTCATTCAAGTTTTTTTAAAGAAAGGAAAGAAACCAGATATTAAAAAAAAAAAAAAGTTTTTTATGATGACTCAGGGCAGAGGTTTTCAAATCTTTTAAGCCTACAAATCTTGTGAGGCAATGCTACATGGGTCCTCCAGTTACAACCAGTTACAAGTGGAGCTGCTGGCACTAACACAGGGTTCTGGGGCTGGAGCCCCGCCCTTGCAGCTGCCCCGCCACCCCGTCAGTCCCCCAACCCTCTTCCCTACCTCAGGTAACCACTAAGCACTTCCTAGGAAGGCTGAGGTTTTTGTTGGACCCCAGCATGCAAACCACTAACATAGGGGATTACTGAATGGCACGAAAAAATATCACTAACTTTTTACTTTAAAACATGTTAGAACATGAGAAGGGCAGGGCAAAAAAGAGCACACACATTCTGTCTTGAGTTTGTGGGGGGAAAAATAATAACACCTGTATTCATATACATTGAGAAAAGGCTGGAAAGAAATACATCAAAGATGTTCATGGTGGTCATCTCTGGGGGACTGGATCCCCATGACCTTTTCACTTTCTATTCTGTGCCAGCGATCTATTACCTCCATTTTCCACAGTGGGTAGGAATTATTTTTCAGGCGAACGAAATCCCAACACATGATTTTAAAGAGGGGAGGAGAGGAGGAAATATATTCCAAAGTCACATGCAGACAACAACAGCATCAGACTAGATTTTCATTATTCCTAGATACCGATCTAAAGAGCAGGGCCTTTTTCAGTTTGAGAGGGTTTAGCCACTGAAGACTGCATAACACAGGTTATAGCTTGTCAATTCCATGCCCAGCAAGGTTTTTGAAGCTTCTGATAATGATATATGAACATTGCCCATAAAATAAGCAAAGCAGGGGATAACTCTTCTGCCCCCATTGCCATGCAGTGGTTCAGCCAGCAAAGTAGGCGGTGCCTTCTGTGACTGTGGGTATGGTCAGGTCAGCCGCATGGCCAAGGAGCATTTGAAAGGAGACTCGAAGCTTTGCCAAACCTGAGGCTATAGTAGAGAATTAGTGTTTAAATCTGTATTTCCCCAACTAGCTGCCCATCAGAGTCACCTAGGGAGATTCTTACAATCGGATTTCTGGCCCCACCCACGGATCACCTGATACCTCCTGAAGAGGACCTAGGACCTGCATTTTAAACAGATACGGCAAGGGCAATGGGGATACTTATGGGACAACTTCGTGAAGTTCATCATCACGGCTAGTCTGTAAGTTCTAGGAAACTTATATGCCTGTTTGCTGCTGTGACCTAGATACTGTGTGCACAACTCCTCGTGCTCTAAATATTCAGGGAGGCAACTATTTATGGAAAGTTCACTCTGTGCCTGACATTTTGCTAAGTAGTTTCAAGTCCATTCACCTTAATTATAACTCAAAGTACGCTTCTATCCATTTTGTCAAAGATGAAGCAGATTCAGAGGGGTTAAGAAACTTGCCCAATATCACCTAGAAAGAAAGAGAGGCACCACTGGAATCCTGGTCTGTGGCCCAAATGCTAAGTCATCTCATTCAGCTAACACACTTCTAGAAAGTTCCATGGCTTTTCCTTCCTTTTCCTGGGAGAAAAATGGAACCAGAATTCTCCACTCACCTTCCTCATCTCCTATCCTCTACCTGCTCCTTCACTGGTTTACACACCCGCACACATTCACACCCTCTTTTAAGTTTTACCTGCATCGAAAACAGCACCAGAATCCTACCCCCAGGATATTTTATACAGAGGTTTATTCTCACAATTTTCTCAGTTCTTGTTAAACATGTCTTTCCTAAGCTACAGGAACCCAGTTGTTCCTTGATTCCATTTTAATTCTCCAATTATTTGAAAGCAGTTGTTGTAAACCATCCTAAGCAATTTGCCTGTTCAAATTACAAGGCATTTGATGCTGGGTCCTTATCCTCCACTAGTCACAAGGCCTCAGAGGCTACAAGTTTCCTCCTCTGACCTCCTCACCAGATAGTGTGATGCAAACAGACCCATCTTAGACCAAATTCCACCAAAAAGGTGACAGTTGTTAGCAAGTAGGCACATACACAGACCTCCGACCCATTCTGTAAGCCTGGGGACATCTCAGTCCGCTGTCCTGTAAGACACGTCAACAGCCTCTTAGATGAGAAGTTCATTTGAGGCAGGTGTGACAGTACTGTCAGTGCAGTACTTAGCTAACCTACTCGGGCAGGTGATAAAATCAACCTTTTCACGTCCAGATACTGGACCGGGTGGACATCCAAGCTCAGTGCCTTTCCAAGAGAACACGTCACTGGTCTCTCTAGATTCATTCGCAAAGTTCAGGCAAAGCAGATGCACCACGAAACATTTCTAGCCATCTACCTTCCCTGAACACCCTTATTTTCATCAATGAAAAACCATTTTAGAAATCCATTATGCTAATGAACACACCGTGGGGGCCGAGCTAAGACAGATCGTTGAAGCGCTTATAGTAACTTCCTCTGGGGTGTGGGACTGTGATCTTTCAAATGTTAGCTAACTGGCCCTACAGTGTAAATGAAGGCTAACGCATGTGCGCACGCACACGCACTCATGCACACATGTTATCTATGCTTTAGCTTTATAAGTGAATTACAGACAACACATATCAGCATAATAGCCACCATTTAATAAGAACTCCCTGTATGCCAAGTACTGTGCTGAATGTCTGACCAGGAAGAAAACTGATCTCGTTTCATTGCCACTGAGGAAACTGAGGCCCCAGGAAACCCAGCTAAAAAGGATGAGCTAGACTCATACTCTGGCGGACTTGACAGCTATAAATCTTAACCGCTCCAAGAGACTGGTTGCCCGTAAGTTCTTCGAGGCCTCCTGGGAATCCCTCAGTCATCACCAATAATTTTTCATTCTTGGCTCAAAACTTTCAACAATAAATAAAATCCCAATCCCTGGGAAATATTCTACTGCATGACTTCTGAGCATAGTTGGTTCTGAAGCAGGCTTGGGAACTCCTCTGGGGGTGATAACTGTATTCTACCCAGAAACATGCAGCGCAGCTGGCTCTCAGTTTCCAAGGCCAAGGGTGGCCACAATTTGAATCCCCGCCCCCGGCCACCTTCCCTGTTAAGCCTCAGCATGGAAGCCTCCTCTTCTGCACCCCTCGGCTTAGTGTCTGTGTTTGAGCACATCAGATGCTGCGATGCCGCAAGGCACTGGGGAGAAGGGCAGCCAGTCACAGCCCAAAGCACCCTCCCTCCCTCCCTCCCAATAACTATCATAAACTTCAGAGTTGCCAAGGCAGAGAGGAGAGGGAGTGCGCTGGGGCTGGTGAGGCACCATCAAAATCTCGATACTTTACAATAGGAGAGTCGAAAGAATTTGCTCATGGATCAACATAGAGTCTACAAGAAGAGACTTTTAAGACTTGGAGCCTGAGCGCAGAAGAAGTTAGTTGTCACTAACAAGATGGGGAAGACTGAAGAGCAGGTTCATGGAGAAACAGCGGGACCTGTGAGGTTTGAGAAGCCTATGAAGTATCCCAGGTGTATTAGTTTTCTATTGTATTGCAACAAGTTACCACAAATTTAGCAGTTAGAAATGACACCGTCAACTCACCATTCCGTAGGTCACAGTCCGAGTAAACTCAGATGTTTTTGCTGCTCAGGGTATCAGAATTTTGAAGTCATGGTGCTCACTGGACCCAGTTCTTGTCTGAGGCTCTAAGGAAGAAGCCATGTGCAAGTTCATGTTCATCGTTGAGAGAATTCAGCTCCTTGCTATTGTGGGTCTGAAGCCCCTGGTTCTTTGCTGGACATGAGTTGATGGCTACTCAGCTTCTAGAAGCTGCCTGCATGTCTTGCGATGGGGCTTCCTCCATCTTCGAGCCAGAAAGGGTGGGCCAAACCCTCCAGCTTTGAACCTCTCACATGCTCTTCTGTCACCAGCCAGACAAAAACTCTGCCTTTAAAGGGATCTTGTGATTGGACCAGACCACCAGGAACATCTCCTTTCTTTAAGGTCAGCTGCATCGTATAATACAATCTAACCAGGGCAGTGCCGTCCATTACATTCTCAGTCCCGATGGAGAGTGCACACCAGGGCAGGAGTGGGGGCAGAAAATCATGGGGGCTTTCTTAGAATACTGCCTGCCACCCAAATGGAAATGCAGAGGCAGACAGTCTCCTGCAGAAACTTCCAGGGCTGAAGAACAGAGGAGGAGGGGGAGGGGACAAGCCCATCTGGTTGTCTTTAACCTCTGGAACTTGAAGCACTCAGGAAAGAAGGCCTGGCCCTTTGAAGCGCCCCACAGAGCCATGTGTGTGCCCCACCATGGGTCTGCCCTGCCAATCCTCCTGCAAGGGCCCCGAGGCATCTTGGCTGCAGTATCCCCGTGTCTGGCAGGTGAGTCAACAGTTGGCTGCTCTCCTGGGCTTTCTTGGAAAGGGCTGTGTTCCAGGTTGGCAGCTGTGCTGGCTGGGAAGGAGGAAAAGAGAAAAGCCAAGTTCTGGGGGCGTTGCTGCCAGGCAGGACACCTGGACCTTTTCCCCCTCGGCCCCTGAGAATGATGGCAAGAAATTTCACTATCACTCCAGGGAAGCCGGAGCCATAATAAAGCAGGGTGGTAAAGCTCTCAGGCAGTGGAATCCAATCAGTGACCTAGTCTCACAATTGCACCATCCGTAAAATGGGGATAGTTGCTAGTAGCTTCCACAAAGGGGCTTGTGACAATTAAACAGCATGGTATCTGTAAATCATTGACCATAGTGGTTGGCATATAGGAAGTACCGACAAAAGCCCACACAAAAAATACTATTAACAAAGGGGAAAGGAATGGCAGATGGAGGCTGTCCAACAAGAAGGGATTAAAAGGAGGAAGGGATCAGATAAAGAGGTCAAGGGGACAGCTAACCCCTTTGATAAGAAACTTTCATAATATTGGAATGCAAGTTAGTTGTTTCTATAAAGACTTATGAATATACAAAGGACAGCTGGTACACCCCAAGGCATGATGGATTTTGATTGAGCCACACAGTAAATCTGGATATGATGTTTCCAAGGCTCCTAGGTAGCCAGATAGGGCTTCTACTTCCTGTAGAAATTCAGGAGGGAAGAGAGGGACAAGCAAGGGGCAGACTATTATGTTGGTATGTTGTATGCCACATTTGATTGCAAGTAACAGACGTCCACGCGAGCTTAGTGGGGTGGGGTGACATATATGAGGCATCAACTGTGGCTTCACCCTACACTTCTGTATGCACTAGATTTCCTTGCTGCATCCTGAGGACTTCATTTCCTACCTCCAGCCCAATCCAACTCAGCCAGAATTGAGTGGGTTATTCCATAAGGAACCAAGCAAAGGCCTTATACTCAGGGCAGCACAGTGGAAAATGAAGATCACAGCCTCCGCCAGCTTTGTTCCAAAACACTGAAAGTTCCTTGAGTTGACATCGAGGCATTTCTCTTACCTGACAAAGACCACCAAACCCTATCAATCATCCAGTTTGCTGGGATGTGTCCCAGGGACAACACCTTTCCCCATCCAACGGCCAGGACTAAAGCTTCCCAGGACAGAGGGGCCCACAGAGACCTCTAGGTCCACTGAGAGCAGACAGCGGCATAAAAATAAGGCCTCACCCCTGACCAAGGTGGATAAGCTGGAAACAGTTCCCCCCTGAGTGGCAACTTTGAACATGCTCATTCTGAGGCATGACACACACCCTGTGGACAGACACCCAACAAGAGGAAATCAAGGAAGCCAGTCCCTGCCACTGCCTGGTTGTCAGCTCCTTCCCCTTGTCCCTTTACAGACTGGCCTGTTCTCTCTCTCTGCCAGCTTAAGAAAGTGCACGTGGCATTGGGGTCCCTGCCTCAACCTGGCTCTACATAATCTCTTGGTTCAAGCGCTGAGAACTATCTAACTAGAGTTGTATGTCTCTCAGTTCACATGTTTGAAAGGCAGAAGCTGGTTTGAGCCTATGGATTGATATTGGTTCGGTTTGCCTTGGATCCAGTTAGTGGTGAGGGGTAGAGTATGGGGGTCACATGGTATAGGCATGGCTGCCTCTTTCTTCCAGTGGGGTTGTGGGTGACTAGAAACTCAGAAGGGAGACAGGGTGTGGCAAGTACCCCAAATGTAGCCACCACAAATAGATTTTTAGATTTCATCAATTCTGATACATCATTACAGAGTTCTTGAAATCTAATCCATTCCAGAACATTTCCAGATGGGCCAGAAGGGAATGCATCTTTGTATCCTCTCTTTCTTCCAGAATCAAATTTTTGGTATTATTTCGAAACTAGATATGCAGAAATCCCATCCTGCAAAACACAATCTCTTGTGGTTAATTGAATGATTATCTCCCATTTTTTTTCTTTTCAACAAGTCTCAGTTTTCGTAGGTGGGCTTGTTGAATGCGGGGTACACCCACATGGATATTTCTGCGGCAAGAGGGCATCATGGAAGAAGCCACTTAATTACAGCAGAGTTAATGGCCTTGTCCGGGTTAGTAGTAAAGCCAAGTGCCACTTGCTGAGCCTTTAACTCTTCATTAACTCAAATCCCAGTTGTAACTTTCTGCTAGGGCCCAGAGTTCTGACTTTGCTTAATCCACTAGATAGAAGTAGAGCAACGGGAGAGGCTGTAAATACTCTGTCAGGGCATGAAGAATAACAACAATAAGGCATTCATATTAGGAGAGGAGATTCATTCATCACGGTTTGTTTACCCTCTCAACAACCCAGTAGATTTGCTGTGGCTGTCTCTGGGGAAGCAGCTGGCGTAAGGAAATCAGATTGCAGAGCAAAGAATGTGAGCTCTGCAGTCACATGCGCCTCATTTCACATCCTGGCCAAGGCCCTTCACTTCTGGGATGGGGCAAACCTGGATGGCAACTCTGATTGGTCAGTTCCCATACCCTGACCCTAGTGAGAGAGCTTGAATGGCAACCTGCTTCTTTTGTCCTCAGTTTTGCTTCTACAAAATGGGGGAATAATATTGACTTCATAGGGTGATTGTGAAGCTTACATAGGATCACATATGTGAAAGCCCCTTGTATCTACTAGGTACTTATTATGTTTGCTTCTTTCGCATTATAACAGACTTCTTCCAGGTTTGAGCTAATTCTCTATTAAGGTTTCATGACTGACCAAGACAGAACAAAGAGAGCTAATGGGGATGGGGCCCCTGGGTGGCTCAGTCAGTTGAACGTCCGACTTCAGCTCAGGTCATGATTTCAGTTTGTGAGTTGGAGCCCCGCATTGGGCACTGTGCTGACAGAGCCTGGAGCCTCCTTTGGATTCTGTGTCTCCCTCTCTCTCTCTGCCCCTCCCCCACTCTCTCTCTCTCTCTCTCAAAAATGAATAAACGTTAAAAAAAAAAAAGAAAGAGAGAGAGAGAGAGAAGGGGGGAAAGCCAGACTTAAATCATTCTTGTGAGAAAAAAAAGTCTCTCTCAGGTAGATCCTACCTCAGGCTTGAATTTCATCCTCTTTTCCAGACCCGTCTATTGATGTGGCAAAAGTTACTCACTGTCCCCTAACATTACACTCCCCTAATTCTGTAATAATACATTTCCCACAGACACACGAAGTTTAAGTTGAACATACAGCCAATGAGAGAGAGAGACAGAGAGAGAAAGAGAGAGAGACTACATTTCTGAGTATCCCTTGCAGATGGCCATATGGCAAAGTTTTCACCAATGAGATGTGAGAGGAAGTGAAGTTTGCAATTACTGAGCCTGACTGAGCTTCTCTTTTCCCTTCCCTACTAGCTAGAATGTGAATAAGGAGCTGGTCAACTGACCTTGGCCACATAGATGAAGACAACCCTTTGAGCAACAAGATAGAAGGAACCTGGGTCTCTGGACAGCCCCATGCAACAGAGCTGTCTGGGACCATCTACCTACCTCCAGTCTGTTGCATGAGAAAGAAACATACTTCTGTTTGGTTACAAACACTCTCTTGGGGAAGTGGTCTCTTATTACATCAATTCACTCCACTCCCTAATTCACAATCTACTCCCTAACTAAAAATCCACCTTACCTGATTGGAATTCATCTTTAGAGCTTGCCTTGAGCAAGAATGGTCTGGAGCCAAGATCTCACCTACACTTTAGGGTAGATCAGACTTCATAATCTGGCTACTTGTAAACCAGATCCATCCCACAGACATGCTTTGGTTGATTCTTATGACATATTTTAAAATTTTAGATCTGTTGTTGCAGCATCTGGGTGGCTCAGTTGGTTAAGCATCAAACTCTTGATTTCGGCTCAGGTCATGATCTCATGGTTTGTGAGACTGAGCCCCATGTCTGCCTGCTTGGGATTCTCTAATTCTGTCCCTCCCCTGCTCACACTCCCTCTCTCTCTCTCAAAATAAATAAACACTTTTAATAATTAAAAATTTTAGATTTATTGTCAGCATTTATGAAATTGAGCACTTTCACCAAAAACCCTAAATGTTCAGCTTTTCTTGAGAAATCAGAAGGTCTGGCAACCCTGGGCCACATTCTTGCTTAGAAAAATTCAGGCGCTAGCTTGCTTCAATTCATCATGGTCAATGCCTGTCAAGAGTCTTGACGGTTTGGGGCCTGATACCTGACTTCTAACACCCAAAACCTATGTCCCTTTGCCTAAGTGCTTTCTCTGGCCCCCTGGAGCCCACCTAGCCAGAGAGGCTAGAGACTGAAGGTACTACCACCCCCAAAAGACTCCAATCAACCACTGATGGGAGTTGATGTATAAATATCACAGCTCTCCATTCCTCAGATGGGATAGCTGGAGGGCACCTTTCCATTGGCCCCTAGAGTTTGAGTCCCAGCGTTCCAGAGTGGTAAGTCACTCCATAATGCACCTTTTATTGACTGGCTGCCTTCCCTTCCCTATCCCAGTTCCCAGGTCTCTCCCAACACTTCCCAGAATCACCTTCCAAATAAACAGCTTGCACTCAAATCCTACTCTCAGAATCTGCTTTCTGGGGCAGCCTGAGTCACCAGTGCCCTTAGTTTCCATGTGATAGTTAGCATTTAGCACCATGCTGCACTGTGATTTTTCTCCTGGCGAAGAAATATTTATCTGTGTTTGATCTTTATTAAAAGTGAAAAGAAAAGGGAAAGATGGTTCCAGAAGCCAATGTTTTTCAGAAAAGAATAGGTGAGAGTCTATCTCTGTGGAAGTAAAGAATATTCCTGCATGTTTAACATGCAAATACTGGCCTGCTTCCTTCACTGACGTTATCTGCCTGACCCTCAGACGGTCATGTTTGTGATCCCTGCTTTACAGCCCTGAAAACTCTTGTTAAAATTCAGGAGTCATTAACCCCTGACTTTGAATGGGGCTCTGAGATTAGCTAAGTGGCCGCGTGGGAGCATATTGAGGGAAGAGGGAGGGAGATATCTAAGTTTCAAGGACTGAAGTTTAGAGGAAGGGCCAAAGGAAACCCTGGCACTTCAGCCAGGCAAGGTGGGCTCAATGTGGCATCAGGGTGGGGAGCCTGAAGAGAGCCGAAGTCTTTCCTGAGCCTGTGAAAAATCCCTTCCACCACAGCGTCCAAGAGGCTGTATCCACACCCTCCACCAGAGCTTGGCTCTCTTTATTCCAAAACAACTTTTTTTTTTTTTGAGAGAAAGAATGCAAGTGGGGGAGGGGAGTGGAAGGAGAATCCAAGCAGGCTCCACGCTCAGCATGGAGCCCGATGCGAGGCTTGATCTCACAACCCTGGGATCATGACCTGAACCGAAATCAAGAGTTGGATGTTCACCCAACTGAGCCACCCAGGTGCCCCTCCAACACAACTACTGGGTGTGTCTCCTGATTTTGCACGAGTTCCAGATGGGTGGTAGCTATCCCTATTCTACTCGTTTTTCCCAGCACCTGACAGAGGGCTCGCCATACTATGGGCACCTAATAAGGTTTGTCTTAAATTTCTGTGAACCAGCTTGACCCTAGATTGAGTGGTCAGAAGTGCTATGTAAGCCAGGGGGCACTGTGATTCAATGTGCATTTCTCTGTTGGAGAGCTGAAAAGGTTTTTTGGCTGCTCTGTAGTGATAAAGACTGAATTAGCTAGGCCCACACTATTTAAACCCAGGAACATGGGCTTTTTGGAAAACTAGCTATCTCTTACCTAGTTTGCAATCAACAGGATTAAGAACGTGGAGAGTCAGACTGTCCAGGTTCAAATCCCAGTTCCCCTACTTACTTATTAGCTGTGTGACTGTGGGCAAGTCACTCAATTTCTCTGTGCCTCCATAAAAAATGGAAATTAAATGAGCTAATGCATGTAGAGTGCTTTGGACTGTGCCTGCACAGAGGAAGCACTTAAAATATGTTAGCTATAATTGGCTCTGATTGGAGACAACAGGATCCTGGCTAAAAAGAAAGCCAGAGTAGAAAATTATCTAAAGGAATATGCTAGTTCTAGCAAAGCCCTAAAGCTAGACATTAGGCACAAAGAATCCACATGTTCCAGAGCAGGGCTTCTGACCTTTCCTGTGTTGGCATCTATTCAAGTGATGCTCCCTTTTTAGAATAATGGTTTGCATTTATTTATTTATTTATTTATTTATTTATTCATTCATTCATTCATTCATTCACTCTAATGTTTATTCATTTTTGAGAGAGAGAGCGTGAGATGCGGCGGGGCAGAGAGAGAGGGAGACACAGAATCTGAAGCAGGCTCTAGACTCCCAGCTGTCAGCGCAGAGCCCGACGTGGGGCTCAAACCCACGATCCGTGAGATCATGACCTGAGCCGAAGTCAGAGGCTTAACCAACTGAGCCACCCAGGCACGCCAGAATAATCGTTTGTAAATGCACAAAATAAAATACATAGGATTACAGACAAAGTCAGTTTTATGGCTATCAAAATACTAAACAAATTTATGATGCAGTATTAGCCGTGCTCTGTTACTAACACATTAGAAAATAAGATCCAGCAGTGGGTCTAATTACTACTGTAATTTTTAAATAGAGATGAGCACAAAATGTCATTTTCACATATCAATGTATTTCAATGTAATGACAAAGTCATAGGCACTACTAATATAATTGTGAACAGAAAGAAATGCCAACCTTCATTTCCAGATTAGCAAATGTAAAAAATAAAGCTTTTCCCAATACAAGAGGAACCTCTTTCCTAAGGAGAGCCAGAAAGAGCCCAGAAGTGCATCCAGGCATATTAAAAGATGCCCAAATTGGCTAATATTCCTTCCTTCCTTCCATCCTCCCTCCCTTCCTTCCATCCTTCCTTCCTTCCTTCCTTCCTTCCTTCCTTCCATCCTTCCTTACTCCCTCCCTTCCTTCCTTCCATCCTTCCTTCCTTTCTCCCTTCCTTCCTTCCTTCCTTCCATCCTCCCTCCCTCTCTCCCTTCCTTCCTTCCATCCTCCCTTCCTCCCTCCCTTCCTTCCTTCCTTCTCTCCACCTTGTACAAACAGATATGGGGAATCCAAGAAGGACTGTGACTTCTGGAGAAGGGGAGTGTGTCTCCTTCATCAAGCCAAGGGAAGAACGCTCCAACAGAGTAGCTTAGAGATTGAGGGTGCTCTCAAGGGGAGCCAGGGGCCTCATTTCTTGGTTGGAGACCCATGAACAACAGCCATTTCAGACCTATTCAAGAAGGGCCGGGAGATAACTGGAGAGAGTGAGGTGGAGAAAGGGTGCAGTCAACCCTCCTACCACTAAGGGTGACGAGGCAGGGAACCTCCTTTGGTGAAGAGGACCCCACAGACTTGAGTCTCAACCAGGAAGGTGGCCCCCAGGCAAGAAGACCCCAGAAGCTAGTGGCTGGGGGCAGAGGGGGGTGTTCCTGATGAAGGGGAAGGAGGAGGAGGTCAAGCAAAGGTGGTTCTCCAATGTTGGGGCCCTGCACATTGAGGAGAAGCCCCCCACATCCCCCTCTGCCCACACACCCCCAAATGCACTTCAAAAAAGTCACAAATGGAGTCATTTGGAGCTCACCATGCGTGCAGACGAACCAGTATTCGCTGAGAGAGGACTCGCGCAGTTCTGGTTGAGTAAAAACAAACGTGTTCCTTTTCTCCAGTCCCTTTTTTCTGTCCCAGCACACAGGGCTGCCGCATACTCCATGGAACACCCTCACGTCATCTTCTGTGTGCAGGCCATCCCAGGGCTGTGCCACAGTGTCAGTGATGTTCCTGGGGTTGCCTGAGGAGAGAGGAGGGGAGAAAGAAGGGGGAGGAGGAGAAGGGATCCTTCAGACAGACCAAGTTCTCTCTTCACTTCAAACCCCTCGGGCCGAGTCAAACCTGTGCAGGGCAGAGGGAGGAAATGAAACAAGAGATAAAACTGGACCTTTCTATATCCAAATAGAGCAGCAACCTATGGGATCCACTCAGCATGTCATCAGGGGACGTGGGGAGGAGACAGATGCAATTCACGTTCCTGCCTCATCATCTTCAGACGTGTCAATACATGGAGTAGTGTGCCTTTCATTAATTTTGCAATTCAGACACCACCCAAATGCAGTCATGGGCCCTGGGAGTCACAGGGAGATGCATTCCTTTCTTATCTGAAAACATCAACACCCTCCTCTCAGGAGACTGATCCCCAGAGATGGAAACACACTGTAGAACTGCCTGGCTGAATGTCCCTTTCTTACTGGGGACCCAACAGTCCCTCCCATAGGGGCCCCAACTGGCTTGGGCCTGCCCTGAAGGCAGCAAAACACCTTCACAATCAGAGGCTTAAAAAGAAGACGAAAAGGAGCACCTGGGTGGCTCAGTCGGTTAAGCGTCTGACTTCTTCTCAGGTCATGATCTCATGGTTTGTGGGTTCAAGCCCCCTGTTGGGCTCTTTGCTGACAGCTCAGAGACTGGAGCCTGCTTTGGATTCTATGTCTCCTTCTCTCTCTGCCCCTACCCTGCTCATGCTCTCTCTCTCTCTCAAAAATACATAAACATTAAAAAAAAAAAAAGTAAAAAAAAAAGGGGAAAATGAAGGAGTCCACTCCTTCAAGGAGACAATTCCAGCTCCGAGGAGTCTCGAATGTGTAACTGTCTGTAGAAAACTTCTGTGGCACATGAGCTCTGATGGAATGTTCAACGGCTGTTTCTAAGGTCTAGCACTAACCACACTTTTCTCCAAAGCCAGGAGAGGCCGCTTAGGTGCCCAGGCACCAACAGAAGTTCAAGGAAGTTAATTTTCCCAGGGACAACCCTCCAGTGGGGGCGGGGAGTGGCAGTCAGTCTCCTCTCCCTCTCGTGGGACAATGCAAAGTACATTCCATGTCTACGGTTCCCTGCACATTACCCAGTGGGTAACCAGAAAATAAGGCATGTTCTCAGCTCTTCTTCCTTCTCTCTCTCATCGCCCCCTCATTCCTGCTTCCTGGATCACTTCCCAAACAAACTGCTGTACCCATGCCCTTAGCTCACGGCCAGCTTTTGGAGGAACCCAAAAAGCTTAAGACAGTAATCCTCCCTATAGCTGAAAAAAAATCAGGCTTCCTTAAAGGGTCCCCCACACACCTGCATGGCTTCAGGGCTGAGGAAATGCAAGTCACCGGAAAAAAAGCCAAGGAGTGGGGGTGGAGAAGAATCATGGCAGGTGAGGAAAATCATTTAGAAATTATAAAATTAAGTAGCTTTAAAAAGAGAAACCTGGTTGGGAAATTACTGGAAGAGCACAAATTGAAAAATGTGCTCAAGACAGTTGAAAATCTGTCAACTGACAAGAGACGGCTTTGTGAAGAAAACGAACCAGAGCAGGGTGTCAGGCAGACAGATTGGCCCAATTAAGGGCAGAGAGGCTGGGGAGAAGGAGTGAGTTATCGCATGGCCTCTGGGGGGTCTAGAAAAGCTATTCCCAGCAGGATAGATGGGCCCAGACAGGAGGCTGGTGAGAGCCTCTGGGGTGTCTGCGTGCTCCTTCCCCACTGTCAGGAGACCATGAATGAACAGGGACAAGATGCTGTGTCTCCATGTCCTTTGAGACTGGACTGCTGATCGCGTAAGATTCTCTGGAATAAAAGGGGACGGGGTGGGTACTCTATGGGAGGCCCCTCGTGGAGATCCATTCATTCAACAAGTATTCATTGAGTCTGTTGACGTGTGGTGCTGCAGCCTGTTACGGATGGCGTTCCTGCCCCAGGAACTTTGCAGTCCTTCAGGAGAAGGAAGCATCAAATTCTTGGGCTAATATTCACTACACGGGGAGGGCTAGTCTAGATGCCTTGTCTCCTCATTTAACGTTCACAGAAACCTAGGAGGTAGGAACCACATGATCATTATTTCAGAGATGAGGAAACCTAAACACAGAAAGGTTAGGAAAATGGGCCAAGGTGACAACACTGGTAAGGAGTAGAGCCAGAACCCAGAACCAGACAGTCCAGCTCTCAAGTCTGCACTCTGACCCACTACAGTTTAGTCTCTCCTATATTAAAGGATCTGACAAGTTCCGCAGGAGGATCAGCTACAAAATATGATAATGCAGAGCCCTAGTTGGTGGTGGGGAAGCTAATCTCCTCTTCCCATGGCGTCCCAACACAGAGCAGTTGGGTGATCCCCAAGGAATTACAACCTCCTTGGTACCTGGGTCAGAAGTAGGCCCCCACCAGGTTTCCTGCTAAATGTGCCATGGTGCTTCCAGCCCAGCACGGGGATAGCTGCCTCCTTTCCCTGCCCTGTGACATCACGAGATGGGCACTGACCCTAGCCCTCCCTTCACACGTGCCCAGGCCTCTGTGGGGGGCAGAGGGTGGCAGCAGAATCGGGTCCCCCTCCCTTGCCCCCTGCCAATGCCAACCAGTCACGGTCCTGAACTCCATGATCTGAGTACCCTGCTGACATGGTTACTGGGCAGGGCAGAGAACGGGGAGCCAGGGGAGGGAAGACGGCAGCCAAGAGCTCACCGTTTAGGAGACAGTAAGAGGCACACTCTTGAAAGTTGAGACGCCAAGCCTCCGGCACATGCTCTATTGTCCCCTCAAACTTCACTTACAAAACACAACTTCAAAGATAAAATTATGAAGAATTTCAAGACCACAGCTGCAGGGCATGAAACCCCAAATGTAAGAAGCCTGTGTGGCTGCTCTGCCAGCACAGCCATGCTCTGGCCCTGCCTGGAGTCAAGGGAAATGGAAAACAGTTGGACTGTTCCAATACAGTCCTCCACACTCACTTCGGCACATAATCCCCTTTGAGGTTAACAGCCCTTAGTGCTAGTGTTCATGGGCCTCCCTCTTAAAATGCTACATCACTTCACTCAAACCTCGTAATAGCCACGTGGGTCAGGGAAAATCAGGGTTGTCACCATTCTTCCGAGAGGGAGAAACTGAGGCACAGAGAGGCAAGTATTTTTCTTGAAATATGATAGGTATTGGTAGGTATGGTAGGTGTTACAGTAGGTAAGAGGCAGGGTCAGCTTTCAAAACCAAACATCCAGCCTCCAGGTCCTGTGCTCTCTCCCTGCAAGGCACCAGCCTTCCCAACGCTCCAAGATGCTTTTCACATCCCCTGCTTGTTGCTCAGGAGAAGGCCGTAATGCTGGCAGGTTGCCATCCTGAAGCTAGTATTTATTAGGAAATCTCCAGGCATGCCAGGAAATTACAGACCAGCAAATTAGTTTAGTCATTTCACTAGTTGAAGAAGCTCTTCGCAAGCTCTGTAAAAAGCTTTTTCAAGAACAAGTTGTTAGAAGGGGTGTTTTGGTGCCTTAAAGACACCATGTTATCTTGGGCATCCAAAGACCTCTTTGAGGAAGAGAATTCCCATCAGAATAAGAAGAAACTTTAATGACCTTGAAAAATACCACACCACAGGGGCACCTGGGTGGCTCAGTCAGTTGGGTGTCTGACTTCGGCTCAGGTCACGATCTCGTGGTTCATGAGTTCAAGTCCTGCATCGGGCTCTGTGCTGACAGCTCGGAGCCTGGAGGCTGCTTCAGATTCTGTGTCTCCCTCTCTCTGTTCCTCCCCCACTCATGCTCTGTCTTTTTCTCACTCTCAAAAATAAATAAAGCTTAAAAATTTTTTTTTAAAAAACACCACACCACAGGTGTGGCAGCCAGCCTTCAAGATGGCCCCCAATGTCCCCAGCCTCCCAGTATTCACAACTTTGGGCACCTTCTCCCACCCTGAACAGGGATGAACTGTATAATCAGAAGAATATTGCAGAAATGACATTTGTGACTTCAAAGATGAGGTCCTAAAACTATTGCTTCCATCTTCCTCTCTCTTGGATCACTCAATCTGGGGGAAGCCAGCTGCCATATCATGAGGACACTCAAGCAGCTCTGTGGGGAGGACCTAAAATCTTCTTCCAACAGCCACATGAGTAGAGTAGGGCCATCTTGTAAGTGGATCCTCCAGCACCACTCAAGCCTTCAGAGGACAGCAGCCCTGGCCACTGGTTTGACTTCTGCTTCACAGAGCACCCTTGAGTTAAAACTGCCCAGCAAAGCTATCCCTGCATCCCTGACCCACATAAGCCACAAGATAATACATCTCTGGTTGCTTTCAGCTGCTAAGTTTGGGCTTTGTTACGCAGCAATAGATAACTGATACATTTCATTAAAAAGACCATGGGAAATCAGCTGCTCTGAAGTAGAAGGGGAACGAATTTCTTGAGTTGGATATAAACATAGTCACATCCTTCAGGTCATTTGTTCTCTTCTTGCTGCCACCATCACTTCAAGAAAGCCCCAAGGGACACAGCAGTCACAAATTTCGGAGGGAGAAGGAGAGGTAGGGAAGGGGGACTCAGGTCACTATCTGAGGCTTCTACACAGGATCGCTAAGGTGGCACATGGCCCTCTGTGGAGCCACATGAGGCCACCCCCCCCCCCCACAGGTAAGAAGCAGTATATACTCTAGTAATGTATCTTACAGCTATGAATTGTTACCAGAACAAAAATCCCAGTGAGTGATTACTGAGCACTTTGCATGCTGAGCACTTTACATTTGCTTTTAGTGCTTCAGCTAAATTGGCACTCACAATAACCTAGTAACATCATACATTGGGCACAACACATCCATTGCGAGTGACAAAACCCAACTCAAACTGGCATAAGCCAGAATGGGCATTGATGGATTCATTAACTGAGAAGTGCAAGGGGTGTCCTAGGCTTCAGGGACTGTTGTATCTAGGGTATGGAGTTCTTTCTTTCTCTTATTCTCCCCTTCTACCCCTTATTCTCTCTCCTTCTCTTCCTCCCCTAGTCATCTCCCTGATTTTTGTTCCCCCAGGAAACTTGGATACCAGTAGCTCAAGCCTATGCTCTAATAATCTAAAACCAAGAGAGGCTCTCTTTGCCAACAGCCCCATATCAGATCCCATGGCAGGTCTCTGATTGGCCCTACTTAGGCCACTTCTTTATGCCGATCCCTGGGGACAGGGACATGGGGCACAATGATTAGTTAGGCCTGGAACACGTGTCCAATGGGTAGATGGGGCACAGTAATTGCCAGTCCCACCAGAACCACATGCAATGGCAATTTCCTACTTAGCATGAAAAAGGGATGATAGGCAGACAAAAAGCACATTTATGATCATCATCATCATCACTTTACAGATGAGGAAACAGGCTCAGAACAGCTGCAAACCCCTGCCTGGGGTCTCATAGCTGGTAAACAGCAAAGGCATATCTGGCTGACTCCAAGGCCAAAGTTCTTAGCCATGCTCCTTCCACCTTCCTCATCCCACAGGGTCCTCTGACCCATACAGGAGATCTGCAGGCAAGATGATCTCCCTTGCGGAAGCCAGAGCAGTTACCTGATGCCAATCCAGGCCCTAGGACTAATTCTGCATCTGACACAATCTGCTTTTTCCCAGCCTCCCTAGTTCACCTGGGGCTAGAGAAGGCTCACCCAAAGTATCTCCTGTCCTGACCTTGACTGCATCAACAGCCAAACTGACTATGACCATCTCCGCCTCCAGATGAAACTATTCTATAATATCCCCTTGCTTTTGGAGTAAAGATCCAAACTCTCACCTCAGATAAGAGCTCTGAACATCTGACCCCTGTCAACCTCTGGCTCATTTTTTCCACTCCCTGTCTCAGCCACACTATTCCTGTCAAATTCTGTGAAAGTGCCCCTCTTCCTCCCACCCCAAGACCTTTGCATATTCTGTTCCCTCTACTTGGTGTGTTCATTCCTCTTCTCTCTGCCTAGAAAACTCATCCTTCACATCGGCTCCTCAAGGAAGCCTCCACACCTCCATTGCTGGGGTCACTTCCTCTGCCTAGGTCCCCATGGGAGTCTAGAGCTTTCATTGAAGTCATGAGAATACATTCATGTGGGATCTGTAGTGAAAATCTGCCTCTCACACCAGACTGTAAACTCATCAGAGCAAGGATAATGTCCCTGTTTCTATTCATTATGTCTAGCACTTAGCCCAGGGCTTGACCCAAAATAGACCCTTAGAAAGCATTTATTGAATAAATGAAAGGAAGGAAGGAAGGAAGGAAGGAAGGAAGGAAGGAAGGAAGGAAGGAAAAAAGAGAGTGGGGAAGGAAGGGAGGGAGGAAGGAAAGGAGGGAGGAAGGAAGGAAAAAAGAGAGTGGGGAAGGAAGGGAGGAAGGGAGGGAGGAAGGAAGGGAGGGAGGGAGGAAGGGAGAGGGAAAGGAAGGGAGAAGGAAGAGAGAGAGAGGAAGGGAAAGAAGAGAGGGAGGGAAAGAGGGAGGGGGAAGGGAGGAAGGAAGGAAAGAAGGAAGGGAGGAGGGAGAGAGAGAAGGAGGAAGGAAAGGAAGCAGGGAGGATGGAGGGGGCAGGGAGGGATTGCCATGCCTCAAATTAAAGCTCACGGAGTAAATCACAAGTATTCCAAGATGTTGATTAAACTCTTAAACTAGGATGAATGTGAAGAACATGAAACTATTACAAGCATTAGAGGATTTATTGGCTGAGCCTGGCTGCTTTTCAGTATTATTCCCTTCGTTCTCATTGCATTGGAACCACAGGGTGAAAGTCGTGGGGAGAGGGAGGAAGGGGAGAAAAAGGAACAAGAAGCAAGAAAAGAAGGAAAGAGAGTAGGGAAGATGAACAGATAGGAAGAGTATATAGGGATCAGGGAAAGAGGGAAGGTTAAGGGGGGAGGAAGAGAGAGAGGAAGAGATGAAGGCATAAGAGGAGGAGGGAAGGAGATGGAGGAAGGGAGAGGAGGAGGAGAAGGGAAGAAAGGGGACAGGAGGAGGTAAGTACAGTGAGTCAGAGGGAGGAAGGAAAGAAAAGAGGGAGGAAGAGGGAGGAACCCATCTAAGTCTGCTAATTCCAAATGAGCAGGGATAGGAAATAACGCAGGGCGATTCTGGCAAGCCCAGCACCGAAACATGCAAGCCCCACCCTCTCCAGGAGATGTCATGCTATGGGTCTCTGCCAATGGCAAGCTGTCAGCCTGGAGGCTGGACAGAAAATACGAGATCCATGGAACTGAAGACTTCAGGTGGGAAGTATACTCAGAAGCAAAAAGAAGGAAACCAAGATAACAGCTGATATAGGAAGGGAGGTGGAAAAAATAAGGAATGTGTCACTCCCTCCCTCTGCCATGGGTGACCCACTGGGTACCCTCATCACCTCGGAGGCTTCTGGACCTCTGTTTTCCCTTCTGGTTGTGTTGACAGGATGAAGGGATGTTTATTGCTAACACAGCAAAATGTGGTCCAGCGGCCGGGAATCTCCCTGGCATGATTAATTCATGTTCTGAACAAATGAACACGAGTTTGTACCGTTGCAGTGCTTGTTGTACACATGGGGTGGTGGGGCCAGAGGGCGGGGGACATGGAATCTGGCACTGGCTGTCAGCAAGTGCAGTGCACACTGATGGGGTCCCTACAAATGCCCCATCTCCCAACTTGGGCTCTTGGGAGCATTTCCTGTTACAAATAATAAGCATGTGTGTTGCCTCTGGGGGTGAAAGAGGGTCTCCAGCACAGGATCTGTGCATTTCAGGTAAACGTCTTTGAGCATGGATGGGTTAGCAAAAAGGTAGGAATACACGTCGAGACAGTGAAAGGGATGATTGCAAAAATGAAGGGGACATTCCTCCAGCAGGAGCAACTTGGTGAGTGAAATGTCCAGTGAAATGCCTGAGAGGAAATCAAGTAAACCCTCTTCCACCAACCCACCCTGAGGCGTCTATGTCTTGGCAGTTTACTCCTATTGGGACCACTCATTCAGCATCAGAACTTATACAGGCCATTCTGACCAAAAAAAAAAAAAAAAAAAAAAAAAAAGAGGGGGAGAATTTACTGGCTCAGGTAACTGAAAAATCCAGGGATTCAATGTTTTCAGGCACGGCTGGATCCAGGAATCCAAGAATTGTCATCAAGATTGTTTTTTCTCTCTGTGGCCCTGGATTTGCTTTCCTCTGTGCTGGCAAGCTCTCTCCAGTGGAAACCACCCCTGTCTAAAGAGTGCTTCTCTTTCCCCAGAGTTTCCAAAAAATCTCAGGTCTGAGTCTTATCGATTGGGCTTGGGACATGTGCCACCCGTGGAACCAAGGATAAGGGGTCAGCCCTCCCCAGATTGGGATGCTATTAGCCAAATGATGGTAAATGGCTATTGTGCAGACAAAAACAACAGATGTGACCACAGAACTGTGTTGATAGCTGAAAAATGAGAGCACCCCTCCCCCAAGAATTTAAATACAAATGCTGGTTGCTAGGGAGGCAAGCCAAGGACAACCCACACATAGGTTATTTTCTGGGACAGAGAGAGCTGAATGGAAAAGATCCTTCCTGGCTCTCCTTTAGGAATTCATTTGACAAATCCAACCCAGTGTTTCCAGAATTACCAGACCTGGAAGGAGGAAAGTAAAGGCTTTACTAGAAAGCTATTCATTCACGCATTCATTCATTCATCACTCTCACCCTCTCTTTCTCCCACAACTCTGTCATCTGGTTTCTTCCTGTCTCTCTCAGGGGGGACTGTCCTTGTGAAAGTTGCCAATGACTTTTCTTTTGTTCAATCCTGTGGCCAATGTCCTCCTTTCCTTCCGTGATTTCTCAAATGACTGGGTACCACTGACTGCCACCCTCTTGACAACTGCTTTCTCCATGGCTCTTTGCTCCTCTGTTTGCTCACTCGCCCACTGAGAACACACGCACTGTTGTGGCTTCTGTTTCCATCCCCTTATCCACCCCAGTCCAGAGTCGCGGCTCACACCACTCTTCTGAGTCTTGGTTTTGTGAATTCAAGTGCCTCCTGGAAACTTCACCAGGTGATCCCCCTAGCATCTTAGACTCATCATGTCCAAAATACTCCTCACAGCCATCCCCCAAGGCTACTCCTTGCCTAGTGTGCCTTGACTTGAGGTCTAGTACCACCAGCCACCCACTTGCCTAGCCCAGAGACCACGAACTAGACCAACACCTCTCTCACGCTCACATCCATTTAATCGGTTGGAACTCCTTGGAAATATCCACCCACTTCTCACCATCCCCACTGAGAGTCTGGCCCCATCATCTCATATCAGAATTTCTGCCAACAGTGTCCCAACTAGCCTCCCAACTTGTCCCACTCCAATCCATCATCCACTCTGCACTCAGACATGTCCTTCTAAACACAAATTTGAACCCAGGCCCTGCTTGTTCCTCTAGGCTCACTTACCTTTTTCCACTCTTCTCTCAAATTCGACATGCCTGCCACACCGAATGACCTACCTCCAATTTGCATAGGCTGTTCCCTCTGCCTGGAGCACCCTTCCTCCTGACTCTTCACTCAGCTTCCTCTCGCTCATCGTCCAGGTCGCCTCTGCCAGCTATCACTCCCTCCAGGACCACTTCTAGACCAGTAGAGTGGTCCAAGACTTAGTTATGTACCTTTTCCGCATGTCCCCAAACACGAATGAATGAACGAATGAATGAATCAATCAACCAATCAATCAACTCTTTAGAGAAGATGGTGATGGGACTCAAGTTCTTGATGAAAAGGAAAGTTCACAAGAGGAGAAGGGAAATCTATGTGTCTATTTTTAGCCACTAAACACTTTCTTTTTGACACTCACTTTCCAAACAAAAATGTATTAAGTTCTTACCTTGAGTCAGCTACAGCCGTGGTGGTCACTGAGCTATAGTAGCAAACAAGACAGACACACATCTTGCCCCTTAGGATATTATAATCTAGCAGACAAAACAGATCCTAAATAAACAGTTCAGCAAAATGTAATGTGTACTAGCCCTAACCCTCTTGTAGCAAAGCAAATTTTCCAAACATGGCTGCACCAATATATACCCCCTTCAGTATACTCTCTCACAATGTAACTGACACTCCTCTATTGAGATGTGGGGTCTACCTTCTCCTCTTAAAACTAGGTGGACTTTGGAACTGCTTTGACCAATAGAATGTTGTGGAAGTAACACAGAGTGACTTTCTGGTCCATCAAAGGCAACACAATTTCCACCAATTAATCAATATATGTATCTCTCCCCCCATCGCCTCATCTCTCAACTCTTCCTTTGGAACCCCATCCACCATGTTTGTAAGGAAGTCCTGAGCACATGGAGAGGCCACGTATGGACGTTCCAACCTATAATAGGTCTCAACCGACAGACAGCATCAACCTCTACTCATGTGAATGAACGAGTCTTTAGATGAACTCAAGCCCTTGGCTCTTCCAGCTGAGTTCCTTGACACCATGGAGCAGGAAGAAGCCATCCTTATTGTGCTCTGTCAAGGGCCCAATCCACAGAATCTATGAGCATAACAAGTGACTGCTTTATGCCACGAGGTTTTGGAGCAATTTTTTCTGCAGCCATGGCAACTATATTACTTCTCTAGGCTTACTTGCAGAAAAGAATACTAGCTGAGAAATAGAGAGTAAAATATACCGCCATTTCTGCCTTTTAATAGCTGTTGATATGCACTGGCTGTGCAAACTTGGGCATGTCATTTCCCATCTCTGGGTTCTTAGTCTTCCCATGTATAAAATAAGGTGATGGGGCTGGATGATTTCTAACACCCTAGGAAGCTTGAAAATTCTATTAATGGAGATTCATTTATGGGACGCCCCAATCAAAACCATGTCAGTTGATATGGCAAGAGGTGAACTCTTTAATTGAAATTCCTGATTTTGTTTAAATATCTTTCTAGAGGGTGAACTCAGCTAAAGCCATTAGAAAAACAAAAGGATTCCTCTAATGTATAATTCATGAAAGAAGAGTGGGTTTGACCCAGTGGGTCATTTGGAATAAAAATGCCATAAAAATAAAATATGTTATCCTTCCCCTTCTGCCTCCCTCATCCCTTACACCAGCTAATGGAGGGGAAAGAGTGAATTAAACTGGAGTTCAGGTCAAAGGTTTAGTTGATTCATTCCAGAATGGTCATTCCCTCCGGCTGCTCCAGTAACGACAGACACTGCAGATGTTGACGAAGGTTTTGTCCCCGCCCCAGGACTCCCCCACCCCCATCCTGAGTGATAAGGCCTCTCCTCCTTCCCTGGGGAGATGACCTCACCTTCTAATGGACTGCCCAATTAGGAAGCATATGAGCCTGTTGAGAAGACACCCTGTCCGCTTCAAAAGCTTTGGGGAAATTCCCCAAGGGGCCAACCTGTTTCACAGAGCAAAGGGAAAAAAAGTAGACAGCCTGTAATTAGTATAATAACCTGTTCGGATTCCACCTGCCTGTGATTTCCCCAGCTTGTTCATCCATTCATGTATTCATTCACTCAGGCAACAAATATTTACAGAGCAGCTGTGATGTGTAAGCCCTGGTGATACGACAGGTCCCCCTGAAGGAGCTAACGATTTGTGTGCATGCGATTGATTAAGAAAATGCTCCCAGGGGGCATCTGGTGGGGAGATATGGAGGGAGGGTAGGACTGGGAAGAAGAAGTTGCCAAGTGAAGGTTGATTTCAAGCAAGTCCAAGCCTCGGCTTGGTCCTGAAGGGAGCTCCGCAGTGAAAAGTACGCCTCAGGATTTGTCCCAAGTCAAAGCAGGGGAGCCAGGCTTTCACACCTCTGCATCAGTTATTGGTATGGTCTGCCCTCCTAGGAACACAAATCCCAGGCAACCTGGTGCTCTACAAGAGCAGGCAAAGTAGCTCCAAAAGCCTGTGGACAGTCCTTCAAAAAAAAAAAAAATCACAGGTGCAGGCCAGTAGAAGTGAAACACCACAGAAGCCAAGAGCAGACATTTTCCACTCTTTCATCCCCAATATTTCAGCAATATCTCACCTCATGGTTGCAATAAGCCTGCAGCAGCTCCAAACTTCCCACCCTCTCACAATACCCAAAGGCAAGAAGGGATGAAAAGAAGGTAGTACCACCTACAGATCCAACTTCAGAGCAAGGAAGATTTCTCCTGGAGGCCTCCAATACACTTTGCATCACGTCCTCTTTGCCAAAGTGGGTCAGTGCACGCTTTTAAACAAATCATCGCCAAGAAGACAGGATTACTGTAAACGGTTTCTTGGATTGAGGAGGTGACTTTTCCTGAGCATCTTGCCCACCTGCTTTATACCTGATGGGTTTTTCTTAGCAAGGAAGAGGAGGGAATGGCTTTGGGGCGGACAATGTGCTATGTGTGTGACACTAGCCAATCAGAAAACACCAAGCCCTTTGGACTACAGTGATTGGTTCAGGGATAAGCATACTACTCAAGCCAAGCCAATCAGAATTAGTCCTGAGAATATTACGTTAGTTGCTAGGGAGAGGTACTTACTCACTGAAAGTGTCCTAGGCAAGAGTTGTGACAGCCATCTTGGCATCATGAGGAGCCTGAAAATAAAACCATCACAAGAAGGAAAATCAAATGGAATAAAGAGTGGTTGAGAGAACAAATCTGGATTCAGAAACCCTGAATCCGGGCTTTCCCAGAGCCAACTCTAGACTTGGGCAGGAAAAAAAAAAAAAAAATGTCCCTTCTTGCTTAACCCAGCTTGGGTGGGTTTTCTGTTCTTTGCAAACAAAAGATTCCCAAGTGATACAAGTGTGGAACAATACAGACCCAGCTTCTGCACTTATGGAGTTCAAAGTCAAATCAGGTAGGCAAGTGCTGAACAAGTTACAAGTTACAAGTATAATCTGAGTTACAAAGGTCAAATGCAGAGGACGGGCAGAACACATGAGATAGAGGGGCCAGTCTGGTCTAGAGTCTAAGAAGTCTCCTTGGGGTGGTGTGGTTCAAGCTGACACTGGAAAGAAAATGGCTATGTTTTCCAACTAGACTCCTCCATTACCCCTTGACTTCCCAGACACAGCAGGGAGCAGCCACTCACTAGGGGAGCCCACGGATTTCCTTTCTCTCTGACACACCCCTTACTCTTTCATCCATTCTTTCAGTATACTAATTTGGTCAGAAGCTGCCAAGAATGATCAGAGTTGTTGTTTTTTTGTTTTTGTTTTTTTCTTGCGCTCCTGCAAAAGCCTGTAGTTCTGGAGGAAGACTGTGATTTCTTTCCTGTGCAGGAGTGTTTTCTTTTCTTCTTATTTCCTTCATTGCCTGCGTGAATTGGAGTGGACAAGTCAGGCCTTGAGGTGGTGGCAGTTAAAAAGAACTCTCAGCCCCAAGCAAGTCATTGGTGCAGCTGAGAGGAGCCGTATATGGAGGAAACCCTCCAGGAAATGTGGAACTTATGCGTCCTTGGATAGAGAAACCAGCCTCTGCTGTCTCCTAATCTGGCCCAGGGATGTTTGTTCTCTGGCATCATTCACAAACTCAGAACGGAGAAAACCCTAGTGCCACTGTCTCTTCCTAGCTACACAGTCTCAAACAAGGCTCTGAGCCTCAGTTTCCTCATCTTTGAAGTGAGAATAATAAAATCTGACAGACTTTATTAACAGATTTTAATAAAAATCTGCAAGACTGCAAGAGCTACCTCAGAGGGCCCAGGGGAACACCAAAGGTGATACACATAGTGAATATGCTGACAGGCATGGTCTATCATCCAGACATGATCTGCGATGGCACACTTTTGCTCATCAGGGGTCCTCAGGCCCTGTTCTCCAGCCCCAAGCAAAGGGACCGAGTCTCTCATCCGTCCTCACTGACCACACTGCCGGTGCCCTGGTCTTGTGTCCAGCACAAGACTTGCAACTTCCGTAGCAAGCACTGGGCGAACATGGCTAAGAGGAAGGGTCATTGCTGTGGTTTGCCACCTCAGGTGGTGAAGACTTGCATTTGAGGACCAGCATTTCCACTGCTTGAGGCTGACGGGCTCCTTTGGGAGCAATTCAGCCATCAGGACCTTCACCTTGATTCCAAAATGGAGGAGGTTGGGCAGGTCCTCGGTGTTTCACCATCCACTTTGTAATGCATGTGAACCGCCTCTGGAGGCCAACTCCATTCACCCGATGTGAATGGGGCCCCTGAAATTGTGCCATTCAGTTTAGGGTTGATACTTGAACACAGCTACTCTGCCAAGATATGCAATCACCATTTGAGCCAGTGGGGGTCTTAACACATCAGGACAACCTCAAGGAGCAACACCAGCTTGGAGTAGGAGTCAGGAGGGGTGCCTGGGTGGCTCAGTTGGTTGAGCGTCTGACTCTTGATTTCGGCTCAAGCCATCATCTCATGATGGTGAGGGGTCCTGAGGTCAGGTTCTGTGCTGAGCATGGAGCCTGACTGATTCTCTCCCTCCCTCTTTCTCTGCCCCTCCCCTGCCTACACACATGCACACACCCTCTTGCTCTCTCTCCCTCAAAAGATTTAAAAAAAAAAAATTTTTTTTTTCGAAGTAGGAGTTAGGAAACCAAGTCTGAATGTCCATGGGCAATGCTGGTCTCCACTCTTTAGACATCCCTGGCTTTCCAAACAGTATTTCCAAGCATCCCTGGAGACAGAGAAAGCATCCAGATGGGCTCTGCATACACAGCCCCTCCACATCCTAACTTCAGGGAGAGTAGCCCAAGACCTCAACATTTTATACTTACTTTATTTATTTTATTTTATTTTAGAGAAAGAGAGGGAGAAGAGGAAAGGGGCAGAGGGAGAGGCAGAGAGAATCCCAAGCAGGCTCCACACTCAGTGAGGAGCCCAACGCAGGGCTCAATCCCATGATCCTGGGATCACGACCTGGGCAGAAATCAAGAGGCATACGTTCAACCAATTGAGCCATCCAGACGCCCCACGTCCTCAACATTTTAGAAGTGGGGCTCTGAAGAAGAATGTATTTGAAAGGAAGGAAAGAAGGGAGGAAGCAGCACAGACGATTAGGCTACTGGGTTGTCAAATCTTATCTCCTTTTTACATCCGATGACTTGGCCATAGCCAAGAACCTCCAACTGACAATTTTGTTCTAAAGATTCCAAAGAGAGAAAGTCCTTTCATGGCTGAAGTGGGGTAAATGGGTCAGCTGTTTCTTAACCCAAAACAATGCAGGTGGGTCTGAGGTGAAAGGCTCTTCAGAGCAGCAGTTACTTCACTTTGGTGTCCACACAGATCCCTTGGCAACTTACTAAAAATCCCGATTCCTGAGCCCCTACGCTCCAAGGGTAGTAACTTCGAGTTGGGGCCTGGGGCCAAGAGCAGGGCCTGGCGTCCCCTCTGCCACCTGCACTTGGACCACACCAGTTAACCCTCTGTGCCTCAGCCTTCTCGTCAGGAAAATGAGTATAATCGTGGCCATACCTTAAGGTTCGGGAGGATATAATGATTAAGTGTAAAGCCCTTAGAACAGTGTCCAGCACACAACACGTGTTCAATAAATGTGACTTCTTACTAATATGAGGGTGGAGTCCGGGAAGCCCTGGGCGATTTGACAAGCAGCCTGGATGATTCAGATGCGGAAGATGCAGGTTATCCTTGGAGCACCTTGGATGGACAAGCACACGGAGCAGCCTCCGTCACCTGCAGGCAGCTCCTTGCCCTGGGGTAAGAAACAAGGAAAAAGACACTCGTGTGCCACCGAGCCATCTGCGTGTCTGAAGAGGCAGCAGCTATTTTTTCCTCAAATGGAAATAGCTTGTTATTCCAATTAGATGTGTAAAACATGCTAATTACCCCCCCAAATCAGAAAGGTCAGAGATGGAAAGAAAAAAAAAAAACTATAAATAATCCCCAAACCCAGAGAAAATAACTGGTAATGTGTTGTTTCTATGCCTACACACATGCGCGCGCAGGCACGCACACACAGATTTCTTTTTCTTATACCACAATCACCATTTTCCCTTTAATAATGTGACAGGAACATCTCACCATGTCAATAAACATAGCGCCGTGACATTCATTTTCGTGTCAGTCAGTATTCCAAAGGATGGACATAATGTTCTTTAGCCAAATCCTGTCAGACATTCAGGTTACTTCCTTTCTGGCCGGCTGATGACCAACGATTGTGGGAACACTCACATTGACCGGTCCTGTGGTGCCCTGTGTGCTTTTCCCTCAGTAACGACGGGCGCAGATAGATTTTGCTGTGTCGGCCTCACTTGCAGTGCAGAAAGTTCTGAGACCAAATGGTCCCCAGTTTACGCCGTCACGTCAGGTCCACTGGCTTCAAATCCAGCTCCACTAATTAGTTCTGTAACTTTGGGCGGTTGATTAACTGCTAAGGACCTCAGTTTCCCGTCTGTAAAATGGGGACCCTGGGGAAGTCTCAGCAGGGTGCCTGGCACCTACAAAGGCTCAGTCACTTACCAGGCACTTACCAAATATTAAGTGAACTGAAATGTCACTAAATATCGCTGCTCATTAGCCAAAACTTAGGATAAGTTCCTAAGGTCACAAGGACTGCATTTTTATTTTTATTTTTTATTAAATTTTTTTTTGAGAGAGAGTGAGAGAGAGCAAGTAGGGGAGAGGCAGAGGGAGAGAGAGAGAGAGAGAGAGAGAGAGAGTCTGAAGCAGTCTACACGCTCAGCTAAGATCTCCACTCGGGGCTCAATCTCACGACTTTGAAATCATGACCTAAGCAGGAGTTGGAGTACTTTGGTGGCTTGGGGTACCTGGGTGGCTCAGTTGCTTGAGTGTCCAACTTCGGCTCAGGTCATGATCTCACAGTTCATGGGTTCGAGCCCCACATTGGGCTCTGCACTGGCTGTGTGGTGCCTCCTTGGGATTCTCTCTCCCCTCCCTCTGTCTCTGCCCACCCCCCACTCACATGTTTTTTTCTCCCTTTTTCTCTCCCTCCTCTCAATAAATAAACTTTTTTAAAAAGTAATAATAATAATGACAAAATATCAAATACAAAATAACAGATAAATGGAAGCATTTGCTCTTACGTTAAGTTCTCTAAAGAAGAGACTTCTGTGGGAGGGGCACCTGGATGGCTCAGTTGGTTAAGTTTCCAACTTTGGCTCAGTTCATGATCTCACGGTTTGTGAGTTAAAGCCCTGCGTTGGGCTCTGTGCTGACAGCTCAGAGCCTGGAGATTGTTTTAGATTCTGTGTCTCCCTTTCTCTCTTTGCCTCTCCCTGCTTGCACACACACACACTCTCTCTCTTTCAGAAATAAACATTAAAAACAAAAAAAAAGTTGGACGCTTAACAAGCTGAGCCACCTTGGCAACTCCCGGGGCCACACTTTTTAAAGACTTAATTCATACTATCAAACTGGCCTCCGGTAACACCATACCACCCACAAAACATAAGAATTCTGGTTTCTCTTTGCCCTCGCAAACACAGTTAGGCACTTTCTGAGCTCATCTGTCCTGCTCCTGTGTTGGTGGTAAGAGCCTGGAACTGTCAGAGCGATTCCTTGAGGCCACAAAGCTGAGGCCCCTCAAGTCACATCTCTGTAAGGAAGAGTGAGATGGCTGGTGTCCCAGAGGGGTCGAGAAGCATCCTCCCTCTCTCACTCTGTGACTAAACCACATTAACCTTGCCTGGACACCGGAGTCACGTCTGTCAAAGTGTATCAGCAGAATATTCAGGCATCTCTATCTCAGATCCTGCCGAGGCCACCCCTGCCTTCAGCCCGGTTCGACTCTCAGAGTTTCTGGAACCAGAGCCATCCCTTCCCAGCGAGGACTGAGGCCTGCAGTGATGCTTCCTTGGGTCCCTCAGCGATGCAGAGCCCATGCCCCCAACACGGTCTTTCTCCTCTCTCAGCTGTGACCAGCTGGTCTGTTTTTCAGCCGCCAATGGCTAATTCCGGGATTACACTCTCTAAGTTGATGAAATGTAATATCCACAGTGTAAAAGCTTTAGACTTGCTCCCAGCAGTGAAGCATGGGGCGCATTTCTCCAGGGGCTGAAGATCGAGTTTAGACCGTGGTAGAGCATGGCCTGCCCTGCTGAACCCTTTCACGACACACGGCCCCGTGAAAGTGAGGGAAAATTCTGGCCAAGAGGTATGAACTTCATTACAACATGTTCTTGGTTCCTGAGGAATTGAAGAATCTGCTCTCGGTCACGTTCTCTAAATGTGTGGAGAAAGGACAGGGGGTGGAAATTTCTTCCAGGTGCTATGACATTCTCTCCCCAAAGTTTTACCCTCAGAGTACATTTAGGAAAGGGGATTTGAAGAGCATAGAAAGAAAATGCTCACTCATTCTCAAAGGAGGAGGCTATTTTTCATTTTCTGTGGCGACTTGACACCTATCATGAAACAACTTCAGCCCGCAGAAAGACCTTTTTTAGGGCTGGTTTTATAAATTTCTTTCTCAGCTGAGGAATAATGACATTTTCCCTAGATTGCTTTTAAAAAGGGCACTCAGAGGAATCTAACACTAAGAAAAAGGAAGTATTCATAGCAAAAATACTAACAATAACAATAGCCATAGTTTACGAAGCACCTAACATGTTTAGGTCATTCATTATAGTGTTCACCTTCATTAAAACTCTGTAGAGCAATAGCCCTAAGACGCAGGCTATATTATCCTTATTTTATAGGTAAGGAAACTGAGCTTAAAGAGGCAAAACAATTTGATCAAAGTTAGCTAATGTGTTTCTAACCTTTCATTAAGATGTACATTAAAAAAAAGTATACAGGGGCGCCTGGTGGCTCAGTGAGTTAAGCATCTGGCTCTTGACTTTGGCTCAGGTCATGATCTCATGGTTCATGAGTCTGAGCCCCACATTGGGCTCTGCAATGACAGTGTGGAGCCTGCTTGGGATTCTCTCTCTCTCTCTCTCTCTCTCTCTCCCTGCCCCTCCTCTACTCGTATGCTCTGTCTCTCTCTCTCTCAAAATAAATAAATAAACTTAAAAAAAAAAAAGGATACATTTTTAGGGTACACATTACCAGCTGGATAGATTTCACCATCCATATAACCACACACATCCATGTAACCAGTAGCTCAGCTGCAGATTCCAAGACACAGAACATCATTATCAGCCCCCCCAAGAGCCCCTCTCCTGTTCTTCCCACCCACTATCTCCCAAGGGCAAGCACTACCCTGACTTAGACCATAAACTCATCTTGCCTGTGCTACGATGCACATAAACGGAATCGCATGGTATTTACTCCTCTGCCCATAATCTGCTTCCTCCGGTACCGTGTCTGTCAGATGCACCACGCAGTCACGTGCGCACTAGTTTGTTTACTCTGGATGCAGCATGAACTCCATGGGATGGACGTCTGTTCCGCAGCTGAACGTCTGGGTTGCTGCCGGTCAGTGGCTCTTAAAACTGGTGTGGCCATGGGGCGCCTGGATGGCTCAGTCAGTTAAGCATCTGACTTTGGCTCACGGTTCGTGACTTCGAGTCCTGCCTTGGGTGAGCTCGAGCCCTGCTTTCCAAAGTGGCTACACCTATTTATACTCCCACCACAGTGGAGGAGAGTTCCAGTTGCTTTACGGACTCATTGAGACTCGAGTCTCTTTTGCTTTTGCTCTACACATTCTGCACATTCTGCTGGGTGGATGTCAGATCACGTTTAGGCGCACAGGCACAGAGCATCAGATGCAAACATTTCTAGAGCCAGGCCGAGCCCGGTACTGGGCACTTGGAGAGTGCTCGAGGGATATCTGTTTAATTGATTAATGACCCCAATGCTCACGGTGTTTGTTTTTTCAACAGTATTTTGCTGTTGCCTCTCCCTTAGTCACAGACTCCTGAATAGCACAGGCCCCACCTTCTCCAAAACTACCCAGCGAAACAGCCTGATGTAACACCCTCGGTTTCTAAAACTTACAATCAGTAGTAAAAGGAGGCTACGGCTGGCCGTGAGTTGACTCAGGAGGAAGCAGGCACTACCACGGGAGGTGGGGTCCCAGGTGCTCACCTGCAGCTAGAAGTCGGAAGACACGGTTCCCCTCAAAGAACAGTCCCTGGAGCACAGGGAGGAAGAAAAACAAGAAGGAAGCTGTGCCAACAGCCCCACACACGTGCACTAACACATCCTACAGGAGGGAGGAGGTAGGGCATTCTGTGAGCTAAGGACAGAGAAGAGTCTCTTAATTCCCTTGCAAATGATACGGGTTCATTAGGGCAACTGTTTCAGAGGAAATCAAACAAATGACTGTTCCAATTTTAAATACCTTCCTGAGAACAGGATTAAGTATGATTAAGACAATTCTATTTATTGGGGAAAATAGACGGCTGCCCAGGGCCCACTGCCCTACAATGCACCTGGGCTGAGTTTTCCTTTATTGCTTCTTTGTTACCCTGATGGCGACGTCTGGGGGAAAGAATAGTCACAGTGATAGTTAGCATTTCGGAACACTTACTATACACTAGGCTCTGCCCCAAGCACCTTGCTGGAGTTGTCCCATTTAGCCTTTGCTAAGCTCCTATAAGGCAGGGACTGTTCCTGTCCCCATTTAAAGTTGAGGGGACTGAAGCTTGGAGAGGTAATATCTGAAGATCAAACTGCCGGTTAGTATGTGGTAAAGGAGGGACTTGAACCCTGGTGCTTTAACTAACCACGCTGTGTAACAAATTACTCCCAAAACGTAACAGCTTAAAACAACAACCATCTGGGCAGGGGTCAGCTCCACGCAATGTGGACTGGGGTCACTCTGAGTATCTAGCTGGTGGGGGAGTTCATCTGGAGGGTCTGGGACAGCTTCTGTCTCATGACCGGTGCCTTGGCTGGGAGGCTGGGTGGCTCAGTTGGGACCGTCACCCAGAGGGAAGAGATGTGATCGCTCCGGTGCAGCCATCTCAGGGTAACAGCACTTTCCCATGACAGCCTGGGACTCAGAGTGTGCTGAGGGAGCAGGTGGAAGCTGCCCGAGGCCTGGGCCCGCAGCTGGCACAGCATTGCTTCAAGCCTGTCAGAGAGCCCGGCCAGACCCAGGACAGGGACATAGACATGACCTCTCAGTGAGAAGAGTATCACAGAGTTCCTTCAGTCTACCATGCTTTTGTCTTTGCTGGATTCCAGAGCCTTGAGCCATAAGCATGAACATATACTGCCTGACACTGTCTTCATCGTACGTGGCATTTTACACACCTCCACAGATTCTTTTACTTGTCTTAGACGAAAAAGAGAGAGAGAGAAGAAGGCAGATGAGAAGGAGGAGGGGGGGGGGGAGGAGGGGGGAAGGAGGAGGAGGAGACAGAAAGGAAAGGAGGGGAGAGGTGAGTACAGAAGGGAAGGGAAGCTAGGAGACAAGCATTTCTCGCATCCTGTAGATGAAGAAACTGAAGCTCAGAGAGAAGAGTGCCTTGTCCAACGAGGATGGCCAGTGAGGATGAACGTCAGGATTTGAAGCCCTCCTTCTCTCCTTCCTTCACACTTTCTTCCTCTGGGCCCATGTATGCTTCCCCCTGGCAAGTCCGCAGCCATACTTTTCCCCGTTCCCAAACACAGCCTTTGACCCTTCACTTCTGGTTACAGAAAGCCCGCTTTCCAGAAGAGGCTGCCCCAAACAAGGTGCTCGAAGAGCTGCCTCTCCTCAGTGGCAGCTCCGGTTTGATCAAAGGGAGATGACTCATAGCAGGGATCAGCAGGGATGGCAGAGAAGATTTTCCTCCATCTGTCCACCCTTAAGGCCCAATTTCCTCCGAATTGCTTCAGGGAGATACTGAAACTATAGATGTCACTCAGCGACAAAGAATATATTTATCCGAGTGGCTCTCCAATGCAGTGGGCAACTGTAAGATGTGCAAGCGGGACCCAGAAAAACACTGACGCGTCCTCAGAGCTGTTGGGGCGCGATCTCTCATCGTTCACACCCTGACATAACACAGGAGCCGCTGTGTTGCTCACTGTTTATTGCTGTAATGTGTCAGCGTGGGTAACAGAGAGCAGGCAAGGAAGGCTTAATTATAAAAAGGAATCTTTTCAAGACAGTTTAATTCCCTCATTGTTTTTTTTTTGTTTTGTTTTTTTTGTTTTTTTTTTTTTGTCCTGACAAGAACTCACACACATACTCACATAAAAATGTGAATCTAGTTTAATTTGGGGCTCTCAAAATTATTGTTAATGTGATTTCTTAATACCTTGTGGTTCAATCTTAGAGTTTCACAATCTGGCTAGGATTTTCTTTTGCTGAAAGCAGTGTAGCAAGGGGGTTGAAAGTGGGGATTCTGCAGACATCCTGCCTGCCTTCGAGTCCTGCCCCCACCCCTCAGCAGCTGGAAGGCCCTGGGTCACTCATGCCCGTGCCTCAGTTTCCTCAGGTGGGAAATGGAGAGAGATGTAGAACCTCTCTCCCAGAGTTGCTACGAAGTTATAAGAGGCAAATATGAAAAGAGCTTAATATAGTACCTTACATACTTAGTGTTCATGTTTATTAAATATTAGATATTTCCATATCATTATTAAGTAGCCCAGAGAGTTCAAACATCTGAAGAGCTACATACATGATGTGGATATGTGCGTGTCTCAGTGTAAAATGACCAGGTATACATGCTCCTGTCAATCATTCTTAAACATTTGGATTATTATAAAAATAACTTGTTTATTCTAGAAAAACTTTTAACATAGAAAAGTAGAAAGAAAAAAATCACCACCGTCTATCATCTATCATCTACAGAAAAACATATTTCAATATTTTGGCCTATATACTTCCAGAGCTTTTTAGTGTGCATGAATATATTTTTTTTCATCAAGTACTTGCTTTTTTATAACTTGCTCTACTCACTGGTGGCATATCATAAGTAGACAGCATGTCATTCCTAGACAGCATCACAGGAAACATCTATGTAGTCTTCTGTCCCTTGAATGTTTTGCTATTCATTTAATTAATCCCCTACTGTTGGATATGTAGGTTGCCTTCGTTATTTTTGCAATGTTAAAAACAACCCTGAAATGACCATTCTTGGAAATAAGATATTGTGCACTTCCATGGTCTATTTCCTTCGGATAAACTCCTAGAAATAGAATTTCTAGGTCAAAATTTCTGCACATTTTTAAGGTTATAGGCGGCACCACTGCATCCTTCAGAAAGGATGCATCACTCCCCCCAGTGGTGAATGAGTATTTCTTTCTCCTATCTTTATCACCCCTGAGCACACCTTGCTCATTTCTTTCAACAATCGTTTATTGAGCACTTACAGTTTTCCAAGCACTGCTGAAAATGACTAGAACAAGTCCTTTTCTCTCTATGCTCCATCTTCAAAGATTTCATATACTCAACTCTGAGGATGGGGTTTCAGAGTGGCCCCTTTATCTCTCTGCTTGAGTGTCAGAGAAATGGGACTGTCTGGTAGGTGGAACAGGGTTGGAGACAGCTTCAGTGTCTGGATTGTGACGAGCCCATTCTTTTGCCCTTCAGCTGGGAATAGGCTAGTTCTTTTTTTTTTTTTTTTTAATTTTTTTTTAATGTTTGTTTATTTTTGAGAGAGAGAGAGAGAGAGAGAGACAGAGTGTGAGTGTGGGAGGGGCAGAGAGAGAGGGAGACACAGAAACAGAAGCAGGCTCCAGGCTCTGAGCTGTCAGCACAGAGCTCAATGTGGGGCTTGAACCCATAAACTGTGAGATGGTGACCTGAGCCAAAGTTGGACGCTTAACCAACTGAGCCACCCAGGCACCCCAAGAAGGTGCCAGTTCTAACACCCCTTATCTAACTGCTATTGTGTCCTCTATGCCTTGGTCTGCTCTTCCGGTCTAAGCTTTCTCTCTAAATGTGTGGCAAGAGCTTCTACCCAGACAAGAGGGTTTCAATGCAAACACTGACTCTAGCGGTTTAGTAGTGATAACCTGGGTCTCTGACTGAGGACTCTGAGGCTAAGTTTGAGATCATTTAAAAGAATGGTGTGGTTGATTAGTGATGTCTGCCACAGACACAGGAACACAGGCGACTGGTACGTACGCCTATCGATGCTATCTGTTATTTACTCTCTCTCCAGGCGTCGGCTGCCCTCAGGTCAGATCCTGCTGGATTCATGTGCCATTTTCCCGTACTTCTGCTCTCCCTTGCTCCTTTCTTTTTCACACTCTCCCTGATTCACTTTCTCTTCCTTTGTTTCCATACTTCATATACATTCTTCACCCCCTGTAGGTCGACATCCTATAGACAACATCCTTGTTGCACTTAGCTTGCCAAAAGAGCACTCTGTTGTGCTCTCGCTCACTCCCTTGTTCTCTCTTTATTTCTCTGCCTCTCTGTTCCTACAGATCATCCACTAAGTTTACCTCTCTGTTTTACCAGCAGCTGTTGGGGGTAAACAGCACCCCCCAGGCCAACAATACATTCCTGATGAAAGGACCACAGGAGGAGCTGTTTCCCTCAGGAAGCCCACTGTTTAGGAAGGAGGGGCCCGGTGCCCGGAGAGAGGCAACAGGAAGTCACCTCACAGGAAACAAAGCATATCATTTATGGCACTTTATTCACGTTAAAGCATTGCCGGACTGCTTCACAAGCTCCCAGAGACTGGTAACATGTCACTTGTAGAAGCAAGTGATTCTACACTTGAATAGTGTGGAACCCTATAGACAGAGCTCAAACAGAGCCTGACAAGGTTAACAGTGTATGGGCACAGTATTACATTTCCCATAAACAGATCCCCTTAATGAGCTCTAGCTCTGGATCAGACATTGTGCTAAAGGTCTGAACACGTTATCTTCTTGACTCTTCTCATCAGTCTGGAAGGTGGTTACCACCATTATCCCCACTTTGAAGATGAGAAAACTGAGGCTCAGGAGTCTAAGTAACTCACCCCCAATCTCTCTGCTGTGGAGTGGAGGGGGCCTCCAGCCAGGTCTGTGCAGCTCTACACCATAAATTTCTCAATAAACATACTGCTCCCTGGGCATGTGGTAGGGCTGGGGGAGTGACAAAACATCCCACCTATCCATCCCAGCATAGCAAAGAACTTAGAAATAAGGAAGATAAAAGTCACCATCTGGGAGTTAAACCATACAGTCGGCCCCTAAGAGATCAGATCAGCAAACTGCAAGCTGGTTCTCAAGGATACCATGGCATCTACATCTGTAGAAATGAAGGTATTTGCATATTTAAAGAAAATAAAATTGTGTCCCTTTGAGGGAAGCTTAGCTACCACTAGTGGAAGCCCTCAAAAAGAGGATTTAAAAAAAAAAGATTTAAAGTATGCCCCCCCAAGCACCACCTGGGGGGAGAGGCGGGTACTCCAAGTTTGCTCTGACCAGTGGCATACCCTGTTAGGCTACTCATTCACTAAATTCTATTTATACTGCACCTGCTATGTGCCAGCTGCTGTGCTGAGCACTGTCCTGGCACTCACGGACCTGATGTCCTAGTCAGGAGGCAGGTTTACTGTGAACTAATGAAGTCTGAGCAGGGGGGCCCTCACCTGCCTGGGCCTATTCCAAGAGCCCTTATAGAGTGTCTGTGTGGCCATGTGATTTTGTGAAATTTGCCAGTGTGAGACACTTCAACAGCCATCAGTTAAGCCCACTGTCTCCACTTGTCTTTCCTGTCTGTATTTAAATAAATATTCACTTTTGTGTTCACTTAATTTGGTTCTCCAAGAAGCAACCCCCGGGACAAGAACAAGAGTACACTTGGGTTACCTGGGAGGTACAGGAAGCCCTGGCAGGCAAGTGGGGACCAAGACCAGGAAGGGCAGTGGGCCTGCAAAGGCTGCGTTATCAGGCCAGCTCCCTGTGTGAGCACCTAGAGCTTAATCCCATGCGGGCCTTTGGGGAACAGGCTGTTTTAAAATATAGGTTTTAATATTATTTAGGTGTGGAAGGGCCAACAGATCAGCAGACGACTGGGACTGGTTAGCTTGTTACTCACAGTTCCCAAGAAGACAGGGCAGGCCACGCCACGATGGGCCACACGAGGCACCAGCTTCGGTCGGGACACAGAGCATGGGGGAGCTACGGAGAGCCTTTACTGTGGTTTCCGCGAAATAGAAAGGATGAGGCGGGATAAGCAGGCTTATGACTAGCCTGTTTGAATCATCTCGGTGGGCTCTGGGACATAGGGCTGTCCCTAGCTGTCTGGTGCATGGCCCTCAGGTGATTAGGGCAAGGGGATAGTGTAGCCTGCAGTGGCAGAACCCAATGAAGGAGGTGGTTGAGGGGAATGGGCTCTGGACTGGTTGGTTTGCATTTGAAAGATACACTCCAGGGTGAGTTTTTCCTCTTTGGCTGGCCATGGGAGGGGCAGCAAGCTCCCAGATGTTGCCACAATACAGAAAATAAAGACATGGGTGAATGTGCCTGGTAGAAACCAATCACAGCAGCCAACCACGGATCAGGCCCACTTTGTGGGCAAGGCAGTCACTGGCTGAGGGCTTCTGGGGATGGTGGGGGGAATTGTTTCCCTAGCACTCTTGGGGGGCAAGAAGCTTTGGAGAAAGAAGGAGGTCCTGGCAGCTGAACCAGCTGGAACATACTCAAGTGCCAGGACCTTGGAGGGGGGGCATGGGCCGGACACCAATAACCCTGCTCCCTGCATCTAATTTTACACTTATAACTGTACGTTCTTTTTTGTCAAGAAGGCCTCCAACACTGTAGAGACTCTGGGCTCTACAAAAGTGCGTCTGTCTCTGTGGGAGACAATCAACCAATATCTGATTGTTATGGGCAGAACTTCGTCCACACACAGATTTGAATACTGAAGACCTAGACAGCAGTACCTCAGAATGCGACTGTGTGTGGAGAGAGGGTCTCTAAAAGGTAATCAGGCCATTAGGATGGGTCTTAATCCAATGACTGGCGTCCTTCTAAGAAGAGATGAGCACATGAGAAGAGAAGAGACATACACAGAGGAAAGGCCACGTGAAGACACGGAGAGAAGGCGGCCATCTGCAAGCCAAGCAGAGACCTCAGAAGAAACCAACCCTTGCCAACACCCTGACCTTGGACTTCTAGGCCCCCAGAACTAAGAGGAAAGAGATTTTTATTATTTCAGTCATCCAGCCTATGATACTTTATTACAGCAGCCTGAGCAAACTAATATGAGTTATTGAGATATGATGGGCACACACTGGTGTCGAAGAACCTCCCTTCACTGGATCTGGCCTTCCTCTGTGGCCTTGGGGTTATTTAACTTCCTACAGAGCAGGCCCCAAGCAGGGTGGAGGCCACCGCACTCTGGAAGACTCATGTTCCTTCTTCTTCTTCTTCTTTTTTTTTTTAAGAGAGAGAGCGAGCAGGGGAGGGGCGGAGAGAGAGCCCAAGCAGGCTCCACACCGTCAACACAGAGCGCGATATGGGAGTTGCACCCACGAACTGTGAGATCGTGACCTGAGCTGAAATCAAGAGCCGGAGGCTTAGCGGACAGAGCCATGCAAGCAGCCCAGGCTCACGTTCCTTCTAAAGAGAGCAGCCATCCTCAGTGCCAGCTGACTGTTCCCACATCTGCTTTACCCAGAGAAGCCAGAAATCTGCATTCTGTATGAAAACTCCCTATTTCTCAAAGTTGGTAATGAATTCAAACATTAAAAAAAAAAAAACACTCTGGAGGCCAAACAAAACAACTCTGCAGGCAGATTGCACTAGCACCCACAGTTTGCAACTTCAGGCTGTATTTCTTTCTTGCAGGGAGCCACAGAGTGCCCATCCACTGGACATTTCTGTCTTGTTGTCAACGAATCACTTGGCATTGACCCAGGAGTCAGATTAACCGGGTTAGAAATCCCAAGTCTGCCAGTCACTAGCTGCAGGAGCTCGAGCAGATCACATCACCTCTTGTGCCTCAGTTTCCTCATCTGCCAAGTGGCAGCCTGGGTAGATGACTTGTGAGCATCAGAGGCATGGTCCACAAACAGCTGGGTGTGCAGCAGGCGTCCAAGAAGTGAAAGCTCTCTACGCCATCCTCACTGGTTCGCTTTGTTAGTGGTTGTCAGCCTCCCGGGAACCCTGAAACAGGCAGGACTGAGTCTCTGAGCCCCTGGGGCCTGTGATAACTGAATCACAAGGTAAACATCGCCTGGTCAGGACCTTGTCAGGCTGCTTGCCATCCTTTCCTAGGGATGACCTGACCTTGAGATACCCTCCTTTCCAGTGTCTGCACACTGAAATAAATCACTGTTGGTTTGGTATTACAGGGTCCACAGTGCTGAGCGTTTAAAGGCAGGCACTTTGTCCCTGATTAAAAAGAAAAAAGTCACTCTTTCAGGGGCATCTGGGTGGCTCAGCCTGTTGAGCGTCTGATTTCGGCTCAGGTTATGATCTCACAGTTCCTGATTTCGAGCCCCCATTGGGCTCACTGCTGTCAGCGCAGAGCCCGCATTGGATCCTTTGTCCCCCACTCTCTCTGTCCCTCCCCTGCTCACACTCTCTGTCTCAGAAATAAGTAATCATTAAAAACAACAACAACAGGAAACCAATTTGACAATAAATTTCATATTTAAAAAAAAAAAGACTCTTAACCATAGAGAACAGATTGAGGGTTGACAGAGGGCGGTTGGTGGGGGATGGGCTAGATGGGTGATGGGCACTAAGGAGGGCACCTGTTGTGATAGGTACTGGGTGTTGTATGTAAGTGATGAATCACTGAATTCTCCTGAAACCAATGCTATGCTCTATATTAACTAATTAGAATTTAAATAAAAATATGAAACAACAACAACAACAACAACAAAAACTTAAATCACTCTTTAAAACGTAAACCCTGACACTCACTTCCCAGGCATTGGATCACCGTGTTAAGGGGCTCCAGAAGGCATCCCGGGGTCTGCCGTTAGACTCACTGCAGCACATACGTTCGTTTTTAATTCCCAGCCAGACACGCGAAGACGGGAAGATACTGCCAAATATTGATCTTGCGAAATGAGACACAAATCAAGCTAATTCTGTCCACCCAGGCTCCATTCCCACAGGTGGGCTAGAACAGCTGACAGAGCCTGAGTCTTCCTTTTTTTTATATTTTTCACTCTCGGCCCACGGATCAATCTGAGAACACAGGCAACAGTGTAGATTCGATGAGCACGTTCTTACATGAATATGGGGAATATTCTCGTGCGCGTTTTGCCTGCTAGAAGGGAGACCGAATAGCCACGTTTTGGAACTGAGGACTTTGAGCAAGCTACTTAACTCTCTGAGCCTTGGTTTTCTTATCTGTGAAATGAGCAAACAGTATTGCCGATCTCACTGATAAGAGGAATTCACAAAGGGTATGTGAACTGTTTAGGGCAGGGTTGCACTTAGTTGCTACACTGTGCCCTGCCCTGAGCTAAGCACTTTCCTTGGATTAACTGATTTAATCCTCCCAACACCCTTTGCATATGGATGACCATTAGCCTCAATGTACCACCAAGAAAAGGAAAACACAGGGAGGTGAGGAAAGTCACACAGCAAGCAGAGGGGAGAGCCAGGATTTGCATCCTGGGGTCTGGTCTCAGTGTGCGTAGTCTTAACTATAACAGGAAGGTAATTTATTTTCATAAATTACCACAGATTTATTTATCTGCTCAGCAAATATTAAAATAAGAAATAACTAAAAGTGGGCTGAATACTGTTTATAAATTTAAGTGCTGGATGTCCTATGGGTAGAACAAAGAGACCTTAAGATGGCCTGTGGAGCCAGGAAATAGCTTTTTGGTTGCATAACTGGCCAAGCCGGGAGGAGAATACAGAGATGTGGCTAGGATGGGGCTTCCACACCGATGGCATCAGAATCCCCCTGGAGGCTCGTTGAACCCAGCCCCACAGGAGAGCTGGGGTGGGGTTTCTACACTGGCATCTCTCCCTCTGCCCCCACCAAGCTCCCTGCCCCTTCTCCAGCTGGTCTGGGGAGCACACTTTGAGGGGAGGAAGCAAAGAAGGGGACGAAGTTAGAAATGGCTCAGGGAGACAAGACGGCAAGGCCAGAGGTCTCATTTCCTAGTGACTCCAACCCCTGAGATCTGGGATAGTGTTCTCCCCATCCATTGGGCAAGAAAGGAAATCGGGCCTTAGAGCAGTGAATTTGCTTGCCACAAAGCTTTGCAGTGGGAGAGGCAGGATGCAAAGCCAGGTCCGGGATGAACGGAGAGCCTCCCCCAAGAGTCCGGGGAGCCAGCCACAGGAAAGGAGGACCACGGCATGCGTCTCGGCCTCCTGGCACTCCATAGCACAGTCTCACGCTAACTTTCAGGTTCCTGAGAGCTGTGGTGCAGGCAAGCAGAGCTGAAGAAAACCAGCTCTGTCCATACTGCCCGCCCCGTCTAGGGCACTGCTCCTTCCCCAGGGCTTTCCCTGCGGGTGGTGTTTGGGAGCAGGATGCTCCGAATCTGGGATTGTTTTCCTGCTTCTCTCTGGCTCAGGAAGCCGAACAGCTCAGGTAATTCAGGGCAGGACAGATCCATTAAGAGTGTTGTAGGAGGGGGGACCTGGGCGGCTCAGTTGGGTAAGCACTGACTAGATTTCTGCTCAGGTCACGATCTCATGGTTCTGGGGATGGAGTCCTGTTCGGGCACCGTGTGCTGTGCGCTGACAGTGCAGAGCCTGCTTGGGATTCTCTCTCTCCCTCTCTCTCTGCCCCTCCCCTGCACTCTCTCTAAATAAATAAATAAACTTAAAAAAAAAAAAGAGTGTTGTACGAGGAACTAAAATTTGGGGAGGTGATAGGGGCACGGACAATATTACCCTTTGATCCTTACAGCCTTTTAATTCTGAGCTTCCAGAAAGGAGGCTGCTTTTGCTAAAATCATTATAATAATTCAAAATTTTCAATCTGCTTCAGTAAAAACAAGGCAAAACATTCACAGGAGCAGACACTAATGGGTGCTCCAGGGGTTCACAGTCAATAACAGTAGTTACTGGGTTGGGGGGAGGGTTTCCTAAATGCTGTGCCAAATATTTTTTCTTCGTTATCTTATGTAGATCTCATGAGTGGATCAATCGTTCTCAGGGGTGGATGTTTTGTTATGCTCATTTTACAGAGGGGGAAACTGAGGCTCCAAGGGATGGAGTACCTTGTCACACACACAGTTCACAGGGGCAGAGCAAGGCTTCAGGTGGAGCTGACGCCCAGTCCCCGTTCTAGTTTCCCAAAGCTGTAGAATCTTCCAAAGTTGTCATCCTCCTGTACCACACTCCTCTTTCTTCTCTCCTCCTCTAGAATTCAATGGCCGAAAGAGTGGGCCCACTGGAATCTGACCTGGACTGGAACCCACACTCCTTGGGCACATATGAGCTGTGACCTTGAGTATACACCCTTGAATTAAGCAAAACAGGGATTTCACTGGTGGTATAACTGAAGAACCCAGGAATATACCATCTTTCAATATGGTCTAATCCAGAGGCTCAGATCTGTTTTCTCCCTCTCCATCTCTTATGGCTATGCTTTCAGACTTTTGGATCGATTCTAGATGGGATTTCCCTTCACACAGGCAACATGGCTGCCACATTTTTTGCCCCACATCTTCCCAGGTTCCTGTTCATTAGGAAAGCGCCTCAGCCCTAGCAGTCCCAGTAAAGGTATGTTATGTTTCAGTGGTTCTAATGGGGTCTCTGCTGAATCCTGAGCCAATCCATAGGGGTCAGAGGATCGTCATGAACTGACTGGCTTGGGCCGAGTCATGAGCTTTAAGTCTGAGTCGGGGATAGAACTGCCTCCCAAGCACATTTGCTGACAGTGGGGAAAGGGGTGGTTCTTCCAGGAAATTAGGGAATAGTTAGTACAAGTCTGAATAGATTTCAGACATGCTTGACAAAAGAGCAACTTCTCCATGCCTCAATTTCCCCTTCTGTAAAATGGGAATTATTGTAGTGTCTTAGCTCAGGGTGTTGTAACAAAATATCACAACCTGGGTGGCTTAAACAATAGAAATTTACCTCCTCCTAGTTCTGGAGGCTGGAAGTCCAAGATGAGGGTGTTAGTGTGGTTGGATTCTGATGAGAGCTCCCTTCCTGGCTCAAAGGCAGCTACCTTCTCACTGTGTCTTCACCTGGCCCTTCCTCCATGCACACGCATGGAGGGAAAGAGTCCATGTTTCTTCCTCTTCTTGTAAGGACACTAATCTCATCATGGGCACCCCACTCTCATGACCTCATTGAACCTAGTTTCCTCCCACAGGCCCCATCTCCAAACACTATTGGGGGTTATGTCAACATATGAATTCGGGGTGAGGGGATACAATTCAGTCCATAGCTGTTAGCATTTACCCTATTCAGTTAATGTAAGAATTAAAAGATAACACTGTAAAGTGTCTTATAGCATTTGGCCCTTATTAAGTGCCAGTTAATAAACTGTAGCTTATAGATTATACATTTTTTGTTTTAATTATGTACAATGAAATTCATCTATTTTTATTTAATCAGTTAATTTATTTATTTAAGAGAGAGAGAGAGAGAGCGCGCGCGCGCGCGCGCGCGCGCGCGCACAAGTGGGGGAGGGGCAGAGAGTGAGAGGAGAGAGAATCGTAAGCAGGCTCCACGCTCAGTGCGGAGCCTGATGTGGAGCTTGATCCCAAGACCCAGGGATCGTGACCCGAGCTGAAATCAAGAGCTGGACGCTCAACCAGCTGAGCCATCCAGGTGCCCCCAAATTTACCTATTTTAAATATAGTGCTTGATGAATTTCAGTAATTCTATGTGTCGGTGTAACCACCATCACAATCAGGATGTAGAGAGCGCCTTCACCACAGAAGCACCTTCCAGGACCTTTGCAGTTGGGCCTCTCCCGTGACCCCCAGCCCCAGGCAACCACTAACCTGCTTTAAGTCACTACAGTTATGCCTTTTTTTAGAATTTCATCTAAATGGAATCACAGAGCAGTTTTCTGTCTTTCGTGTTGGACTTCTTGCACTTAGCATAATGATGTTGAAATCCATTCATGTTGTTATTGTGTATTAATACTTTGTTCCTTTATATTGCTGTGTAGTATTCTAGTGCATGGATAGACCGCTGTTTTTTTAACTATTCGTAATTGATGGGACTCTTTCTAGTTTTTGATTATTGTGAACCAGATGCTAAGAGCAATCGTGTGCAGTTCTTTATGTGAACATATGTTTTCTAGACTATAAGATTTTTATGGCAGGTTGTCTGGTTTATTTCACAGTGTTCAGAAGATGTTTAAATGTTTAAAAATCATTTGTACCAATACCTGCTACAACATAAAAGCCAGACATGACATGATCCTACTTATATGGAATGTTGAAAATAGGCAAATGGATAGAGACAAAAAGTAGATGGGTAATTGCCTAGGGCTGGGAGACTGGGGGAAAGTGGAGAATGCTTGCTCATAAGCTTTGCTCTAAAATTGATGTTGGTGATGGTTGCACAACTCTGAATATGCCAAAAATCACTGAATTGTACACTTTAAATAGCCAAGCTATGCTGTGTGAATTCTATTTCAATAAAACTGTTAAAAAGTATTGGTTAAATGCATAAAGGATGAAATAATTGGATGATTCCATGTATGAATGAGGACTCTTGTTTCCTGACTGTTTAATCACTCCAATACCCTTTGGTATTTATTTGTAATTCAGCACAGGTATTGGACATCTATTAAGTGCCAGATATGGTGCTAGGGGCAGAGGGTTCAAAGACAGAGGAGACAAAGACACACACTCGAGAGACAGAAACAGACTAATTGCAGCTGCAGTAGCTAACAATGATACATCACTTGCAATGCTGCATTCACTTATATATTCTATATTCTGATTATACATGTATATATATATATACATATATATATGTGTATATATATATATATATATATATATTTTTTTTTTTTTTTTTTTTTTTTACTTAATCTTCACAGCAATCTTGGAGGAAGGTACTAGCATTAGTTGCACTCTTCAGATGGAAACACTGATACAGAGAGGGTGACTAATTTGCCCATGGTTACCCAGTTAGTAAATGATGCTTCTGGACTTGAAGTCCAGGAAGCCTGGCTCTGTGTCCATGGCCCTGATCACTGTGCTCCACTGTCAATTCAGGGTGACAGTGCTCCAAGGGCAAAGGTCCCAGCCATGGCACAGTGTGAGAGCTGAGGGCACTGTAATGTCTCCCCTTGGGCTTGGGCTCTCAGCCCTGCATCAGCCTTTACACTTTCTCCCTTCCCTACTTCCTCCCCACCTGGTCAGCCTCTGGCCCCGACCACACACTGCACACTGAAAAAGGGGCCCCGCCTCCCAGACCTACCTCTGACATCAAGTACTGCCTCATTACCTCTGTTTCTATTCCTCTCTCTTAACAGACCAGAAACCACTTGTTATGGACTGAATTGGGTGCTCCACAAATTCATATGTTGAAGTCCTAACTTTCAAAGACACTAGGTTTGGAGATAGGAACTTTGAAGAGCTAATTAAGGTTAAATGAGGTTATGGAGGGGAGCTTCCTGATCTAATAGGACTGGTGTCCTTATCAGAAGAGGGAGAGACACAGGGAAAAGGCCATGTGAAGACAGAGCAAGAAGGCAGCCGTCCGCAAGCCAGAAAGAGAGGCCTCACCAGAAACCAGCACTGCCAGCACCTTGATCTTAGATTTCCAGCCTCCAGAACTGAAAAATAAATTTCTGTCATTTTAAGTACCTCAGTCTGTGGTATTTTGTTATGGAAGCCCAAGTAGACTAATACATCATGACATACCTGCTCCTCTCAGAGTGGAAGCAGGCCTGGCCCTGGCTGGGAGACACGGTGACCCTGGAGAGTAAAGGTCTGCAACATGGTTCCTTCTTGGAAATCCCACCAGACAGCAGGTCTCGTCCAAACCAGTGCTGTGCTGCCACTGGTTCACAGATACCCAAGAGCTGACTGTAAAATTTTCAACAAACACGGTCATTATTAAAAAGTAAATTACATAAAAATTTATTAAATAAATTATATTAAACATAAAGACAATAAATACTCAAAACCACCCCTTCCTAAGTATTTTACTACATTTTACTGTTGTGTATCTACACAGTGGGTAAACCATACAACCGCACATCTCTTCCTAGATCCCCATTCAGGTACATCGCGTTGGTGGCGTAAAAGAGGTCAATTTGCAGGTGTAGACACCTGCACCACAGGTGCACCACAGACACTGCACCACAGACATTGGCATTTGCACCACAGACATTTGGCAAACACTTTAACTCAGAGCTTCATCTATTGTTTTGTTGATTGTCTCGACTTAAGAAAGTGATTGAGAAAATGTCAATAATCAGGTGCATCACGTATATAGTTGTTAAGTTGCAAATAGCACAAAAATCAAGGAAATATTCTTGAGGTAATCAAACACTGCTATCCAGTTCAGCAAAGAAGTCACTCATGCCACTGATGAAAACGCGTCTTCACTGTTTCACTTCCATCTTACTCTGCAACATAAGCAAAATCATCAACCAGTCCGCCTGCTGGAGTTCCATCCATTTGTCAGTTGAAATTGTTGGCCAGATACTGATAGAGGAGGTGGGCAGAAATCAACAAAAGCATTTTGTGAAAATCATTTGCCAATGTGGATGTATAATATTGTTTGTTTAACTTATACTAAATTGTGTAGTGTATTTATATACTCCAATTGCATAGTATGTTACATTTATTTATGCAAAATTTCATACTATACATTACTAATATTAGTTACATGTACACTAAATATATAATATTTGCAAGTACACATATATATGTACATGTGCAAGTACATATATAGATATCTATGTACTTTTGGTGGGGGAGGAGAGGCATTTATTAGGCACATAATTGTTTAATTTTTTTTTTTAACATTTATTCATTTTTGAGAGACAGAGCACAAGCAGGGGTGGGGCAGAGACAGGAGACACAGAATCTGAAGCAAGCTCCAGGTTCTGAGATGTCAGCACAAAGCCTGGCTCGGGGCTCAAACCCACGAACTGTGAGATCATGACCTGAGCTGAAGTCGGACGCTTAATCAACTGAGCCACCCTGGCGCCCCAGGCACTTATTATTAAACATTCAGTTGCACACTGCTGTATTAAATCCTCCCTATTTGAGGCGACTGGGGACCAGGGAGTGGAATGTCACATACCCGGGGCTCCTGACCCCCTACCCTGGGCTGCTGCTCCCACCTCATTCCAGCACCCTGGAAGTTATGGAAGGACAATCCAGAGAGACGGGAGGAGTCCCTGGGATCCCATCATTTCTATTTGTTCCTGAAATCCTCTTGGTGCCATACAAATAGAGCTAAGCCATAAATCCTAAGAGGTGCATAATTTCATTATTCTTATTATGCTTAATTAAAACAACGCTGAGCCTGGGTTAGTGATTAACTTTCTCTTCACCTCCCTCAGACTCCCATTAGGGTAATTTGTTTCTGAACCCTCTGAACAAACACAGGCCAAGATTTTGTTTTTCCTCTATTTTGGTTATTCTTTATGATTTTTTTTAACCCCTCAAGAGTGTGGCAGACTTTTTGTCAAACTTGTCCATCTTATTCTTTGAGATAAACCTTACTTGAGAAAATGGAAAGGAATGAAGGGCATGGCAGACTTTGGTTCAAAAATAGGTCTGACACCATTTACGAAATGAATAGACCACCTACACCCTGGGGGAAAAAAACAATCACATTACATATATCTGAGAAAAACAATTAGCATATATAAAGAATTCTTTAATGTCAATAATAAGACAGACAATCCAATTAAAAATGGACAAAAGGTGTGGGGAGCCTGGGTGGCTGTCAGCTGAGCATCTGACTCTTGATTTTGGCTCAGGTCATGATCCTAGCATTGTGATACTGAGCCCCATGTGGAGCTCCATGATCACCGTGGAGCCTGCTTAGGATTGTCTCTCTCTCTCTCTCTCTCTCTCTCTCTCTCTCTCTCTCTCCGCTTCCCCTCTCTCCCATTCATGCTCTCTCTCTCTCTAAAATAAAAATTTTTAAATATGGGCAAAATATTTGAAAAACACTTCACCAAAGAAGATGTACTATTGGCCAAGAGGCTCATGAAAAATGTTCATTATCATTAGTCATTGGGAAAATGAAAAATTAAGCCATGGTGAGACAATGCTAGACACCCACTTCAATGCTTGAAGTTAAAGAGTTTAATTTCAAGTTAAAAATACTGGCCATACTAAATGATGGTGAGGATGGGGAACAAAAAATCTCATGTACTGCTGGTGGGAATGCCAAGTGGTCCAGATGCTTTGGGAAACCATATGGCCATTTCTCATTAAGACGGTGACCATACAATGCAGCAATTTACCCAAGAGAAATGAAAACGTATGTCCACATGAAACTTGTACTTGAATATTCACAGTAGCTTTATTTCTAACAGCCGACACGATCCAAGTGTCCATCAACAAACAAATGGATAAAGACACTGTGGTCTAATCATTTAATAGAATACTCCTCAGCACTAAAAAAAAGGAATATACTCTTGATATACACAGTAACATGGAGTCATCTCCAATAATTATGCTGAGCAAAAGAGCTAAGCATAAATGAGTACCTGCCATGATTCCATTTTACACCACATTCTAGAAAAAGCAAAAGTAGGGGTTCCCAGGGGCTGGAGTGAACAGACTACAGAGTAGCACAAGAGAAGTGTAAGGGGTGATGGAAAAGTTCCACACCTTATTTGGGTAACTTACTTCAACTGTGTGTTGAACATGGGAGCATTTTATTATATGAAATTTATCCCTCAACAAAATTGATTCTAAAAGTACTAGCTGTGGAACCTTGGGCAAGTTAGTCTACTTTTCTGGGCCTCAGTTTCCTCATCTGTAAAATGATGATAATGACAGTTGCTACATCACAAGAATGAAAGAAAAGATATGCAAGCACTTAGAACATGGGTGTGTACAAGAATATTGGCTTGCTTTCTTTGTTGATTTTGGTTTTCATTACATTATAAATGGCCATATAATAAGTATCCCTTCGTTCATCCATTCAATAAATATTTAATAAGAACCTACTACATTCTAGGTGTTGTTCTAAGCACTTGAGATACATCAGTAATCAAAACGAAGAGTCTTGCCTTCTTGATATTTAAATTCTACTAAGAGAAGACAAACAGTAAGTAATAAAGATAATAAACAAATTATATATAAAGTTACAAGATAATAAATGCTGTGGGGGAAAAATGAAAAAAGGGAATATGGTGACAGACAAGACTGTTGAGTCAGGGCTCATGCAGCCTGCAATTTTAAGTAGTATAGCCATAGGTTTTACTGAGTGGATGATGTTTGAGCAAAAAGTTAAAGGATACATACTTTGGAGGGAAAGGAAAAAATACAGGCAGGGAGGCAGGGAAGGAGGAATCATAATTTCCCGATGTAATCATTTGTCAACTAAAACTAAACCTGATGGGCATTAATTCTACAGGGTTGGGTTGGGGGATGGGGGCGGTCACGCTCTTTCTACTGTCCCAGTTCGATGACACGGGAGCATAAACACGGAGAAGGCGACGAGTGAAGAATGGTTACGGATCACAGGCAAGGCACGTTGGCACACTGAACCCGAAACAACCAGATTCAAAAGTCACCTAGGCCACCTACCCACTAGCTACGTGACCTCTGGCATTCGACCTCTCAGAGCGATAACGGTCCCCGAAGAGTGCAAGAAGGATCAAAGAAGACAGCACGGGGACGAAGGTGCTGGCATGACTCCCGGGGGCTTTCTTCCTGAGCCCCCTCTGGATCTGCACGGCTGCCCCACCTTGCTCATCCTCCTCATCTGGCCACCGCAGCCCCGGAACGACAATTACTGCACTGTTCTCTGCAGCCCCGCCGCTGCTTCCCCGACTTGCCAATTAGCATGGGTAATTTCAACACCTCTCCGACTAGATGATTTTAAATTCATATTCAATAATTTATGGAAATGAATGCTGGTATTTTCCCCTCTTTTTTTTTTTTTTTTTTTTAAAGCACTTTAAAGAGACGGCCCAATCTTCTGACACTTGACACAGCTGATGAGCAATCTGCCCGGTGGCAGAGTGGTTCCACTTTTGCCGGAGCCCGACCTCCCGGGGAGACCCAAGAGGAAAGAAAGCTTTCTAAAACATTTCAATTGTAAGTGGAGTTCATTAGTTTGGATCCCATTACAATAAATTATTAGCCACAGCTTTAAAGCTTAACAAAATGGACACCGCAATGATTAGAGTCTCCTCTGTTTGCACAAAGACCCTATAATAAACCTACACTTGATGGTAAGAACAGCATATTGGCCCTCGACCGAACCAGTTATTTGTCCCAAAAGGGAAAGCCAAATTCAATTGTCAACACCCCCCACCCCCCGCCACCCCACCTTTTGACAAAAAAAGTAGGAGTTGGGTCTCTTCATTTCCTCAGAAGAACATTACCACTACGTCCCTGGGCAACTGTGATCATGGCAGGTGCCTGCTTAAAACTCACCACAGTTTCTTATCACTCTGAGGAGAAAGTTCTGTCAAAGAATAATGTTCTGATGAGGAAAACGCCACTCTTTCTTTCCTCCCAGTTTTATTGATAATCGATATATAACATTATATTATTATATTCATTTTTTAAGTTTATGTATTTTGAGAGAGAGAAGGGGAAGGGAAGAAAGAGAGAGGGAGAGAGAAAGGACCCCAGGCAGGTTGCAAGCTGTGAGCACAGGGCCCTGTGTGGGCCCAAACCCATGAACCATGAGATGATGACCTGAGCCAAAATCAAGAGTCAGTCGCTTAACCAACTTGAGCCACCAACATTGTATTAGTTTAAGGTGTACAACATAATGATATTTACATATATTACAAAACCATCACCACAGTAAGTTTAGGTAACATCATCCAGAACTTTGGCATCTTGTAACTGAAAGTTTGTACCTTCTAACCACCTTCACCCACTTCACCACCTCCCAGCTCCTGCTCTGGCAGCCATCAATGTGTTCACTGTTCCTGTAAGCTTGGTTCTTTTAGATTCCACGTATAAGTGAGATCATACAGTATTTGTCTTTCTCTGTCTGGATTATTTCACTTAACATGATGCCCTCAAGGTCCTTGCATGTTGTCACAGATGGAAGAATTTTCTTCTTTTATATGGCTGCACAATATTCCATTGTGTGTGTCTGTAATATATATACATACACAATGTGTATATGTAGATACTCACAATGTATGTATACAATTGTGTATGTGTGTGTGTATATATATGTGTGTATATATATATATGCCACATTCTCTTTAACCATTCATTGGTAAATGGACACTAAGGTTTTATGTCTTGGCTATCGTAAATAATGCTACAATGCACATGGGGGTGCCCTCAAGACAGTGATTTCTGAAAACCCAACTCTTACACTGATGAAGAATAAATATGTGTCAAACATTGATTTACTCATTAATGACAGAACTAGTGATATTGTAGAGCTGGTTCCAGCAGCATTTGATACAGTCCCTCACAAAAAGTGTACAGAAGTGAGTTTTAATTGACTTGCTCATCTTCCAAGCTGGAGGCAAAACTGACTAACGTCCTTCACAGTGAAGTGATCATCGCTGGGGTTACCTTTTCTACGAGACAGAAAGCACTGGCTTCTCTGCAGAGGACAGCTATCTACAAGCGTATATGTAACCTCCCGGAGATCAGCCCCAGTCAGTTCATAGCAAAATCAAACAAAGGTACAGTCCCACAGACAATTAAGTCATTCTTGGGTGGGCCTGGTAGATAATGCTCTAGTCTGACACTGAAAGAGTCTATAGTCTTCCTTTTTACCATATTTCTAAGTTTTGGACAATTTTTCTTAACAGTTCTAAGTCTTCAACATGGCGGACAAAATGAGCTTCCTCCTCTGCTCCTAGCCCTGTCGGTACTGCTGCCCGCCTGAGGCAAGTTCCTTCTCATTTCTGGACCACACAGCTGCTTCCTTGGATGGAATCACAGACTTCTCCCTTCCCCAGGTCTACTGTACTTGAGGTCTCTCAGGTAAGTCATTTCCTCAAGGGAATCTTCCTAACTCCCCTAGGCTAGGTTAGCCTTCCATAGGCCTAGTGGTTGAAAGTCTGGCTCCCTTACTGGAATAGAAACCTCCTGAGAGTAGGGGTGCTTCTGCTTGACTCATCACTGGATACCTGGGGCAGAGCTAGAACCGGAGAGACTAAGGCAGAGGGTAAACAGGGTGGCGGCACCCTTGGGTCATAGCCTAGGGCTCTCTCTGCTCAGGACCCAGAGACTCCGCACTTGGGGGTCTCATGTCCAGTTGAGCCACCGACGTTCCAGGAAGTTCATGTGAGGGCAGGCTAACAGGTCACAGGGACACATGGGACCTCTCGGCCAGGTGGCCTCCCCCTGCAAATGGGAGGGATGTGACTTACCTCCTTGGGCCCATCTCTCAATCTTATATTTGGGCTCTTGAGCAGAATCCAGGAAAGCAGTGTATTCTTCGCGGCACAAACTCAGGGTGACGCTCATGTGATTACGACTATGACAGATTGCGACGAGACACCACGGGATGATTGAGGGCTTCCTCTAATCACACCAATTGATATAAATTACTACGTCGGCCGCCTGAGCGGCATCTGTGGGATTTACACCTCATTAGATCGGCGGTGACAGAGGAAGCAACAGGGTTGAGCCCTCCCCTCCTCAGGAGCAGTCTCTGTTCGGGGCAAACACGGAAAGTGGCAACGGGAGAGTAACATCAAAAACCTCCAGTGAACAACGGCAACAGAGCTGGACGAAATAGAGACTAAAATAGTCACAATTCTGCGTCTGGGGGTTTCTGATCTGAATCAGCTCTTTACACTTCTGTCAGACTCCTTCCTCCTTCTGTTCTTTCTGAGGTCACGCCAAAACCCCAAGACCACAGAACCAGGTGGCCCGGGGAGAGCGCTGACAGGGACGCGACTCTGAGGTCTGGGGAGGCAACAGAGGCAGGCCTCCTTTGCTGGGGCCCATGCCAAGCACGGTTCCAACCTCCCATAATATCCACCGGCTGCCCTCGGTAAATAAACCATGGAAGGGAACGTACAGCTGTGTGACAGACAGGGCTTCCAGACAGGCCCCCAGACCTCCAGCCGAGCCTCGGCCCCCTGGCAAGCCTCCCTCCAGAGCTGTGAGCAGTGCCGGGCCAGCTCCCTGCCAACCCTCCGGAGGCCCATAGGATACAAACAGGAAGGCAGGAAGCCAAGAAACCTGGATTTCCTTACGGGCTTCTAGAGGCAGAGGGGAGGAAGAGATGGGGGCGGGGGGGCGGTGGGCAGGAGATGAAGCCAGGCCACTGGTTTAGGCACACACACCAGAGCCAGGAACAAATCCCAGACTTGATTGCAGGGTCAGGAAGTTTTATGTCACAGTTATGTTTTAGCAGTGGTGGGTGTTTTGGTTTTTTTCCGGAAGCGGTCCCTGTTTAGACTGTGGGAGGACAACGTCAACAGGTGGATATATCAGGTGATGGATGGGGACTAGGTCACAGACAATAGCTCGGCTGATTACATCCGGCGGAACAGAAGTTATGCTCACCTAGAAGGTGCCTAGAGAGGATGCTCTCCCCGCCCTGCCCGGATGCCCTGTGCACACACCTGCAGTCAGAGCAGCTCATCAGAAACAACCGTGACCCTCCAGGAAGGCCTTCTGCCAACTGGAACACACAGCCTGCCTGCAGGGCCAGCAAAGGAGCCCCGGGAAGCAGCCCTAATGATGACTGACGGGGCAGTAGGATGACTCAGGTGATGCTCCCTACTGTGCCCCAAATATATCTACAAGGATAACCATCTTGATGCACACCGGGATGGTTTCACCCCTTCCCTGTCTTCCCTACTCCCTACCGGTGCTTCCTGGGATCACCTCCCAGAAGACTCACACTGCAATATTTCTCTCCAGGTCTGCTTCCAGGAAAACCTAAACCAAAGCAGTGCCTTTGCAAAACTTACTAAGGGGCATCCACGGGTGGATGTGAGCTCAGGGGTGCAGAGCTTGGCAAGAAACCCTTCTCTGGTCTGAGTAAGTCCACATCATGGTACTGATGGGCAGGTGACGTGTGGGCTGGATTTCAGACCCCACCCGACTCCTGCTGTGCATCTCTGCCCGGGAAAGAGGCCCCTTGGCAGCCATTAGCATATTCACCACTTCTCTCTGCTTGGCTTCACGAAGGAACAATTTACCACTAATCTATTTTTGAGGCATATCGGAAATTCCAACACATACTCATGACAGTCTGAACATTCCTAGGAATTCAAGGAACAAACGGGGTGTGGAAGAAACAGAACAGGGCTTGAGCGTGAGTGCTCTGAGTTCAAATCCTGCCTTTGCCACTTTGGGGCGACCATTTCAACTCTCTGCAGTTTCCATTTTTGCAACTGAAAGAGAGGACATGATTGCTTGGGGCATAAGGTTAGGAAGCAAACAACCAAACACGAGGGCAGTGTCTGGACACCAGAAGATGTCCTTTCATACTTAGCCCTCCTCGTTCCTCTTGCTGGACTTCTGAAGCGGTCAGGGCCTGACTGGGACCCATGGGCATGAGTCCCTGGAGCCCCCTGACATTCAGAACCAGGTCAGCCCCCAACTAGTGTTGAAGGCTCACTGCTGTTGAGGGCCAAGAGGTAAATACGTTAATGGAGAGGAGGCCACCGACCAGGTGGTGATGACAAACCTCACTGTCCCATCTGTCCTTGACCTCCTCCCACTGCAGGCTGGGCATGAGAACAGCTCCTTACTACTCCTTTGCTGAGTGAGGTGATGCATGAACCAAGGCCCCCGAGAGACCCCACGCCAGGTGAAAGGACCAAGCCTTCCCTCTTTATTTCTTGACTCTTGTGCCCCCCCCGAGGGTAACACCCACAGCTGTCCCTGGGTTTCTTAGCAGGGCCTAGTGGGTTTGGCACAGCCACAGGTCTTCCTCACCTGGAGGTGCTGATTTGAACACAAGCAGCAGACCTCCTTACCTGAGCGCACACCCTGCCAGGCTTAGTACCGTGACCAAGAGAAACCACCAGTAAGACCTGTGAGAAATAAGACTTCCGGAAGCCTGGAGACCCCTCGAAAGTACCTCCTCCGGCTCCCCATATGCACAGCCACCCAGGCAAGGATGCTCTGTCCAGTAGGACACACACACACATATGCACACACACACACACACACACGCACAACAGACAACACGTGGCCACAGAGTATGGCTCTCACAAACATGTTAGAGACCAGGAAAGAATAAAAGGTGTGGGTCTAAAATATGCAAAGAAAAATATGCAAAATCAAAATGAATAAATGTGGGGAAACTGGGGGAGGCTCAGTCGGTTAAGTGTCCAACTTCAGCTCAGGTCTGATCTCACTGTTTGTGAGTTCAAGCCCCGCCTCTGGCTCTGTGCTGACAGCTCGGAGCCTGGAGCCTGCTTCCAATTCTGTGTCTCCCTCTCTCTCTGCCCCTACCCCACTCACACACTCTGTCTCTCTCTCTCTCTCTCTCTCAAAAATAAATAAACATTAAAAAAATTAAAAAAAAACAACAAGATGAATAAATGTTTCATTAAATGTCTACAGACACTGGGTCCACTGGGTTCACTATCTAGTTTTGTTTTCATAATGATTTTATTACGTCTGAAAGAAATTCATGATTTGGTTACCTTGTTTTGCGTGAACTTCTAAGGAGGCATGATGACTGCTTACAAAACATAGCCAACAGTAAATTAAATAAGTGACTGTTCATAGCCAAATAAGTTCAAAAGCAAATTCTAAAAATTATTTTTAAAAAATGCAGGGATCCCTGGGTGGCTCAGTCGGTTAAGCGTCTGACTTTGGCTCAGGTTATGACCTCACAGTTCCTGAGTTCATGCTCTGCATTAGGCTCTGTGCTGACAGCTCGGCACCTGGAGCCTGCTTTGGATTCTGTGTCTCCCTCTCTCTCTGCACCTCCCCAGCTCATGCTCGCACTCTGTCTCTGTCAAAAAGAAATAAACTTAAAAAAAATTAAAAAATGTTGCAGGCCACTGCACTCCTTTAAATAAATAAATGAATAAATCTCCATATTGATATGGATGCATTATGATATATAATATACAATATGTATGTATATGTATGGTATGTATTATATAATATATACAAATTATATACATATGTGATAATGGTACATTATAAGGTTTGATCTAATATATCCTGTAGAGTCAGGTTCTAAAACTAAGAGTAACTAGGGCCAATAAACATCTTGAAATGGCTTGCTATATGTCAATAGTTACAACTATTGTTAGTTCTCAGGGAACTCTTTACTATTGTATACACCTTCCAGTGAGGACCCTATTATTTTTTTAACCCTGGATATGCAGACTTGAAAGTCAGTCACTGGTCACTAAAATGTACACAAATAACATCTTCCTTAGAATTAAGAGACTTCACGACCACCAACCCATAGGCCTTCCTCCCTCTGGCCTCTTATCCTACAGATACGCTGTTTCCTCCAGAGATTTCAGGAAGTAGGCTGAGTTCACAGGCAACTTAACCTCTTTTTACACATCTCTGAAATCTTACTGCTGAGCCCCTTAAGGTCCCCCCCACCTCCGCCGGAGCAGCCACCATGCATGTGCAAGCTATCGCGGCCACCCCATCTTCCAACCTTGATTCTCAGAGGCTGCACCCTGTGGGCCCTCCACCACTGAAAGCCTTCATTCCCCACAAAGCCACTTCAACCCCATCACAGTTTCTGCCAACCTCTTCAGAGCAACAGATGCGAGGGGCCATTAAACACAGGCCATTAGCAGAGACCGAGCCGAGTGGCACCAGGGAAATCCCCTCACAGTGGGCATCCTTTAGACTTTGGTTTTCATGCCACTTCAAGAAGCAAATTGATTTCAAATGCACACTTTAGAGCCTCTTGCTTACCCCATCGTCTCTCCAATTAAGGCAAAAGCCTCAGGGCAGCCGAAAATTCATTATGAGGAACCCACAGGCAGGCCTGGGTTGGAGGTGCCCTGGGCAGCTTCTGGGCCCAGGGAGATGCCGGCAGCGCAACTGGAGACAGATGGGTGCTGGGTTTGTCGATGAATAATTCACACCCTCTGAGAGCCCTGCTGATAGTTGGCATCAAAGAAGAATTCTTTCCAAGCCTGGCCACTGTGCAGATGGGTGGGGGCTCCGAGGCAGAGGCCATGACAAGCTTGGGAGGGGTGTGGGGGTGGGGAGGGGAGAAGCTGCATCCACTGATTGTGCTTAGGACCCTCTTCCAGGATCTCCAGCAACAAACAAGCCACTTCCCCAGGATGGATGGTGAGTGCTTCTTATCAACACGGCAAGCCACTCGGCCTGGCTCCCGGAGGGCTGTTGAATGAGGCAAGAGCCGATCTCTCTCCACCTCCTGGCAAAGCTTTGCTCCTTGATCTCCTCTACCTCCTGGTCCCAACCAGCCCTTAGGAAGTCACTGCTGGTCACATCTCACAGAATCACAGGCTCACAGAAGTACAGAACTCAATTGAAGAAGCATTAGGTGTGTATGATACGCCAGGCCCTGTGGTAGGGCAGGGGATACAGTGTAAAGAAAATAAAAAAGACCCACATTCTCATGGAATTTACATTCCTTTGGACAAAATCACCATAAATCAGTATGGTCTAGTCTCCTCTGCTGGAAGAAAAAAGAAAAGGGATTGAGGTCCAACTGTGGGTTTAATGCTGTGCTAGGAGCTTTATATTTCTCATTTAATTTTTCCCCCCAACCACCTGGAAAGATGAGATTATGACTCCCATTCTACAGGAGAAGAAATGGAGGCCCAGATAAGCTTAGTAAGATGCCCAAGGTCACAGAGCTAGTAGGTGAGAAATCCTGATCTGTCTTCACAGCAGGTGAAGTGCATCTATCAGGAAGCCTCCCCCCTTCTCTAGCTCATATAATCAGTCTCCCTTCATTTGTAACTGTGATGTTTAATAACTTTGTGAACCTGAGCGAGGGATGCAGTTTTCTCATCTGTAAACTGGGGTTGACAGCACCTATCTCCCCAGATTGTCGGGAAGATTAGAGGTGACCAGGCCTATAGACCCTTTGTCCAGAGGGTGATACTGATAAGTACTCAATACATGTGAGCCATCCTGAGTAGTAGTGGTGGTATTTTAATATTTGATTTGATATGAACAATCACACATAAGGAGAAAATGAAAAATTATAGGTGGCAAATAACCTTCATAAAAGAATAAAAGTGTACTAAGTCAGAGAGACTTACTATGAGCACACTAAGTCAGACCTACAGAAGAAAAAAATGATTGCTGTATTATGAATATCGTAGGTGTTCAGCAAGCTACTGCCTTCCGACTCTTCTTATCATAACCATAGGATATGGCCAGGAGGAATTCTGAATTGTTAGGTGTGCGGCCTGATCCCTCATCCTATGCTGGCCATGATGACCTCAGTGAGTACTGCCCAGAATGGCTATGGGTGACAGTGCCAGGGACGGATTTCTCAACCTACAGGGCTCGGCTCAGATACAGTAAGTGCCATGGGCTCCTTGTTTAAGTACTGGCGATCGAGAGCCAGTCTTGGTTTAAGCTTAATACCACAGCCTCTTGTTTTCCCTATCCACGCAAAAGGCCACAGGGTGATAAGCTACGCTCCTTTAGTGCCTTTCAAATACCTTTCCCACCTTTTGTTGTGTATCAGCTTTTGCTGCCTAACAACCCATGTTAAAACTGAAGTGTTTTCAAACCTCTATCATTTATTTAGCTCACAAGTCTTGGGGCTGGCAGTCCGGGCTGGGCTCAGCCGGGTGGTTCTTTGGCAGGCCTCATTCTCAGGGCTACCGTCAGCTTCCAGAGAAACTTGGGCAGGCTGGTCTATGGGGCCTCAGTGGGCGCAGCTCATCTGGGCTTTATGTATCATCCCACAGGCTAAGCTGGACTTGTTCACACGATGGCAAAAGAGATCCGAGAGTTGCAAACTGTTTATGCATCACATGTGCAAACATCCTGGCGGTCCAAGCAGCTTGCTCTAAGTCCAGAGTCAGAGCCCGAGGGCATGGAAAATTACATGACAAAAAGGGCTGTGGGCACCAAAGGAAGGCATCCAACACACCAAGGAGCCTGGTAAAACCCTGCATTGTTCAGGATGTATTTGGATACAAGTAACAGAACCCTACCCATGTCAGCTTGACTTAAAAAAAAAAAAAGGCAATTTACTGGCTTGGGTAATGGAATGATCCAGGGTTGAACTAGCTTCAGGAATGGCTGAACGCTGAGGTTGATATGATATCAGATCTCTCGCTCTCCCTCTCTTTCTCTCTCTTTTCTATCTCCTTCCTTCTTTCTCCCCATTTCTGCTTTCTTGTATAGGATATTCCTTTTCCAGGAAGATTTCACCCACATGATTGCAAAGATAAACATCAACAGCTCGCAAATAGCTTCCTTCCAGTTTACCAGTTGAGAAGAAAAGCATCATTTCTAATAGCTTTGGTCAAAGTTCTGAAGAGGACTTTCATTGGCTGGCCATTCATCTGCCCATCCCTGAACCAATAATTGTGGCCAGAGGTACAGATATTTTGATTGGCCAGACCTGGGCCCTGGGTCCAACCCTATGATAGAATTACAGGGTACAATCAGCCCTTAAGATAGGCAGGGAATAAGCAGTATTATTACAGAGAAGGTCAGGAATGGCTTCCCTGAGAGGATTCCAGACAGGTGACTCAGGTGATTATGGGAAGATGCTTAGGATAACAAGTTTTTTAAAATGCTCAAAAAATAAAACAAGAAAAGGTCTCCCAAGATAAAAGGCAATAAAGGTATTCTCCCAAAAGTGGGAGAAGAATGTGTTATATGGTTATATGTGTTACATGTTCTGGAAAGGCATCTCTGGTAGGCTTTTTACCTCTTGGTCAAAAATAACCCACTGAGACAGGCTTGACCTGCTATGTTATCCATCTCTGGAATATGAAATCTCTCAGTTTATTGTTTCCTGGACTTTGCAAAAAGGGCCCTTCCTGCAAAACTTCCTCCAGGACGGTTTGGAAAATCCCAGAAGCCCTAGGCCTGGCATCCAAGATGCTACTGGAGAGGTATCCATTTCCTACTTCTCTTAACCTGGGAGGTCAGCAAACTTTTTCTGTTAAAACCCAATTGTAAAGTATTCTAGCCTTTGTAGGCCAAGAGGCCAGCTCACAGCTATTTTGTAGGTATTTATAGAACAAGAGAGAGAACAAATTTGTACAAGTTCTTTTCAACCGCTTAAAATATATTTAAAAAATAAAAAATATAGTCCATTTGCAAAGCTGCACAGAAACAGGTGGCAGGATGGACTTGACCTTAGAGTGCCAGTTGGTCCATTCCTGCCCTAAGCCATCTAAAGTGGCAGGAGGGAAGACAGATACTGTAGGATCCAAATCAGAGCCACAGAAAGAGAGAAGGAGGGAGGGAGGAAGCAAGCCAGTGATGGTAGGTAGAGTCTGAGAGAGAGACTGAGGAAGTCTGGAGGGAGAAAGAGGACTCTTTTGGGGCAGTGACTACAATAAAACAGTGACAGAGAGCAAGAGAGTGAGGTTACGCAAGAGAGAACAGGAGAAGATTTGACAATATTTGCTGTGCTTTGCGATGAAATTCACAAAGGACTCCAGTGAATACTCAATTGCTTTTTGGTTACTGTGGTACTGGTACTGGGTTGTCTTCCCCTCCCTTTCTTTATATGATCCACACCTGAGTCTGGGGCCACAGCTTTATGTGGCTTTCTTTGAGCTACTTCCCAATATTCTATCTGGGTTAACACTCCTCTCCATCCCAGTCATCCCAAGTAATCTGGTTCCCTCACTCATCACATCCTTCCACCTGGGATACACTCTCCCCTCCCCAACCACCCTCCACTTGACCAACTCCTGTTTATCCTTCAGAGATCGTTCATGACTCCTGGAATCTCACTGCCCTGTGTCCTCACCCTGCAAAAGCCTGAGTGCCTCTTGGGTTCCTCCCTTCAAAATGGGGCCACTCCTGCCTGTCCCTGTTGAAAGCAAGGCAAGGCAGAAGCACTTTTGCAAACTGTAAAGGGCTAGGCACGTGGAAGCTGATATTTGGCCCATTTTTGGTCTTCTCTGTGTAATCCTCTCCAGGTGATACTTTCATGGTCCCTTCGAGCCAGATCTCCGCACGCACAGTGTTACTGGGAGGGGAATGATACGCCTGTGATTTGGGGATCTGCTTCGCCAAACAACAGTTTAGTCAGCTTGGGAGAAGGGGGAGAACGGGGTGGTGCTGACCTCTCCCTTAGAGCCTCCCCAAATTCCAAGTGATTGTTTTTACATATCAGGAAATTCTGAGTGTGCCATGCTCAATTAAAGACGCAGGTGTCTCTTCTCCCCAGCAGCTTCCAGGCTGCTACCTTCTCGAGCTCGGCTCAGAACTCCATCTGAACCTGCCTCCTATAAATCTTAAATAAAACAGCCCCCTCAGTCGACAGTAATTAAACAGAGACTCCGCCGCGGCGAGCTTGGCATCCACACCTGCCACTGGGATCCCCTTTCTCCAGGCACCTGCGCTCGGCGGCCATCCCACCCCACCCTCCCCCCGGCCCGCTCGTGCGCACGCGCAGTCAGCTCGAGCGCGCGCCGCCGCCTCCGGCCGGCGCCCGAGGAACAGATGGAGCAATCATGCTCCTCATTCCGCCAGAAGGGCCCCGCTACTCTGGGGGGAGTTCTGTGGTTGTAAGACACATAATTAGACACGTCAGTGGACAATGCGGCGGATTAGAGGGGGTGGGCTCGCATAAGGGAGAACAGGCATCCTCATTGATCTGCGGCGCGCCGAAACGCGCGGCGCTCCCACCCACGCCCGGCCCCGAGAGAGCAGGGGCATTGCGATCGCCTCCGGGTGGGGGGGCCGCCTGCTGCCGCCGCGCCGTGGCTCTGCCGGCCCGCTCGAGCAGCGTGTGCCTTTGCTCTTCCTTGTTAAACACCGCGCCGGGCTGATTTCTTTGCAAAGGATGCCACTCCTGTGGACGTGTCACCTGTCAAGTGTCCAAGCACGACACGGTGGCAGTGGGTCCCGCCGCTGGCGCGGTAGGAGAGACAGCGACGGTTTCAGCTCATTCACCCGCAGCACAGCCCTAGTCCCTGACTCCCCCCCCCCCCCCGCCACCCCCCGGGGTGAATGCTTCGAGAAAAGCCCACTAGAGCAGACACGCGCTGGAATTCACCCGCCCTGCCCCAGAGGAGCCAGATAAACTCAGGCCACTTCACCAGGCTCTACAAAGGGCTGCACCTAATGAGGGGAAGAGCCGGGCCTCCAAGGGGAAGATGGGGTTTGCACCCTGGGCTGCCTTTTGGCTACATGGGTGACTGGCAAGTTACTGGGCCTCGGTCTCCTCTTCTTGTTTTGTGGGAATAACCTCCACCTCTCAGGCACTTGTGGGGTAAAGTATGTTTGAGCTGATCTCCTTTGTGAAAATCAGAGACTCGTTCAGGGTAGTTTGAATAATCAGGGTGTGTCAGGTGGGTCTTCTGGGAATGGGAAGCCAAAAAAGGATTGCAAGTGCAAACTCACTGAAGGACGAGGGGAGGAAAGGAGCAGAAGAGGAAGGCCCAGGGCAGCGAGGACTGGCATTTGTGGAGGGAGGGAGACTCCACACCACCAGCCATGCAACCTCAGAAAATCTGGAAGGACAGCAGAGAGCCTAGAGCAAAGAGCCTGTGGGAAGGGTCCCATATGAGGCAGGAATGGCCCAGTTCTAGCACCTGGCTGTGGCTGTCAGTGGCTAGGAGCAGTCTGGGGAGAGTGCGGCCTCCAAGTGAACACTGCATCCTCTTCAGGATGAGCTCTCTCACCTTGTAGAGCGAGCTCAGTAGTGCACGGCCATGGCTAACCCCAGCACCATGGGTGGCCACATGACTGAGACAAAACCACCCAGCACATTACACTTTATTGGCCAACTGTGAATGATTCTGAATTTACCTAAACCGATCTAATTAGACTGAAAACGAGGACAATTGCTGGGGATGCTGGAACACAGCTAATCACTTTTCTCGTGGACGTTAACAAGAAGTAGGTAGCTCTAGGGAATCCTGGCAGCCACCTTGGGACATGAGACATATCTAAATTGGGATGAAATCAACCATTTGAGGATGGTAGAGCAGAGAAAACTCCAAGAAACAGGGCTCTGGTCACATGGTTGGGCAGCTGGGTTAAGTGTCTCCTGAAATCCATTCTGTTGCTGGACTTCTTTCATGAACTAATAAACGCTCATTATTGTTGGAAGCAGTTTGGTCAATTTTCCTGTTTTATAAGAAAGGATTCCAAACTGATCAGCAATATGGGAAATGGATGCCATCCGAACTCCACAAGTAAGAACAGTCACAGGGTCAAGTCTAATGGAACTGAGACGAGAAAAGGGTGGCACAGGGATTCTAGGCTGCTCTGGGACCTCAGGGCAGAAATGTTTGAATCTTCATGTTAGAGAGTAATGTGACTTAACCGCACGTGTCTGCAGCCTTGGGTGCCCAGCCACTCTCTTTGCCATGACCATAACCCTCTCCTTGGTATTTTCTCCACTACACACATTCTTCTAATTCATACTTCTCCTTCTGGAGTCTGCAGGACCCACTTCGTGACTCAATGAATCTCTCACCCTCAGCAATTACTGCCAATGGCCTGATCTGCTCTGCACTTCCCCCTGCAAATTTCTGAGAACACAAATCTGATTGTCCCGGCTCTTGCTTCATTACACAACAAAGAGATTCTGTATACAGTGGAGGCTGGGTATCAGTATTTCTTAAAAATTTCTGATGGTTCAAGTGTGCTGCCCAAGTCACTTCAGTCAAGTTTTCCAGGTCCACAGAAGGCCCAGCCTGTCCTTGGGTCAAGTTCAACTTCAATCCAGTCAGCTAAGAGCAGAGCCTCCTCCAGTGGTGGGTCTGTGGGTACAGAACTAAAGTGTAGACAGGTCCTGCTTGACATGCTTAAAACAAGAGAAGCCTCACACAGACTTTGGCACAAGACAGTGACTCAACGTGTGACAGCGGTTAGTAAAGTCTAGTCTCCTCTCCAATTCAAAGGTGTACTGTCTTTAATTTTATTTTTAACGTTTATTTATTTTTGAGAGACAGAGTAAGACAGAGCACCAGTGGGGGAGGGGCAGAGAGACGGAGACACAGAATCCGAAGCAGGCTCCAGGCTCTGAGCTGTCAGCATAGAGCTGGACGCGGGGCTCGAACTCAGGGACCTTGAGATCATGACCTGAGCTGAAGTCAGACACTTTAACCCACTGAGCCATCCAGGTGCCCCAAAGGTGCACTGTCTTTAAAGTACACTAGGCTGCTGCTGTACCACAGCTGAGGAAGAGCTGCTGAGGAGGCAACCTACGTCAGCTAGACATCCATGCTTGGCAAATACACTGCACCACAGGAAAATTCTGATTAATTCTATTTACATTGGAGAGGAATTTCTTCCATTGCAGTAAGACCTATTGATGCAGCTAGGAAAAGTCCTATTTGGGGAGGCTGTTCAGTGACCTGGGGAAATACTCACGACCTGATGTTAAGAGAAAAGAAGGGATACTGGGGCGCCTGGGTGACTCAGTCAGTTAGGCGTCGGACTTTGGCTCAGGTCATGATCTCGCGGTCCGTGAGTTTGAGCCCCGCATCGGGCTCTGTGCTGACGGCTCAGAGCCTGGAGCCTGCTTCAGATTCTTTGTCTCCCTTTCTCTCTGCCCGTCCCCTGCTCTCTCTCTCTCTCAGAAATAAACATTTAAAAAGTTTTTTTTTTAAAAAAAGATATAAAATTTATATAGTGCATGATTCTAATTCTTTTTTAATGTGAGTATATATTTGTATAAGTATACACAGTAAGAAAAAACACTGGAAATAGAGACACCAAAACAGTAACTCTGGTTCTCAGGGAGAAGTTTTTCTTGAAGCTAAATATGTTCAATTTAGAGGACAGACTTTTATTTTGGAATGTCCTTTTACTTTTTTGATGGTAACCTGCTTTCACGAAAGGATGATTTCAGCGGAGCACTGGCTGGGCAAGCATACTGTATGGTTGATCCATGAACAACACGGGTTTGAAAGGCAGAGTTCCACTCATACACACAGATTTTTTTCACTTAATACAGTACTATAAATCCATTTTCTCTTCCTTATGACTTTCTTAACATTTTCTCTAGCTTACTTTATCGTAAGAATACATTAGATAACACATGTAACAGAAAATAAGTGTTAGCTAACTACGTTATTGGTAAGGCTTCTGGTGAACAACAACAGTAGGCTAATAGTTAAGTCTGGGGGAGTCAAAAGTTCTATGTGGATTTTCAGCTGCATGAGGGGTCAGCACATCTGACCTCTGTGTTGTTCATGGGCCAAATGAATATGCAAAATAAAATGTTGGCAGCTCTACATCAGCAGCCCCTCTACATGCTACCGTGGTTTGTTTTTCCTAATTTTAATTTTATAGAAGTCTGAAGAACCTGGAACCCACTGCTCTGGGGCACAGCCTCGCAGGAATCCCACTTCCCCAAGCTGATCCCTTTAGCTTTCCCTGGATTCAAGGCTCTTCTGGCAGGACCTGGCCCTGACTGAGTGGCAATTCAGAGGAGGGAAATAATTTCCAGCCAAGAAGAATGAAGGGTGACCTCCTGGAGGCGGCGGCATTTGAATGGGGCCTTGAAGGCTATGAGATGTCAAGCTATGCAAACTGACAGAAGAGAAAGCTATGCATGAGCAAACATGTCAAGGTGGGAAAACACAAAGCATAAATACAGTAAATATTTACTATATACTGTGGAAGAAGCTCGATGCGAGGCACTCGGTTGCAAGAGGGCTACTGTGTTCAGAGGGGTCCTGGGCCCGTCGTCAAACTGCTGGAACTTCAGGCTGGAGGCCCGTGAGCTGGGCTCTCAAGTCACTCGGCCATTCCTGCTGCTTCTTCCCCTGAATGCTCAGCCCAAGGAGAGAAGGTGGGAAAGGTCTCCCTGGAAAGAACTTACAAGACAAGGGCATACCACTGCCATCCCTTAAAATCCCGGAGACACAGCCTCCAGCACGCGGGCCTAGCTGGACAGAGGAGGCTTGCACAGTAAAATCGCTGCCTGCAGCGCCCCTGGAGAAAAGCAGAGTACCACCGAGTACAGCCTTGTGGCAAGACTTCCCAGAGGTGAATCCTTTCTGTTCGTTTTTCCCCAAGGGCTTAGGCATCCAGCTCCACATTCATCCTTTTCCTCTAGCTTATCTTTTCATGACTTTGGAGAGCAGTCTTCCTTATCTAGGAAACAAATGGCCTCCACGGAGAGCTCAAAACAGCGAAGTCATTTATCTGTCTGACATGTGTTTCCCTGTTTGTTTTCTCCAGCCTTGACACAAGAGTTGTGTCAACTGTGGATGGCTGTGCCCCAGTCACTTGAGAGGCATGAATCAATTTCCAGCTGCATTTATCACTTGCTGCCTTAAATCAAGTCTAATCAATGCTTCCTTCATTTGGTATGGATTGAAACTATATATAACACGCTCAGAAAACGGCCGGGAAAGGGAACAGATCACAAACAAAAACTCCGTCGGGGATTTAGATGGAATGATGTTAAGGAAACATTTGTAGAGTTTGATTCACTTTAATGGAGATGCCTGACCAAACAGATACAGAGATTTGTTTATGAAGTTTAACTTCAATGTACCTGACATGCAATGTCATTTCATGACGGATCAGTCTATACGAGGAGACTTTTGCATCTTCAAATATTTTATATACATTATGAAGATTAAGTATACATCTGAGTAAGGTTTTACCCCTCTATGGTCTTTAACTCCTATTTTTTTTTTTTTTTTGTCATCATTGACTACATGGGTCAATTTTTAGTTACAAGATGTAAAATAATAAAAATCTTTGTATTAAAATACATATCCAAGGGGCGCCTGGGTAGCCCAGTCAGTTAAGCTTCCCACTTCAGCTCAGGTCACGATCTCGTGATTTGTGGGTTCGAGCCCCGCATCAGGGTCTGTGCTGACAGCTCAGAGCCTGGAGCCTGGTTCAGATTCAGTGTCTCCCTCTCTCTTCGCCCCTCCCTCGCTCATGCTCTGTGTCTCTCTCTCAAAAATTAAACATTACAAAAATTTCAATAAAAAATAGATATCTAGGAGCCCCTCTGATATAAAAAGTTTTTTTATGAAGTCTCACAACAAAGAATACTTAACCCTCTCTCTCCTTCCCCCAGTTCTTCGTAATAGAATTTGATCCATACAACCAAAGTGGATTTTCCACTAGCAGGTGTGAAAACCGCCCCACAGCTGTTCAGCTAACTCAGAAAGTGGTAGGGAGCACCCCTGTCTCATTTGTAAATTAATCCTGTGCCAGTGAAAGATGATATCAGCATAGTTACTGGCACCTAAAACCCATCATGCCCACAGCAAGCCCTCGGATTATTCTTCAAGGATAATGGCAGAGGAGAGACAGAACATAGAAAAATAGGTCAATGATAATGCGAACCCAGAAGATGAGGCAGTGCCGTGATTCATTGACATAATTAATATTTCTATCTAATCTGCTGAACTCTGTAGACTTTTACCACTGGCATGCCTCTGAAGCGATTAGCAGAGCTGACTCATTTTCACAGTGCCGGCTCCCCCAGTGACCTGTTGTCAGGTAGCTGAACAGAGAGCCCTGTTCAGCTCTGGGAAGTCCGAGAATAATAACCAACCCTGATGTTGGTTTGATACTTTCCAGTTCATAAAAGTGTTTTGAACATACAGTCTCATCACCCTTTAAGATAAGCAAGAAAAAAGTTTTATCCCCATTTTCAAAAGGAAAAAGGAGGTTCAGAGGTTGGGGTACCCCCTTGGGGGCTGGTCAACACTTGAGCTCTAGCTCTGGAACTCACTTCTTTGTCTCATCAACCCCAAAGCCTTAGTTCTTCTGCTGACCCGTGACTGTCACTGAGGTCCCCTTCTGTTCTTTCCCCAACATATTTTTTTCTCCCATCACCCAGGGTTCTTGGGAAACTCCTATGGTTACAGGAGATCCCTAGAGTTGCTTGGCAGGTTGTCTAGTTTAAAAAAATGAAATAAAGGCAGCACCTTTGGACTTGTTTTGGGTTACAGACATGGTGTAGTGTTCTTAACTCATCTTAAACAAAGACAGGGTAATGTGATATAACAAAGCTTTAACCCTCTGTGAACAAAGAGAGGGCAGGTGAAAGAAACACTACAGATTTGGAGTCGACAATTAAGGCACCCACTCATGTGGTCTTTGATACTCATGAGAGTTGTTTAATGAGCTCCTCTGTTCTGAGGATTTCTAGGATGGATCATGTTTGCTCATTCTTTTGGGGGGGTAACAGGCTTTTCCACCCATGGCGAGTCTCACACAGAAGTAGATCCTGTGCAGATTCCTAAGTTAAGGGCAGAGTTGATAGAAGGAAGAACTTCCATGGCTTTAAACTTTTTGACAAGAGTGGATCTGCTCAACTTGACATTAGTAGAAGTAAATGAGGGGAGTAACAGATAATGCATCTTCAAACTGGCTTCAGGTAATGTGCCACTGAGAAGAAATGCGTTTTCAATGGTCATAGGCATTTTGAAGCTCTCCAGGGAGCCTGAAAAAAGTCTTGAACACATTCTGACAAAGCTGTTATAGTGTTCAGGAGTTAACATGCATGTCGAATGGCAAAGTCACCCCAACTATCCTGTTAATACAAACTGAAATTTATATTGGAAATACAAATACTCACAACCTATATAAACCCAGAGTAAAAGGGAGCATACCCTTTCTTGAAATAAAAATGCTGAGATTAATACATATCAGATTTCATTTCATTTCCTCCCTAGAGCAAATTGGTTTATTTCATTTATTCATTCATCCAGCCAATATTTATGGAGCGCTGAGAATACAGGCACTGATGATTCAGTGGTAACCAGACACGGCAGAGAACCTGCTCCCTGGGAGCTTACCCTCAAGTGGGAAAATTCACATTTAAAATATGAATGGAGACTTACGCTTCCAATCAAGATGGAGTAATAAAGACCAGATTTACTCTCCCACCCAACATAACCAAAAAAGAAAAACAGGATAATACACGTAACCATGGTTTTCAAGACACTGGACGGCAGGCAATGAAAGCCTGTGATCCTGAGGGACAGGAAACGAATACAGTGAGCCGCATCATCACCTGACCTGAGACACTGTCCAGGCTGCACAGGGAGGGACAATGTAGGCAGTCCCCAGGGGACCCTGGAGTTCAGGAGACAGAGCTGAGGGTGAGGGGACACTGAGGCAGCCAGCGTTTGCAGGACAGAGTACCAGAGAGGAGAGAGCCGCAGAGAAGCCCAGATACCTGGAGAGGGGCCCCTCTGATATTCATGCGAGTACCTACTGCTAAGAGTGTGGAATCGTGGGAAGGCAGCATCTGAAAGTATTAGAGGGAACCGTGCTCAGCACGCATACAGGGGCCTATTTCCACCCGCTAGACTGGAAAATTTGTAATTCACAGGGCAATGGGAAAATCTTTCCTTAGTACCAGGAAATAGTTTGTCCTAGGCTGAACACTGTTCCAGACCTGCCTAACAAATGACATGAGCAAGACCCACAAAGATCACACTATTTCCAAGTAACTTAACTGCATCCCCAAACAAAGCCACAGAACGTAAGAATACATACATATTCAGCCAGGTAAAATTTATAACGTTTGGCACTCACTCGAAGATTACAAGGCATGCAAAGATGACTCATAATGAGGACTTGTATCCAGAATTTATAAAGAACTCTCAAAGCTCAAAAATAAGAAAACAAGCAACCCAGCTTTAAAAAGAAAAAAAAAGGCAAGAGATTTGAAAAGACACTTCACCAAGGATTTGTGGATGACAAATAAGCATATGAAAAGACGCACAGCAATAGAAGCCTTAAAAAATGCAAGCTAAAAGCACAGGGAGATACCACCTCACACCTAATAAAACAGTAAAAATGTTAAAGCCAGATCATACCCGGTGATGACAAGAATGCAAAAGACCTGGAACTGGTGGAAACGTGAACTGGGACAGCCATGTTGGGACACAGTTTGGCAGTTTCTCGAACTGTTACACATCCACCTACCATACGGCTCAGCCATCCCACTACTGGATATTTACCTAAGAGAAATGCAAGCATATGTCCGCACAAAGACTAGCACACAAATGTTCGTAACAGCTTTATTTGGAACAGCCGAAAGCTGGAAACAACCCAAACGTCCATCAGTAGGTGAATGGAAAAATCTATCCAATGAACTACTACTCTGATATGGGGAAAAAACAAAAACCAAAAAAGCCCTCTCAATACAGGCTACATTGATGAATCTGAAAATAATTACAGTGAGTGAAATGAGCCTAATTTAAAAAAGAGTACATATTACATGATTCCATTTATATTAAATCCTAGGAGATGCATACTTAATGTACAGTATCTGAGCAAGTAGAGCATGCGACACTTGATCTCAGGGTTGCGAGTTCAAGCCCCACGTTGGTTATAGAGCTTACTTAAAAATAAAATCTTTAAGAAAAATATATTCATGGGCTCTACCTTCTAGAGATTCTGCCAGAACTGTTATTTCATCTTCAATATTAATTATACTTTGGTGAAAATACTTTAAAACGTTATTTTTAAGATTGTGACAAGGAAACCAACAGGTATCAACATAAGCTCCGTGGAAAAGTGTTGCATACACTAAGAAAAAGGACCAAGTGGAAGTGGATTCTTGTTCTGTAAAGGAAACCAAACCCGCCATAATTCTCAGCAGTGAGGAAAACCACGCGGAGTCAATCACTTGGTGTCTGCCAGTCGCCTCTGCCCTGCACGCTGCTGTGGCTTGCAGCCGCGGAGTCCTCAGGTCCGGACACTTGAACTCTCGAGTTCAGTTGCTCTCCAAGCTCCTCTATCAGCGGCCCAGAGCCTCCAGGAGCCCGGGGGGAGGCGGGTGGCTTTCTCGGACTACCACCACATCTCTCGACGGCTGAGTTTCTGCACACCCCGTCGTCAATTAGCAGGTCGCCGCGTTCCTTGAGAAAGGGACCCTGCCAGGAACGCACTGTCTCAGACTCACCACCTGAGAGCTCCCCTTGTTCGGAGTCCGAGCCTTCGGTCTCACGTGAGGTGGTGCTGTCTGACTCCTCCGTGTCCCCTGCCTCAGGAGGGCAGGCAGGTGTCTGCTGCCTGGAAACAGGACGGCCTGCTCTTGATGCAGTGTCTTCCTCCTGGACAAGAAGTGCTGCGGCCTCCAGTTCTTCCAGTTCTAATCCCAGCTGGGCCTTTGTCAGGGACACTTCCTTTAAGGTTTTTGCAAGAGTTGCCAACTTACTGGACCTTGAAAGCCATTTGAAGAAGAAATATTAGGACAATTCATTAATTGGCCTGAGAACGAAACAGCTTCTTTATATAGCTTAAAGAAGTAAGAAAATAAAGATGGGTCCATACTTCACGTGACACACCAAGATAAATCCCAAAACAGGTCAAAGAAATGTAAAAGAAAATGAAGTGGTGAGGTATTACAAGGAAATGCAGGAGATTCCCTTTATAACCCTAGGATAAGGAAGCCCTTTCTATCTATGACTTAAAATCCAGAAGCCACAAAAGACTGATAAATTCAATCTGAAAAAACCTATAGGACAAAAACCAAAACATCATAAACAAAGTCAATAGGCTAATACAAAATTGAGAAAAATACTAGCAACTCATGTCACAAAGCAAGACCTAATTCCCCTAACACGGTTCTTAAAAATGGACATAACAATTCATCAGAAAAATGGACAAAAGCCATAAGCAACAATTCTCACAAAAGGAGATATAAATGCCTCTTAAACGTATGAAAAGATGTTCAACTCCAGTCAAATAAGAGACCCAAACTAAAGTCACAGTGAGATACATTTCTCATTTATCACAATGGCAAACATCCAAACACTAGAGAGGCTTGGGGGAAAGACCCCTCCCCACACCACTGGCGACAAATTAAACAGGTACGGCCCCTGTGGAAAAGGTGGCGATAACTTCCCAACTTGAAAATGTACACACCCTTGGCCGAGCAATACCACATCTGGAAATTAAACGCACATGCTACAGGACAGAGGCCCAGGGTATTCACTGACATTGTTTTCAATACTCCAAAATGGTAAATAACCAAGTGCCCACGACCGCAGGACTGGTTAACTACCTTATGGAATATCCATGCAAAGGAAGAGTCTATGGCTGCGTATGGAACAAAGCGCTCTATGGGCTAACCCAGGTTACACTGTGTAACAGCAACAACAAACGGCACACCGTTATGTGGAGGCTACCTTTTATGTTAAACAAGGGGAAAGAAATAAAAACACCCTTCTGTTTGCTTGTATACTTATCAATAAACTCTGGAAAGCTGCAGAAAACATTAGCTTATGTGGGGGGGTCTGGTGGGGACTGGAAAGGTAGAGGAGGATGATAAGAGGGAGGCTTTTCACTGCAATTGTTTACTTTTAAACTCTGCAAGCATAACACCTATTCAAAAATTTTAAGTATACAAAAGAGAAGAAAGCAATACTATAGAGAGCAGCGTGACGTGCTTTTTACTTTTTTTTTAATGTTTATTAATTAATTTTTAGAAAGCGCACATAGGCGGGGAAGGGGCAGAAAGAAGGGGGACAGAGGATCTGAAGCAGGCTCTGTGCTGACAGTGGAGAGATATGGCACTCAAACTCATGAACTGTGAGATCATGACCTGAGCCCAAGTCGATGTGCAACTGACTGAGCCACCCAGGCACCCCCTTTATATTTTTATCAGAAAATCATGCCATGTTATTTCAGAGGATAATTTTCAATTTGTAACATTACATTATACCAAACTTTTTTTTATTAAACTTAGAGGCATTCATACTTTTCCTTTGTTTTGAAAGAAGCAAAAAAAGCATACCGCAGGTGTCCAAAACTCATGGCTTTACTCCTCCCTAGAGGAAAATCTGAAGTGACAACTGAAAAGGGCGGCAGTGAGCAAGTGAAAATGATCAGCACGCTGACCTTGGCTTCTACGTTTCTCTAACTCCGAAGCTGAAATGAGTGTACAAAACATTTAGTGGCTTTGAGACAAACTGGATGACGGTGAGTTCACAAGATAAATTCACTTGTAAAAGTGTAGACCATCCCACAATATCAAGAAAATGGGGCTTTGTTTCACTGGAGCAGAAGTGACTGGTGGGGCAATGGGAACTAGTGAACAAAGGTGGTGTTTTTCACCTAAGTGCCCAGGTATATCTGAGACCCTTTGATCTCAGAATATTTAGTGTAATAATGACTTTGTGCAGGGATGCTCTGTGCCCCGGCTGCCCTCCATGAGCGCAGTCAGGTCCCAGAAGCCCCACTGCAGTGTCCCAGGGTGGGTGCTGAGGTACTGCTAGGTGAATGGCCAAGGGCAACAGCCATCACTGAGGGCAACTTCCTCTTATGTGAGGAAACCCCTGAGTTTCAGTGCTGGGATTCCCAGAGCTTAGAAAAAGAACGGCGGGTAGGGTAAAGAAGAATATTAGGATGGGATCAGCTGAAGTCAGCTTATGATTCACCAATGGTCTACAAACTCTGGATGCACTCTCATCACTTTAAGACATCTCTAAAAGCACAGTTATGGAATCACATGGTCGCGATGTAATGTACATCCATGTCCAAGACAGTTGTAGATGACATCCACAAACCATATATGCTGAAACCCTGACTGCCAGTAGTAAAGAATTTGGTCTGAATTAGTGGACCAGTTTGCAATATCTTTGCCCCAAGGCCTTGTCAGCCTAGAAGCTAGTTCATGGCCATCTTTCTCACTGAAGTGGGCCCTCTCTGGGTAGTGATGTGCACCTGTGAGAGGTAAAGAGCAAGGAATCTAGGAAAGAAGACAATGCCTCTTACTAAATTATAATATTAGAAATAAAATTTGGGGGTGCCCGGGTGGCTCAGTCGGTGAGCATCCAACTTCAGCTCAGGTCATGACCTCACGGTTCATGAGTTCAACCCCGCACTGGGCTCCATGCTGACAGCCTGGAACGTGCTTGGGATTCTCTCTCCCTACCTCTCTCTGCTTCTATCTCACTCGCTCAATCAATGAATCAATCAATCAACTTTAAAAAAATAACAGGGGCACTTGGGTGGCTCAGTCGGTTGAGTGTCTGGCTCTTGATTTCAGCTGAGGTCAGGATCTCACAGCTCATGGGTTTGATCCCCAGAGTGCAGGGCTGGCTTTGGATCCTCTTTCCCCCTCTCTGCCCTTTTCCCGCTCACACATTCTCTCTCAAGGATAGACATTAAAAAAAAAAAAAAAAAAGATTTTAAAATCAAAGCTCTTCCTTCAGTGACCATACATTTCACACTCTGATTAGCCATGACAAATACCATCTACAGTATATGAAAGACAATGTTCCACACACATCCCGACACTCGTTCCAAGTGACAACTTCATGGGTCAGTTGCATTTTTGTCCACATTATTGATGACAAAACAGAAGCCTAGAGGGTTAAGAGACCTGCTGCAGTTTCCCCAGCTGAAAGGGGCAGTCAAGACTGGAAAACCATGCTGCAGAGCTCTAGTAGGCTTCCTCCTCCACTACCGGTCCTCCCACAAATTATCCAGGCTCTGAAAAGTCTCCCGTCCTATGACCACATTCTTCCCTTCTCCCCAGGTGGAGCTCAATTCAACATCTTCCAAATGAGCAAGTTCTGACAGGCATAGGCAAAGAAGGCTGCAAACAGTGATCTCTTTAGCTTAGCAGTCTTAAACGAAGTATACATCTAACTAAGCCTTAACTACAGAGGCTTAAAATTGAAGCAAAACATCTGAATTATTTGTGAGGATATGGTGAACTCTCAGGTTGAAACCATCTGGATCTTTGTTATTGTCCACTATCTGTGTCATGTGTAACAGAACAAATTTGGAATTTCAAAGTCCCTCACCCCTAATCCTGGCCCTTTTCAGACACAGTGTAACCCCACACACTGTGAGACTATAAAGGATCTACTCTAAGAGGCAGGAAAGTGGCCCAGATGAGCCATATGACCCCCAACAGGACTTGTGCCTGTTACCAGGTGATGTGAATTTTTACCCTTCAGTTTGTTTCTCACTTTAAGTACTGCATTCATTTAAAGTGACCCATTTATATAAAATATGTAAAAAATGAATCCTATGTTCATTTTTGCTTCTTCACAGTGCTGACCCATCTCTGTTTCTTATTAATCCCACTTTTACTACCTCAAGCTGGCTACTTTCCTAAATTAATACTAAAGTTCTGAGAGAAACCTTAAGTTTATAGAGGAAGCATTCTGAATTCTCCACTTAAAGAATGCGAGAATAAAAAGGAATTAAAAATTTCAAAACATCATTGACGGAGAATGTGACCCAACAGTCCAAAGAATTAAAGTTGGGTTTGTTTCTGTTAAATTATTTTATGCAGATAACTTAGCAATCACTGTTTACAATAAAAGAAACTATCTGTTTAAAGAAAAAAAATAAGGCCGAGAAAGAGTAGCCTTTTTGTTCTTTCAACCACGGGTAAAATTAGAGTTGGTTCTAAATCTGCCACTCTTATATTCTAGAACCTGACTCTGCAACGGCGCTTTCCATTTCAGAGAGCACCTCATTAATGTAGTTAGTGGTTTTTCACCGTCACAGTCAAAACAGACCAGCTAGTTCATGTCAGAAAGCGTTGCCGAGTGACATTATTAGTTAACCAGAATGCTTACAAAAACCAGGTACATTCTGATCCAAGCAATGAATATACTGAGTTACCAGTTGTACTTACGGTACACATTTTATATTGAAATGAAGAGCGCCTACTTATTAAGAATGTATTTATTAAGGAATGAAGAGATTCATTATTTAAGAGCCATGACAACTGGATAATGGTAATGCCATATTTTAACACAACTATACTCAAAATAGGTTTTCCTTAGACAGTTTTTGGAAATGTAATCCTACCACGTAGCTTTTTAAAAAGCTTTCATTCTGTTTGTATATGTGAAATAATCTCCTATTTGGAGGATTTTTTTTTTTTTAATTAAAAATGCTCTCTGACAAGTTGTAGCAAATACAACTACGATCAGTGACTAATAGTAACAGCTGGAAGTACACGCCTTGACCATCGCTAGGCTAATACACAACTTCCTCAATTATTTTATATTTTGGTGAATGAGTTAAAAGAAGGGGGGGAGGGATCCAAGGCTTTATGAAATAGCCAAAACAAAGTCCAAAAAGGGCTCTAAAGTGAAGGGAAAATGATGTATAAATAGAAAGCATACATCCTGTTTCTTGTTGTAGAGTTTTGTTTCCAACTATCAATCAGCTTTTCACCACTTCCTGCAATAGCTGATCTACTATAAATCTCGTAGTAACTGACTAGGTTTCATTTCCTCTGCCAAAAGCCACTAACCCGTCAGGCGTGACATACTGACACTAGAACCAGCAACTGATAACGTAAGACAGGACGCCAGTGAGGCAATGCAACAAACATTTCATACGGGATGACAGGACACAATGACTTGGCCTTTTAATTTCAAAGGACACATACACACCAGGCTCTGTGTGGGAACAAATAGTACATCAACTATCTTTTTAAAGGGTACACTGATAATAATGGCATATGATCATAGCTCCTCCCTATTGAAAAGTACCAGTTCCAAACTTCAAAATCCCCTGCCCGAAACACAGTGATGTAGCCTGATAAAAAAGATAGTACATTAGCTTTAAGTAGAAGTTGCTAATGACAGTCTTTTGTCTTGACTTGAAAAACACACACCAGTTGATGCACAGATGATCACACAATTATATGCCATCATACCATACTACTGAAAACCGCCTCCAGCTCCATCATTAACAGAAATGATCTCTTTAAATAAGAAGCTACTAATTTAATACAGAAAATACTACAAGTTATTTAACCCATATTGAGTTTGGGCCAGTGAAATCAGTTTTCACCCTATTTCTGACTTCACGTACCACCACTGTGGGCTTGGGCTATGCATATTAACATATGCACCCGAATAATTTCCTGAATTATAATAATGCCATAATAATGCCACCGAATAATTTCCTGAAAACTCCCTGCACTGGCTTCCTAGCGCTGCCATACAAAACTACCACAAACTGGTGGCTAAAACAACAGAGATTCCTTCTTTTACAGTTCTAGAGGCTACAAGTCCTCAATCTAGGTGTTGACAGAGCTGGTCCCTTCTGAGGCTGAGGGAGAACCGGTCCCATGCCTCGCTCTTCACTTCTCCTGTTGCTGGTAATCCTGGGCGTTCCTTGGCCTATAGACCCATCATTCCAAATTCGGTCTCTGTCATCACACAGCACTCTCTGCATGTGTCTGTTTCTTCACAAGCTGTCTTCCCTATGGCAGTGTCTCTGGCTCTTCTCCTCTCCTTACAAGGATATCAGTCATACTGGCTTAAGGGACCACCCTACTCCAGCATGACCTCATCTTAACAATCAATTACATATGCAGGAACCCAATTTCCAGATAAAGTCACATTCTCAGGTTCTGGGAATTCTGAGGGGACACTCTCCAACATACTGTGCTCCTTAGAGCTGAAACAGACAGTGGAGATGCTCATTAATGGAAGATAAATTAAAACCAAAAAAGGTCACTCAAGGTAAAGCAACATAAAAAGCCAAAATTTAATAGTAATTTTTAAAAAGTTAAGATTTCACCTTCAAACAAAATTACAAACTACACAAACAAGTTCATAAAATGTTTAATCATTTAATATGTAGGTTAAAACTATGACTATGTACCATTTCTCTAAATGAACAAAGAATGAACCAGATATTAACTGTATTTACATCTGTTCTAACAAAACTCTATTATGGCACTATATGATATTCATCACTTTAGGTCAGTCTTCTAGGGCGAATCAGAGAACAGATAACCATCGAAGCATCATCCATTTTCTCAAGGGTCTTTCAATCATGTGACACTCAAATGATTCCTTTGGTATTTAAAGATTTGTCACTAATGCCATTATTATTGTAGAGTTTTCTTCTGCAAGTAACTATTATTATTATTTTTTAATGTTTATTTATTTTTGAGAGAGAGACAGAGCAAAGTGGTGGCGGGGCAGAGAGAGAGGGAGACACAGAATCTGAAGCAGGCTCCAGGCTCTGAGCTGTCAGCACAGAGCCCAATGCGAGGCTCGAAGTCATGAACCACGAGATCGTGACCTGAACTGAAGTTGGGACGCTTACCTGACTGAGCCACCCAGGGTCCCCCTCCTGCACTTAACTAATCCCACACTTCAAAGCATCAGTGTCCGTGGTTGTGTGGCTCAAGCACAGCTCCTTTAATCACTTTCACTGCCTTTGTGAAGTCCTTGATCTTTCACACAATGTACAATTTATTTGTACCAAACACTACCAACAATCAGCAAGAGGTCAAATGACAAAAAGCCTGGCTGGATGGGTGGGGAGGAAGCTAGAAAGGAAATGATATGCTACAGTGGGACTAAATTTATTAAGTGATTTGGTCATTAGGGAATATTTCTGTGTTTTGACTATCATCACTTCTCTTTAACTCTGGAAGTCAGAAACTCAAATAATGAATATTCAGAAATAAGGACCCCCTGCATGACATACATACGCAGCTGCATACACACACAGACACACACACACACACACACACACACATTTTTAGACTTGAGGTAAAAAAAATAAATAAATAAATTGCTATAGTAATCCCACATACTGAAGACTATGCCTCAGGTAGGGTAAATGAAGGATGAAGGTTTATCCAAATCCAGAGATCTAGAAAGGCTATCATTCGCCTCATCACTGATATCCATCTAAGAAGTGGAAGGGTGAAGGTGATAAACAGATTAAGAAAGATACAAAGTTCATAAAGAACTGTACAAAAGAAGTGGACTCAACTCCTCCTTGAAACTATTTTGCACTTATTTACGTCAGACCGAATCAGATTAGCAGAGATAGAAATGTGAGTCCCATAAATTTACCACATTTCCCTCTACTCCCCCACATCTCAGCAGAAATGCTTTTGCTGAAATGTGCTCAACTGTAATCCTCCAAAACTGGGTGTTCAGGGTCAATTTCAAAACCAGCCCCATGAAACTCTTGGAACTGTCAAACTCAGAGGGCTCCCTTTCCCTGCTGGCTGTTAGGGAAGTCAAATCTGTGACCCGCCTGGTGTAATGGAATGTACCCAGAGCTCCTCCCGCCTTCCTTTTCATTCTGTTGCTTTTGTTTTCTTACCTTTAATTAATGCCATGTTGTTTTACACACACACACACACACACACACACACACACACACACACGCTTTAAATAATTTCTGGTAGAAGGCAAAGAAAAAAAATTAGTCATTGGAGTGAAATAAAATAGCTGGTTAAGTAAAAAATACACAAAAACAAAACAAACAACAACAAAAAACCCACTTTTGTTGGACAGAAAAGGATATGGGGAAATGAGGATTATGGGTTCCAGCCTGAGACAGATATATTTTCTTCTCAAAATGATTCCACGAAGCACGACATTTTGGGTATTTCAGACTTGAACCATTTTGACAATATTTCTACATTTCATCTATGCGAAAAGGGCAGATGATGCTGTTTAATAACAGAGGCACAGTATTTTGACCTCTTCTTAAATGTTCAGATGAAATGGCTGCTTGGATTCCATTAAACCAAGTGGAGGTCAATCAAAAAGATGGAGAAGGCATTACTATGAAGGTGGTGTCAGAAGAAAGGTGTTATAGGTGGAAATGTGTCCCCCACAAAGGTATGTTGAAGTCCTAAACCCCCAGAACCTGTCAATATGACCTCAGTTGGAAACAGGATCTTTCCAGATATAATCAAGTCAAGAGGGTGTCACACTGGGTTCAGGCAGGCCCTCAACCCAATGACTCCAAAGGGATTGCTGCCCTGATAATAATACCATGTGAAGATAAAGAGATGCAGAGAAGGCCATGTGACAACAGTGACAGAGACTGGAGCGACATATGTACAAGTCAGGGTATGTCAAGGCTTGTTCACTCCCACCAGAAGGAAGAAAGAGGCATGGAACAGATTTTCCCCTCAACCCTCCAGAAGGAACCAGCCCTGTGGAGGACACCTTGGTGTTGGACTTCTGGCCTTCAGAACTTTCAGAGACTAACTTTCTGTTGTTGTAAGTCATGCAGTCCGTGGTCATCTGTTACACTGGTCCTCGGGAACTAACAAAGAGGGGTATATAAAGATCAAGATTTTTAGAGCTGAACACAAATTAGAAAGAAGCTCATACAAGTTCCTGGTTTGACAGATGACAGAGTGGAACCACCAAAAATATCAACAGCAGCAGGGCACAGAAAAGTTGCCTTCACTGATAAAATACAGAGAATGGAACGGTCTGTTTCGATTCCTGTCTGAATCTCAACACCTTGGTTCTACAATTCTGTGCTATCATCATGATGTTTCCCTGTGTAAAAACCTGCAACAGCTTCCCCAAAATAGGATAATATCCAAACTCCCCACTGAGGACAAAGTCCCAGGGATCTGGCCCCTGGGTGCTGCCTGCCTGCCTCTCAACGAGGTCACCTGCCATACGTGTCCAAGTCACTGTGCGCCATTCACCACCCTCTCTCCATCCTGAGGACACACTAATGCTGCATTGTGCCTCAAGGCCCCTGCACTTGTGCACCCCCCCATCTGGAACATTCTTCCCCTAAGTCTTCCCATGCTGGGTCTTACTCATTCAATATCAGCTAAAATACCACCTCAGTCTTATAAAAGCAGTGCTTCCAGACCTATTTTATGTCCTGGAACACAAAGAAAGTGGTATTTGCCTGGCATGGTACTGGGCCTGCACCCTACTTGCCATCCTGAAGGTGAGGGGCCAATGTTCTCATTCCCCTGACACCCATTTGTGGTGCCATGGACCACCAGCCGGTATACCCTGCCCTTCGCCCTCCAACTTCTCATATGCAGACCTCCTATTAGGAACTTGGTGGAACAGGGCAGTTTTGAGGTCTACACAAGTGGAAGTTCTGGCTGAATTTTTCAAATATGTCCTTTTTGTCTCCACCTTCCCTCTTGAAAGCAGAATGAAAATGGCTGCTTCCAAATTTCCTGGCATCCTCTGAAAAAGAGGGTTAAGTGATTTAATGTGTTTATTTCTTTGAGCGCTTGCTCCAAATGCTAAAATTTTCCTTGGTTACAAAATATAAAGTTAGTGCGCTATGTTGCTTTCACAATACTAAGACGGGAAAATACTTACGTGCTGGTATGTTTACCACATGCACAGGCTGAAGCCTGCAGCTCTCCAGATTAGGACAGGCGTCAAAAACTTTGAAAATTCGAACTATTTATCCACTCACTGGTATGATACACAGTGGAACGTCTTCTGAAACACACATTGCATTGGCACGAAGCACATAATCCTGAGCCATTCTATGGTTTCTTAATGACAATCCTCTCCTACGAAACGAATGACAGTGGTACACTGCTCACTGGTTTGGCTTTTCCAGAATTACTAATTGTCTGACATATCACATAAACTTTGCCTCTCGCCACTCACTGTGAACCACGGTTAATACGCTCTCTAAGGGAAGTTTGGAACCTTTGCTTTCCTAGTGAGAAAACAGGAACGACATGACAGGACACAGTTCTGGGACAGACAGCTCCTCACAAGGGGCAGTGACAGTGCTAAGTGGCCACTTCCGGGGCTGGCCCGCCATACCTTCCTCTGCTCTTACACAAATCACTCCGTGCCGTGCCCACCCGTACAGTTCACTAGTATAACAAGGGCAGCTGGTTGACCTGTCTCCCTCTGTGGGGAAGCCGGACCTAGAGCCGCAGCATTCGGCGCCCTCCTAAATGGAGATCCACTACGTCTGTTCCTTGTTGCACCCGGAAGACCACCCTGGAAGGGAAGGCGTCCTGCTGGCACGTCTTAGAACTGGTCAGCAAAGGTGAAGAGGAGAGTGCTCTGAAAATATGCCACATATAATTTAGTCAGCACTTGGACTCCCTGGTCTCCCTACTTCGCACTCCCCACACAGCTACGTTACTACGCTACTGGCTGTGCACCTTCTTCAGATCTAACGCTCTCGTTGTGCCAGATTTTCTTTTTTTAAGTGCCCCAAAGAAACCTTTAAGATTGGTGTTGGGTTGGAACATTCACAAAAATAACGCTGAAGGAACGAAGCCACACACACACAACAGTACGGATTGTATTATTTCACTTGTACAATGTTCGAAAATGGGCAAAACCAAGAGATGGTGAGAGAAGTCAGGACAGTGGTTACAGGGTGGGGGCTGGGGAATGACAGTGCACTAAGGGGCTTCTGGGAAACCTCTCAGGCACAATTCCTGATTTGGGTGGCACTACACCACACCAGAATTCATTCTTAGTCTACTTATCATCTGTGCGCACTTCGACAAAAATTAGCTTAAAACAACCATCACAATAAGAAACACGAGTCCTGGAAAAGAAGTCACAGGCTTTGGACAATCTGCTCTGGAAAAGGGGATGGAGTGTTGGAGAGGAGGAATGTGTCCATTTGAGGGGACAGGATCATGGAGCTGGCTCCGGTTTCCTCTGGCAAACTGGGCAGGACCTCTAATACAACACTCCTCACTGCAAACTTCTTTTTAAAAGGCATGGCATGTTCTACCAAATACAAAGAGAATCTCAAAATGTGTCTAGAGAAAGACCCATTAGTCATCTCTTTCAATGTGTGTACTAGACACAGAAAGTTGTTCTGTGCAAAGTACACAGCTCACCGCCATGGAGGTTATTCCCCTGGTGTCGGTGAAAACCTGTCTGTGGGGGCATTTCAAATGATATTTTTAAAGGTATTTGCCCCCTAGTCCCCTGGACATTTGATCTACAGACCAACCCTAGTACTTTCTGAAATATAAAATAATAATTTCTATTAATTTTCCTTCTGGTACTGCTTCTAAGCCTCTAAAACGGCATCCTATCTATCAAAAACCTAAAGATGAGCCACCAAAAGTCTTTATACCAGTTGTATGAATATTTTACTTGAAGTGAGAGATTTTATCTAATTTGTGTATTACAGAATAAAGCTTACTTTCATACAATAGTTGCTTTTTTTTTAATGGGCATCAAAGATTTAGAAGACTACGTTCTGTATAAACAATCCCAATTAAAATTTATACAGCAACAAGAAAAAAACTTCCCACCTGGGGGGGGGGCGGAAAACAACAAGACCAAGTTTTGAGATGCTTCATTTATTATGATGATGATTAGGGAACTGAACAAGGACACATTTTTTTCGCTGAGGGGTTTTTGCCTCAATGCTGACATTTATTTTTTTGCCACATGAGGATGTTCACCAACACATTTCTCTGTGAAATAATAGAATTGGATATTATAATCAGACTTTTCTTATCTTTTTTTTTTTTTTAATATTTAGTTTTGTCAGAGAAAGAGAGAGAGTGCAGGTGTGCAAGTGGGGGAGGGGCAGAGAGAAGAGGACAGATGATCCAAAGCAGGCTCTGTGCTGACAGCAGCAAGGCTTATGCAGGGCTTGAACCCACGAACTGAGAGATCATGACTTGATCTGAAGTTGGATGCTCGACTGAGCCAGCCAGGTGCACCTATGGTCAGACTTTTCAAATCAATTCCGAAATTCAAGAGATTTCTTTTTTGTTTTTAATTTTTTAATGTTTATTTTTGAGAGAGAGACAAAGACAGTGTGAGCAGGGGAGGGGCAGAGAGAGGAGGAGACACAGAATCCGAAGCAGGCTCCAGGCTATGAGCTGTCAGCTCAGAGCCCCACATGGGGTTTGAATTCATGAGCCATGAGATCATGACCTGAGCTGAAGTCGGACACTTAACTGACTGAGCCACCCAGCTGCCCGTTTTTAATTTTTTTTTATATTCATTTATTTTGGAGAGAGAGAGCACAAGATGGGGAGGGGAAGAGAGCCGGGGAGACACAGAATCTGAAGCAGGCTCCAGGCTCCAAGTTGTCAGCACAGAGCCTGACGTGGGGCTCGAACTCTCGAACCATGAGATCATGACCTGAGACGGAGTCAGTTGCTTAATCCACTAAGCCGCCCAGGTGCCCCAAGGGAGTTCGTTTTCTAATAAACTCCACTCATGTGTAGATTAACACTCAAAGTAAATATTTCTTATACTGATGATAAAGTCTCTAGAGGAATCCACTCCTTCCCTTCCCTTTCCTTATTTAAGCTACCTCTTCACAAAAAAGAACTATTTAGCACTCTTCAGACTAACCCTAGGGCTTTACTTTATATTACCTGCTGTCCCCTCAGGAGTTATGCCACAGATTACATCACTCAATTCTACTCTCATCAGCCAGAGACTAACCATTTATGCCTCTGGCTAATCTGTTTCTAAATAAATTGTCAATTTCCTCCAATAAAATTTCTATAGAAAATCTCTAAATTCTACTACAGGTCAACAGTGCCTTATCTGAAACCCTTGGACCTGTAGGAATTTCCATTTGTTTGTTTTGCATTTCCGAAAGGTAATCCTGGATATGTACTACTATACCATCTATGACCGAACACCCCCAGCAACAACCTGTAATCAAATATACTAATATTTTTCTGCAGCAAAATGTACAACTAGTCTCTCCAAGTGGAATAAGGAAAGATTATAAATAGCCTCATGTCAGGTGAGTTCAGGTCAGTCAGGTTGTGCTGCCAATTACCCTGAAGATACTTGTGCTTTCAAAATTTTCTGGGTTTCAGAATTGCACACAAGGGGTTGAGCACTAGAACCAGAAGCTAGCAGACTGAGCTGCCACTTTTCAGCTCAAGTGCCCAGGTCCAAGATCAGCCTTTTGACAAATATTCACCGAGCACCTGCTATCTGCCAGGTTTAGTGTATATAATGGTGAAGACAAAACACAGTCTCCTATTTGCAGATCAGATCATCTCAGTCTGTGGAAGGCAAGAAACAAGCCATTAGAGCATGGTGAAGTTAGTTTATGAGAATGATTAACACAAGGTACCCAGCGAATGTCTAGCTCAGGGGCTTTGAGAGTCTTGGGCACAGAGGAGACAGTCTCCTCCTACAGAGAGTTCTATGCAAAAACCATTCTGTATTTTTAAATGGAGGCAAGGAATCCACCCAAATTCTAATTCTGCCCAGGTTGACTACTTCAATGCTTTTCTTGAAATTTCAACTATGAGGGGCGCCTGGGTGGCTCAGCCAATTGAGCATCTGACTGTTGATCTCAGCTCAGGTCATGATCTCATGGTTACTGAGTGTGAACCCGACATTGGGCTCTATGCTGAAAGTATGGAGTAGGCTTGGGATTCTGTCTCCCTCTCTCTCTGCCCCTCCCCCCCACTTGCTTTCTCTCTCCCAAAATAAACTTAAATAAAATTTTTAAGAAATTTTAAATATTAAATTCTTTGAGGAAACACATATATATTCTTTTGTCTCTTGTGTGCTAATCCCTATATCAATGTTTAGTCTATAATGTATAGTAGATTCTCATTATTTTCAGATTCCATATTTGTGAATTCTCCTACTTGCTAAATTTTATTTGTAACTTCAAAGTCAACACTCCTTAGCACTTCTATGGTCATTCAGGGACATGCACAGAGGGATGAAAATTTCAGTTACAAATCAACGCATTTCCAGACTTCTTGTTTTAGCTCTCATACTGTGAAAAACATGTCATTTTCGTGGTCTAGATAGTGCCACATTGGGCTTTTTGTTGATAATTTCGCTCTTTAAAATGGCACTCACACTTAGTGTCAAATTACTTTCTAGTATTCTTAAGTGCTTGAAGGTTATAATGTGTCTTATGAAAGAAAATAGTTGTGTTAGATAAGCTTTGTCCAGGCTTGAGTTCCCAAGCTTTTGCCATGAGGTTCACTGCTAATGAATCAACAATACATATTAATACGGTGCCTTTAAACATAAACACACATAAAACAAGGATACCTATTGAGTGACTGATGAAAACGTAACCAGGGGCTCATAGGAAACTAACTCTGTATTTCCCCTAGGAGCAATGATTGAATTTGCTAAGTCAGGGTTTGCAGAAACTTAATGGAACATAACTGCTATGAATAATAAGAACTGACCGTAATTTGGTCCTGGCCGTGACAACAAAGAGGAAGGACAGCCACTTTAGGGTGGAATGGTAAAGGGAAGGGATAATAGCAGAAAAGGTCTCCTACAAAAGGGGTGGTAATCTACAATGAAACATTTTTAAGGCCTATGAGAGCAGTCCAAGTGAGAAAAGTGGGAAGGGTTCGGTGACACGGGAACCAGAGGATCACAGAACAAGAACAACAGCACCGTTAGGTCCACAGCTACATCCCTGGACCACAGGACAGACTGACAACATTCCACAAGAACTAAATACGTATGACCCTGGAACAACACGACTTTCAACTGCACAGACCCACTGACATGCAGATTCTTATCAATACATATAGTACAGTGCTGTCAGGGTATTTTCTTTTACAGTTTTCTAAGTAACACGGCCTTTTTTTTTTTTTTCTAACTTACTTTATTGTAAGAATACAGTATGTAATACATGTAACACAAAATATGTGTCAGTTGCTTATATTATCAGTAAGGCTTCTGGCCAATAGTAGGCTGTTAATAGTTAAGTTCGGGCAGAGTCAAAAGTTATATGCAGATTTTTGACTACATAGAGACAGAGACAGGGACTGGGGAAGGGGAGAGGTTTGGCAGCCCTACCCCCCAGTGTTGTTCAAAGGTCAACTGTATCTTGGAACGGGCAGGAAAGAGAGGTGCACATAAGAACATCTACTTACAAGGGACCTTGACTATCAGACCCAAAAGCTGAAATGTCCATAGTTTTGAACGCTCCTTTTGCCTCTCATTAAATCTTCCAGGACACTAATTTTTTTAAAGGTACAGTGAGCCTTCAGAGTGAGTCAGGTGCTGTCAGCTTCTCTGTACCATAAAAAACGATTTGTAACTTTGACCCAGGTCCCTAGAGGGCCATTTTGATCCATGGCTTAGCACATACACACACCCCCTCCGGGGTATAACCACCTCTCAGAGGCAGGGAATCAATGTAAAAGTCTGCTAAGGCTTGGAGTATTCAATGACTGCCTTTAGAAGGCACACATTCTGACAGGTGTGATGTGGTATCTCATTGTGGTTTTGATGTGTATTTCCCTGATGCTGAGTAACGTTGAGCAGTTTTTCATGTGTCGGTTGGCCATCTGGATGTCTTCTTTGGAGAGGTGTCTATTCATGTCTTTTGCCCATTTCTTCACTGGGTTATTTGTTTTTTGGGTGTTGAGTTTGATAAGTTCTTTATAGGTTTTGGATACTAACCCTTTATCTGCTATGGCACTTGCAAATATCTTCTCCCATTCTGTCAGTTGCCTTTTAGTTTTGCTGATGGTTTCTTTCGCCGTGCAGAAGCTTTTTATTTGGAGGAGGTCCCAAAAGTTCATTTTTGCTTTTGTTTCCCTTGCCTCCGGAGATGTGTTGAGTAAGAAGTTGCTGCGGCCGAAGTCAAAGAGGTTTTTGCCTGCTTTCTCCTCGAGGATTTTGATGGCTTCCTGTCTTACATTTAGGACTTTCATCCATTTTCAGGTTATTTTTGTGTATAGTGTAAGAAAGGGGTCCAGGTTCATTTTTCTGCATGTCGCTGTCCAGTTTTCCCAGCACCATCTCTATTCTTTTCCATTGACCTGAGTGTCTGTTTTTGTGCCAGGACCATACTGTCTTGATGATTACAGCTTTGTAATACAGCTTGAAGTCTGGGATTGTGATGCCTCCTGCTTTGGTTTTCGTTTTCAAGATTGCTTTGGCTATGTGGGGTCTTTTCTGGTTCCACACGAATTGTAGGATTGTTTGTTCTAGCTCTGTGAAGAATGCTGGTGTTATTTTGACAGGGACTGCAAAGTAGCCCTATTCTAAAGGTCCTTTTGGCTCAAGAGTCACCAACTTGGCCTCTCTTGATCTGAGGCTCATTCTCAGAAACATTCTCTCTCCGTCTGCTCTTTTCATTTATTCACTCAGCACTCAAACTCCTAACGTACCCAAGCAATGGACAAAACAGACAAGAATCATTGTGCTCATGGAGCTTCTACTTTTTCATAGGAAAAGACAGACAATAAACACAGAGCAAGTAAAATATAGAATGCGCCAGATGGTATAAGTGCTGTGGAAAAAAAAAAAAAAAACAGCTAAAAAGGTGGCCCGGGAGGGCTAAGGGTGGGGAGTGTTCAATTTTCAGGAGTGCTTCAAGAAGGGCTCACTGACTGAAAGGTGATGAAAGGGACCAATATATTTGAATAGCCTGAACTGTGGAACCTAGCTTTATTCTTGATTTTTACCTCTCTCATTTCTTCCTGGCTGACCTCTCTAGTCTATTAAGCTTACTCACACCTACCCCCTCTCCTAGCATTGACAGCCACCCGGCTACTTGTAATCTCCAGATCATGTTGCCATGCCTCTGTTACTTCTTCTAGTACCTTTTATTCACCTGGTCCTGAGACCCACCCTACAGTGTCCCAAGTTCAGGGGAAACAGCAACAGGTTACCTTGTTCCTAAAAAGGAAGACCCAGAAGCTTAGCAAAAAAAGAACAATTGTGGCCAAGTCAGAATTCTATATTACTTCGTACTACAAATATAAACTAGATAGAACTATTTGAGGGCCCCAAAATGTATCATTCTACAACGAACTTATCTCATGTAAAAAACTGGAGACGATGCCATAGGAAGGCCTCATGCTCAGCCACCAGGACAGCAAGGAGTACAGATTTCAGCCTATCCAAGCCCCTGTTACGGGTGGCAGGGATGACATTGAGGGCACAATTCTCCTTTAAGAACCAAGCATGTCACTTTGTTGAAGTCTACACCATCTCAGATCAGAAGATATCTGAGAGATAACCGAGTCCAGGGTTGTCCGGTACAGCTTTACATAATGACAGAGAAGTTCTCTATGCTGTCCAGCAAGGTGGCCATTAGTTAGATGTGGCTACTGAGAACTTGAAATGTTACCAATGTGACTGAGGAACTGAATCTTAAATCTTATTTAAATGATTACATTAAAGAGCCTCATGTGGCTCTGCATACAAAATTGGACCACACCAATCTAATTTTCTTTGACAAAGATGAGGCCTAGACATAGCTAAGGCCACAGGACTAACCACAACCTTGAGTACTAATATTCCACACCGGCATCAGACTGGAGGGTTTTCCAACGGCTTTCATATGCATGAGCCTGTCGGATCCTCTCCTTGGCCACATGAGCTAAACAGGTCTGTACACCTGTCCATGCTTCATCGGTGCTCAGAAGCAAACATGTGCCTAATGGCAAAGGGTTAATCCCAAGGACGGCCAGAGCTGCTGATGTGCAGGCCCACTAGGTCCTGGCTCACAGTGCGGTAGTAATACCATGTGGGTAATTAGAGGTCATTTACTACATGAAACAAGATTCTTGAAGAGGGCACTTGCCAGGAAAACCACTGGAGAATCTTTCCTATGTCATGGGATCCAATCCTTGACAAAACATGTATGCAGATTAAGTCTCCCGGGGTAGTTTTATCTGGACGGGAACTGTAATGTGTTCCATATTTTAAGGTGGTAACCACAATTCTCAAAAATTAGGACTCAACTAGTCTGTTGGCCAGCTCCTTACAATAATCCCCTGTTCGCTTTATCATCAAGACAAAGAAGCAAAAAGTCTTCTATAATCAGAACTGAAGAGTTGCCAAAGTGTCCCAATCAGACCCAAATTACTACCTACAAAAATTACTGATGGCTAAAAATAAGAATGAAAAAGTGGCTCAAAGATATTATTTGACTAAATATAGGGCTACACAGTACAACTTAAACCACCAGTCAGATGGTTGTTAGAACCAAACCTGTTGGCTGAACAGCATTTCATGTTCCTACACGAACTGGTTGCAGAAGCCTAATTATGGTTTGATTCAAATGATGTTATCAAACGCTTCCCGCATGGGGTGAGAGGCAGAAATGCTCTCTCCTTTCATTCCTTGTCAGGGCATCTGTGCTGGTGGTTTTTCTTGGAGCCACCTCGTTCCACAGAGACAAATCCAGCCCCTGCGATGAGCGGTTTACAAAAAAGCAGGGGCTGCTGTCGGCGGGAGCACTGTAGCTGGGCTTTGATCCCAGCTGCGGTTCCCACCTGCTCAAAAAAGGCAGCCACAGCGCTACAGCTTTTCATTCCCCTGCTCAAAAACACAAGAAATCAGCAGAGATGAGCTGACAGGGAAAACATTACACAAATCGCTGACCCTGCTGCAGGCGGCGAAGGGCTGCCTCTGCTTGGCTTTGATTTTCCAGAGCTGGAGCCCGAGGGGAGAGACAGTTTGACTTTCTTCTTTCCTAGTGCTCCCGACAGCAAGGTGCATTCAGACGGAGCCCGGAGGAATACCAAGTGCAGAAGAAAGGCGAGTAAATAAATAAACAAAACAAGAACACAGGCTGAACAGTGGAGAGGGGAAACAGCAGCAGCCAAGAAGAAAGATCATATTCCTGGTTAAAAGCAAATCGGTGTTCCAGGTTTTCGTGAAGCCACACAGAGGCCCGAGCTCTAGCTGTGATCTCCGTCATGCTACTGTCCTGCTGAGGGAGGCAATGAAGTACGTACATGCCACAAACCTTACTTACCCATTCCTATTGTTTAGTGTGTGTCTGAAGAAGAAACCGACAGAGTAGCTCTCCACCTGCGGGAGAGGTGCTGGGAACAGCAATTCCTGACCAGCTTTTGCCCTGACAAGCACACAGACCACTCTCTCCTTTATAAGGAGCCTATTTGCTGCTTACTGGTCATCCACATTTTGCCTTAAAAACAGGGTTCAACATGAACCATACAGCCCACTGGTGTGTGCGTCATCAGTCTGTTTTCTCTGTTTTCTCCTAAGCGTTCGAGAGGCCTGCTGCAGCTTCTGAGATGGATTCCACTATAACGTGGTCACTGCTGTCACACAGGTGCCACAGTTATTGAGTGCCTGGGATTTGCTGGGCATTTCACTAGCCCCAGCGGTAAAGTGGTACACAAGCAAAGCATGGCTCCTGCTTGCATGGAGCTTGCAGTCTGGCAGGAAGAAAGTACAGGAACTTCTGATCCGGTATCAGACCCCTTGTCCACTCGGCCAAGGCCACCAATTGTGCTGCTCTCACCGGCCGTGCAGATGGAGTCTAGTGGAGGGGGCGGGGGTCTGTGCCACAGCAGACAGCGCCAGTCCCGCATAATGGAGACAGCTGGCCTCAGCTCTAGCCAATTGTTACCATGTGGGGATGTGGGCCCAGCAACTGCCAGGACTTCCGGTATTTCAAGAGCAGCTGTAAATCCAGACTTTTACATAAAATCTTTCAATTTTTAAGTGCTGACAACCAATTCAAAGTTTTTAAAAACTCACTGAGAGCCAAATGTGACCCAAGGGCCCCTGGCGTGCAACTTCCACATTCTGCAGACTTCGCTCCTTCTCCCCTATGCCCTAACATATCGTGTACACCCCTTAAGGACCTGCCACTAGTGTGACCAGTTTACCTCTGTTCCCATACCCAGCACACCCTAAGTTTGGGGATCTGCCTCAGTTGTGCCCTTGCCTAGAACTTCCCCTTCCTTTCTTTCTGTCCCTGGCCAGACTCCACCCATCGCAAGTTCCCAATTCAACACTCTACTTCCCAAGCCTCCTAGACCACACCGAGTCACCCTTCCTCGAATCCCAATCTTTCTTATGACTGTACCACTGGCGATGTGGAGGGGCTCCCACTCCACAGTGCTCTAATTCTGCCATCTGTGTATCTTCTCCCCAACCAGACTAAATGCTCAATTAGGGAAACCATGCTGAAACTTTGTCTACAGCGCGTGCAGTATTAATGGGGGGCAGTCTGGTGTCAGTCACTCTGGAAGATGACAGGGAACTAACTGACGGACCATAGCAAGGGGGCTAAAAGCTCAGGCTCTGAAGAACAAATAGACCTGTATTACCTTATCTCTTTGAGCCTCAATTTCCATATTTCTAACCGGGGCTCTCAAAATGGACACAGACCCCAAATTCACATAGTACCTGTGAAATCAGGAGAGATGATGAACGTAAAGTGCACAGTACAACACCTGCCATGCAGTGAGCTATTACTATTGCAGACTCAGTGCCTAACCCAGCCAGTGTTATTGTTAAGTAAGCACTGCATGACTGGCAATTTGTTATTCACGAACCGTTTATCGACTGCTTACTCTGTGTTAACATGCTCCAATCATACCGCATGTGTTTCCTCATCTAATTCGCCGCATTTTGTGAACAGCTGAAGCAGAGAGAATTTATATGAGTTGTCCAAGGCCATACAGGCAGAGCAGAGATGTGAAGTCAGCCAGCTGGCTCCCACACTCTTAACCATGATACTCTATGGTCTCTCCACATTCCTGATGGCAAGGGACACATTCTGACCTCAACCTTCTGCAGGAGGGTTTGGCTCCTGCAAACAGGAGGATTAAAAGCAGGATTTGGCTTTGTGGGCCGTGGCTTAAGACGACAGAATGATCAGGACCTGGCTTGGGCCAGACTATATCTCTGAAGACTCATGGAGTTTGCTGCTCTGTGTGACCAAGGTCTGTCGGTCTGTTCAATAAACTGAGAATGAAGAGAAAAGAAAAAATGCCCAAATCATAACATGATAGCTGGTATTAGGGAAGGCAAAACTTGTGACACAGGTTACACTAACAGAAAAGACAGTTTGCTCATCACAGAAAAAATAACTAGGGACGGAATCAGAACCATGTTTCTAGCCTCCAACATCCAGAGAAGACAGAAAAGAGGCATCTATATCCCGCTTCACTTCAAAAAGGTAAACAAGGAAAATGATGAAATCAAAGACAGTGAACTCAAAATCCATGAATGGCAGGCAGTTAAGAGGGGAAACGGTGGCCTTCAGGAGCCTCGCGCAGAGACAGGGCCCGGGTTTTAAGCTGGCATATGACAATTTCCTGTGTCTTCTTTATGGGCAGAATACAGAAAACAGGGTGGATGATTATAAAGCTGACTGGACGCACATTTGACTTTATAGGTGAGAGCAATTTAAAAACTGAAGGAAAGTATCTAGTGAAGACCACAAAGCTGTTAACGACAGACTTCCTCATTGCACATTTCATTCACTGTCTTAGATGAAATCAGAAAATGTTCATTCTAATTCCTTAAGGGTGGAAGCCTTATCTAACTTAACGCCTCTTCAATTCCCCAGGGCCTTGCCTTATGCTTGGCATACAGTAGGTACTTCAAAAATGATCACTGAAGGGATTTCAAGAGGAAGTTTACAAACTATGTTACAGCAGATGGCAGATTCCAGTTCCGAAAATATTATTAATACAGGTGGACAGAATAAACCCAATCCAAAAAGGTGCAAACGAATAGGGACAAATACAAAGTTTTTCAACCACTTATAGAGAAGCAGAATTACAGTTAAACACCAATGTCTGAGACTAAATTGTTAAGAGTTTTGGCTAATTGTAAACTCTAAGA